>NW_006399812.1:4550606-4562335 GCF_000299155.1 Elephantulus edwardii | reverse complement strand
ACATTCAGGAGATCAGGAGACATAGTGCTTTGAGCAAGCTTCTCAAAAATAGGAGTGATACCAGTTTGAAGTAAAATGTTCACCCGATACAGGCCATGGTCTTTCAATCACTTACTATGGAAAAAGTGTAATAGAGTGCTCCTTGGAGGAGAGTATAGTGCTTAGTCCCTCATAGTTTGGGCATGTTGCTGGTGATGCTGTTCCTTGGAAAAGGATATCAAACTTGGAAAAGTGGAGGGTCTGCAAAAGATAGGAAGACCTCCACTGGGAGAGCTTGACACTATGACTGTAGCAATGGGCTCAAATGTATCAGAGATGATGAGGATGGCATACGATAGGACAAGCTTCAGATCTGTTGTTCATAGGGTTACTGGGAGTTGTACTTGACTTGACAGCAACTAAAAACAACATAGCTTTAAGAAGTTGTTACCCAAACAGAGCAAGAGAACACTGCATAACTTAAAATCAGGAAAGGTAGACATCAGGGTTGTACATTTTCCCATATCTATTCAATCATTCAAAAGGCTGGAATCTATAAAGAGAAATATGACATCGGGAACAGGGGAAGACTTATCACTAACTTACATTACCCAGATAAGACAACCTTGCTTGCTGAAAGTGAGGAGGACTTGAAACGATTGTTGCACAAAGATCAAAGACTATATAGCCTTTAATATGGACTGTGTCTTAATTACCCAAAGAACAAACAGATATGTCTTTGGAAAAGTGGAAGCAGAATGTTTCTTGGAGCCAAGGATGGTAAACCTTCATATTACATACTTTGGAAAGTGCTAGAAGAGGCTATTCTGTAGAGAGAGAGGTCATGCTTGGAAAGGTGGATGAATGATCAAAAAAAGAGAGAACACCTTCAATGAGATGAATTGACACAGTAACTATAGTAATGGGATCAAGTGTGTCAGAGATAATGAGGACATCACAGTACAGGACTAGGTACAGATTTGTTGTTCTTAGGTTTGGCTATGAGTTTTTGAGGCTGTGGTTCACATGAGAAATAATTTCCCATTTTTTTTCCATGGGGCTTCTAGTGAATTTGAACCACTAGCTTGATTCATTATCAGAGAGTCCATTGTGATTCAGCACCTCTCTACCAGCTTTCCAAGGCTGTGATTTTTAAGTAGAGGAGATTGCTTAACTTTCTCTTATAGAGTGTTGGGTGGTATTGAACTGCTGATTGTTAGTAAGTAATGATGTCAGTTTGAAGACTAAAGTGTACCTAGTTCAGGACATTGTTGCTATTCATCAGAGAGCTGAACAATGAATAAGGATGATAGAAGAGTTGATGCTTTTGGATTGTAATGCTGGAGAAAAATTTGGAATACTCCAAGAAAAACAAACATGTATCTTGGAGATGGTACAGGCAGAATGTTTCTTGGATGCAAAAATGGTGAAGCTCTTTGTCTTTCATATTTTGAACATGAGCTAGGCAAGGCTATTCATTGGAGAGGGACATTATACTTAAAAAGA
The DNA here is from genome assembly GCF_000299155.1 of Elephantulus edwardii. NCBI lineage: Eukaryota > Metazoa > Chordata > Mammalia > Macroscelidea > Macroscelididae > Elephantulus > Elephantulus edwardii. The sequence goes on along the minus strand of NW_006399812.1, from coordinate 4,560,850 downwards.
TAGGGGGATGGTGAAGGGAAGAAAGTCCTCTAATGAGATAGATTGATACAGTGACTTCAGAAATGGGCTTAAATATTTCAGAGGTGTGTCCAAGTTGGCTGTTCATAGGGTTGCTAGATGTAGTGTTCAACTTGATAGCACCTAACAACAATAGCAATCCATTATTGTATTCTTACCTAGCTCTCTGCTCTCAAGAATATTATTCTTGCTAATTCCCTCACTAATTTTCTGTTTCTCAAACATTCCTTGCTCTTCCTAACAGTCTGCTGGTTTGGGTTTTCTGTCCTTTTTGCATATGAGATAGTCTCTCCCCAACTAACTGTGACTTATCCCTCAAATGCCAACGTGAGGAGTACTTGATAGAGACCTCTTAGAACATTCATGACACAACTTCCTCTCACCATCCTTTTTGTCTCTTATTCAACTTCTTTACCAAAAGTTGTGATATTTCCATTCTCTTCTTAGTTCAACTATAAACACCACAATGAAGACAAAATGTCTCTTCTGTGAGTGTCCCTATTGAATAGAATGCATAGGACAGAGTAAGTAACTACATGCAGACTGGATGGAGGAGTCCGTTTGCTGGGAGTTATTTTTCTGTCTATAGATTTGTCTGGATAGGCTGTGGCATTGAGGATGTGTTGACACTTTTCTGCTATCATTAGAGTTGATCTTACAGAAGATGAAGTAAGTGTAGAAAAGAAAAGATAAAAGGAAACCGTTTTGTGGAAGAAAAAAAGGGAAAAATTGGAATAATTTTTTTTTACTGACAGAAGAAAATGATATGTATTTTCATTTTCTTGAATGGTGAATAACTTATTTATTCACTGAAGGTCAACTCCATGTAAGACTCTGGACTAGATGCTGTTGGAAATTTAATCCCAAATTCTAAATTTAGAGATTTTCTCTTTAACATCTCAGAACTCATTCATTGCCATCATGTTGGAACTGACTCATAGTTGATCCTCCAGTGGGCTCTCAGAAGGCTATAAAGTGCATGAGAGGAGACTGCCCATCTTTCTCTTGCAGAGGAACTGGTGGATTGAACCACTAGAAAGGTCTTGCCTTTGGATTAGCAACATGACTACATGTGAAGGCACCAGAGTTCCCTCTCATAAACAGAGTTCAGCACAAAGGGGAAAAACCTACATAAAGTAGGTAGAATACAGTTTAAGTGCTCACATAAAGCTCTGTACAGTAGCTGTATAAAATAGCTATAAACTGTCAAACTACTCACACAGAACTCTGTATGAAACTGGTGCACAGAGGGGGGAAAGGTAAAACACAGGGATACAGATGACAGTGTAATCTAGAATCATGATTGAATGTTTTTAAAATGTAATTTGAATAAAAGTTTACAAAGCATGCTTCTTTTAGAATCAATATTCCATGGCCATTTTGACCCTTAGCATTCATTATAAAACCCACAATTTCTAATTATCTAATCATTTGGTATTATCTCTCCTACCTTAATAAAAAATTATTATCTATTTATTAATTTTCTACTCTCCTCTTCCTTTCTAGTAATCATACTGGAATGATGTAGTATATGTAAACTTTTTTTAGCTATAAAAACTGGTCTTATACAATATTTTTCCTCTTGTACCTGACTTATTTCACTCAGTATGTTGTTGTTGTTAAGTGCTGTCGAGTCATAGACAACTCATAGCAACCCTATGAATGAAAGACCTGAACACTGGTATAACTTTCATCATTTCTCCACATTCACAGAGTTTCCAGAGGCAAGCCATTTCAGAAGTGGATGCTATTCTTGCTTCCAAGCTTTTTTTAATTGGGAAGCTCCACCAAACACTGTCCACCCACGGTAACCAATATCACATTTGACACATCAGTGTTACAGTGCTTAGCGTCTCAGCAACCACAAGTTACCTCTATACAGCAATGCACAGATCAGTGCTATATCTTAGAAGAATGTTTGACCCAAAACAATTAACATCAGGACTGAGTGCCACAGATTAAAATCACCCAGCTTTGGCTTAGTAGCATAACTTTCTATCTACTAGGCCAACAGAGCTCTCTCTATGTGATGACGTCCTCTAAATTCGTTCATGTTACGAAGTGTTTCATAAATTCTTCATTGTTTTTTGAATTGTACAAATTACTCCATTGTGTGATATACAATGATGAGGGGCTAAACTAGATAAATGGAAATTTCAAAAAATTAATCACTTGTATGCATCAAAACATTTCTCCAAAAGAGTGAAAAAAAATGTACAGATTAGGAAATAACTATATGGCAATGACATATGCTAAAATGCTCATATTTAAAATTTACAGAAATTTCCAGCACTTCAACGAACTTCACATGAACAATCCAATTCCAAAATAAGCAGAATGTATGAAAATATCCTTCTAAGTTAAAAAAGACATTCAGATAGTTAGCAACCACATAAAGAAATACTCAGGATTAATAGTTGTTAGATACAAATCAAAACAATGAGATATAATTTCATCAAGTCAAAGAATTGCTCAGGATTACAAGTTGCTAGAGAGATACAAATCAAAACAAAAATGAGATATAATTGCCAGCAGCAACAGCAAAGTTCAGTAAGACAGTAAACTGCAAATGACAAGTGTGGAGAGAAATTAGGAATACCACACACTGCTGGGAGTGTAAAGTGAAGCAGCAAGTATGGAAAGAAAAAAGATTAATATTCATTAAAAAGTTTAAAATGGAAATACAATTTGTTCCACGTACTTCACTACTATGTCTATATCCTAAAGGAGTAAGAGCTTTGACATGAACAGATGCCTATATACTCATGTTTAACACAGCACTTGTCGTATTAGCAAAGAGGTGTAAACAACTGAAGTACCCATCAAAGAGCAAATGGATGGATAGAGAAAAGATGCTTGGATTTTTGATAGGCAATTGAATTTTCTTTCAAATAATATAAACAAACAATAATAGAGAATGTTGCAGGAGTGTCCATTTGACTTAAACAGTTAGGTCTGAGTTATTAAGCAAACAGTTTGGAGTTTGAAGCCACCCAGAGATACCTCTGGATCTGCTTCTATAAAATCAGTCACTGTTCTACTCTGATACACATAAGGTAGATGTGAGTCAGAATTGACTCAACAGCAACTGATACGGTGGTTTTATTGGTATGGTACATCAAACTTTATTATAAAAAATGAGTTTTGTAGGATTGTCCCTACATATACAATATTATTGAAAGCAAAATGAACGTCACATGAAAATGACACACTACTTAATATTTTCAGACTTTTTCAATACAACTCAAAAGAAGTAAGTTAGGTCCAATGAACAAAGTTTTTATTCTGTGATTAGCCTAAAAAGGAAATGGCAACTCATGTTGAATCACTTTTCCACAGTGAGTTATTATCAATTAGAGGAAAAGATATTTTCAGCACTCTCCAGTTAGTCTCCAAGTTAATTCAGTCTATGGATTTTAAAATAAAGAAAAACAAGGCCTAAACCTAAAGTAATTCGTAGACCAAAAATATTTGTGTTTATGCGAATTAAGACCTACTTCTACTTATTATGTAACTTGATTTAGTAGAACATAATTCTCATTTTCCTTTATAATCCTTCTTAGATTATATTATATACGGAACAGCTAATTGCTTCTGAGCATTTTAATGTGAAAGTGGATTCGTTTTCTGTCTTAAGACAATTTAGTTCTGTAAATAGCCAGGCAGTGTTCTTCTCATGTAAGTCACACGTTGGTTGGTAAATGTTAAAGCTTTTATTTAAAGGTGAAATGATGAAAGCAAAGTGACCACAAAGTTAACACACTCATAGGATTCGGCTTCTCTGCTGTGTAACTTACTTTTCTTTCAGAAACATTTAGTAATATGCCATTTAAAATGACAAATTAAAAAGAGGGCATCAAAAGAGAAATTGCATGGGGGAATTTCTATTCTACGTTAAAGCAAGAAGAGTCCTTGATGTAATAGAGTGACTCACAGGATAGGACAAAGTTTAGATCTGTTGTTCCTAGGGTTGCTATGAGTCATACTGAATAGCACCTAACAATAATAACAACAACAACAATTGTGACTCACATAGCTGGACTCAGGCCAATGAGAGAAAACACTAAACTTTACAGAAAATCTAACTTTAATGATCTGAAATCTGCATTGGGAAGATAAATATTATCAACTTTGTAAGTGAATGATATGAAGTTCCAAGATACAGAAGTAGTAATTGTTACATGGTATAAATGAAAAAAAATTTTTAGCTTAAATGCTCATCACTAAATCCTCCTTTTTCATATATAGTAGAATATATAGTTTATAATACACAGTTGATAATATATACTTTATAATATATGTATATACAGATTTTGTTGCTACTTACCTTTGAGTTGGAACTAACCTGTAGCTGATACTCCAGCAGGTTTTCAGAGGCTGTAAATCACACAGAGGAGCTTGTTCATTTTTATTCCAAAAAGCAGCTGGTAGATTAAAACCATAAACTTTTGGGTTGTCAGTGTAATTCTTTGCCACTAAGCCACCAGAGTTATATCTTTGAATTCACCAGCTGCTGCACATGGGTCAGCTATGTGTTGGTTTTAAACTGACCTCAATGAGTAGAGTTGGATTGACTTTTGAAAGCAAAGATTACCAGATTTGTTTCTTAAGGTGCTTCCAGATAGACTTGAACTAGTAATCAAGTTCTCTTAGCTGGTCATCAAACAGATAGTCTTTCACTAGTAGTCCAGATAGACTTAAACTGGTAGTCAAGTCTCTTAGCTAGTAGTCAAGCATTTAACAAATTGTGGCACCCATAGACCTCTAGATTTGATAATCACTCTCATTGCCTTAGTGTTAGCACACAACTTCCTATAACTATACCACCAGAACTAACAGAAGAGATTAATTTGAAAGCAACTAATACAGTTGTAATTCTAGATTTCAATGTTGTTGCTATGTGCTGTCAGGTAAATTTTGACTCATGGTGACCTGATAAACAGTAGTTCTGAACCCTGCCTTATCCTGAGCCAATTTCACTGTTTCTGAGGTACCTGTCCCTATTATCCCAGTCACTGTGTCAATACATCTCATCCAGAGTCTTCCGCTCCTGTACTGACCCTCCACCTTTAAGGATGGCATGGGATAGATCTGTTGTTCATAAGATAGCTTTGAGTTTACTCAGTTCAGGCAAATGAAAACATAACGAGTGAAAATCTGTCATGGAGTAGCTACCATGAGATGGCAGCTAACAAGAAGAAAATCCAGGTTGTGGTGGCTTGGGTTACTACAGCAGATGTTCTTGGACTGTAAAAAAACTGACTTAAAAAATTATTAAGACATATATGCCAAGGATATGGAGGCTGGACCCAGGAATAGTAAGCCATGACCAGATGGCTTAGCAATACTTATTTTCTGAATATAGCAGCCTTGGAATTTTAGATATGTTCCGGGGTTTTGTATCCATGAATAGATTGAACTCTTGCCTCCCACTTCATCTTTAGGGAAGAAGTTATGGAGCACAGGGGAATCATGGGTAGGGCGTAAGGAGAACAAAAGTTGGGATACTTTAAAGCTGATAGAGATGGGGAAATTCTACTTATGCAGAGTGAGGTTTCTGAGGCTAAGAGCTGTCAGAGTGAATGGGTATCAATTTTTTATCACAATATGTTACAGTGTACAGGAAGTGCCTAATTTTAGAATGAAAATGGGAAGACTGTCTATCTTTCTAATATGTGAGACCCAGGGCTCTTTTTTCTCCAGATATTGATGTCAAAAGGCTTTTCTAATCTGTGGCAAATCTAGGGTGAGCTTAATAGTATTAATTAGCTTGTCCAACTTGGAAACAAAGTCAGTCAGTACCCCTCTCTGAAGAGGACACTGTGTACCCGACCACCAGACTTACTCTTTCTTCTACCTACTCTAGCACCCTGACTCAACCTCTTCATCTGCCCAAATGACCATTTTTGAGAGAAAAAATACAAAATTTAAGAATATTGTGATCTAAGACCATGAACAGAAGTGTTGTGAATTAAATACTATCCCTTCAAAATATTTGCTGGAATCGTGACTTCAATTCTATTTGTATGTAGGATTTTTTTGTTATGTTAATAAGACTTGTAGGATATGTTCTAAATCTAATCACTTTAGAGTGGAAAAAAGGGAGCAGAACGAACACAGACATCCACAAAGGGAAGCAGATGCCTTATGATCCAAGTTTACTGACAAGGTTGCAATCGACAGGCTCAAGACCCAAATTTGAAATTTCAGTTTCCAAAATTCTTAGAAAATAAATTCCTGTTCCTTAAAGCCACTCATTTGTGGTCTTTCTATTATAGCACTACTAGGAGACTAAGGGAGCACAGAAATGATTGCAAACTAAGATCATATTGGATTAAAATTCTTTTAAGGCAAGATTTTGAGAAATGAGTACTCTCTGGAGAAGTACATTGTGCGACAAACATGATTTTTGCACTAGTTACCAACAGGAGTTTATTCTATCTTGATTCCAACTTGGTTACTCCATAAGTTTTTATGTTGGCATCTTGGCTTTTACCTCTCAGTTCAAATTTTCATTTTTGCCATCATTCATGTCCACAGCCATACTGCTTAGTCTTCTTATCTCGCTGGGTGGAGCTGCTCTGATTATCACATTAATGGCAGAGAATCAGAGGGGTTTTGAGGCTCCATGAGCTCTGGCTGCTATATGTGAGAGTGATAGTTTGTATTTTCATCTGCAAATGGAACTTTATGTACAAATACACCTTAACTTAATGAAATTCATCGTGAATAACCAAGAATAATGTGAATAGCTCCTTAAGAGTGAGTTCATAAGATGTTTGGTAGACTTGTTCGCTTTTATTTAGATGTGGACATTCTCCCTGTGCAAACACAAACTGTCAACTTTTTATGATATTCAGCTAAATTATTACAATAATTAGTATTTTTCAACCTATATAAACTACTTTTCTCGATATGAAGTAGTAATTAAAGGAAAAAAGGAGAGATATAAGTCACATTGATAGCTCACCATCTAAAAATTACTTGTTTTTAATCATACCTGGTGAGAAAACTGCTAAACAAGGTAATAGGTAAAATTTATTTTTTTGAAATTGTGCATTGGAAGATACAATTAGAAAAAAAAATCAGAAAACATGAGTATAAAAGTATGTGTTGTTGTTGTGTGCCATCAAGTCCGAACCAACTCATAGCTGACCCTATAGTGGGTTTTCATAGGAATCAAAACTTTCTTTATAGAGGAATATAAAGTAACAAAAGTTATGAACTAGTAATTAGTAGAATAAAAGAAAGAAAACATTAAAAGAATTATAGACTAATCCCAGATTGCTTTTTATTCTATAGAACCTAGAGAGAAATGTGTTCCAAACACTTTGGTGAGCAATCAGGATCATGCAAATCAGATTCAGTTGATTCATAAATTTAAGGAGACTTTCTTTCCCTCTCCTTTGCAGACTAAGTGTTATTTTTAAGATCTTAAGGTGAAATGATAGTGATCTTTGAAAACTGGGAGGATTCTGCTTCCTTGATTTCCTGACACTTGGAATTCATTTGACCTAGTATATACTTCTGAAAATCAGCCAATGAGAACCTTTGGTTCCCAAGGAAACGTTGTCTTGTAGGGAGCTGAGAGGCACTCAAAATACATGATAGCCACAATAAGGTACTCTAGAATGTCAAGAATGGTGAGGATGGTCAGAACCAAGTAATATTTTGTTCTGTTGGACATGGAGTTACCATGAGTAAGAGCTTATACAATGGCAATTAGTAATGGTGGTTGATTCGGTAAAACACTGTGTATAGGAATGGTTCTATGAAGCATGTTGTGGATGGAAGATTGAGTAGAAAATAATGTACATGAATGAAATAAAAGAAAACTGAGCTATTGCATAAAAACAACAAAAAAGTAAAGAATGGAGGAGCAGAAAAAAGGGAGAGATGATTGCTGGGGTGGTGGAGGTTGTGGGATGAAGACAGAATGAAGGGAAGGTCATTAGGGTCTCGGGGGGACAGTAGGATAAAAGACATAGATAGGTGATTGTTAATTGTATGAAGTAGTATTTATGAGGAATTATTTGGGGCACAATGTACATGAATAAAGTGTAGTGTGTAAAAGTGGCTATATATGCAAATAATATTTTTAAAAGTGGAGTGAGTACTAAAAGGGAAGATCTGTCCTTGAGATAAGCTGTGAAAAGTAGAATCTGGTAGTGGGACATGATCAAGAGGCAAGATGAGTCTCACTCAGTACTTCGAGAGGAGATTTTATTTTGAATGGATCTGTGAACCCACATTGGGCTGTTGATTGAAGTGATTCACACTTCAAAGAAGGGGAAACAGGGAAGAAGAAAAAAAAGGGAAAAAGTAAAGGAAGAGACTGTCTTTTTTCTAACAGGAGCGATCTTTTTGGCTTCTGAAGCAAGGTAAAGTTGATACCCATCAGACCCCACCTCCAAGACTTGAGGTTGGAGCATGCTCACTCATGTCTATGACTTGGATCCACTGGAGCGGAAGTGAGAAGAATACAGCAATGGAGAAATAGGCTGAGCTTGGAAATTTTCTTTCAGCCCTGCTCACCTAACATGCACAGATGTATGCATCAATAGGGCAGTGTTGCTGGCTTGAGAACCCCTGGCCTCTTGATTCAACTTGCCCCCCTGTAGAGTCTAGGGTTAAGTGAGGAGACCAAGTGATCTGTAATGCAGGGAGAAATATAGACGCCTGAATTTAATTCTGACGCACACTTACACCTAGCCACAGATGGGTGGGGATGACTTGATTGTAACCTACCCAGATGAGGCGATCCACACTGTGAACCAGGGTTGATTGCTGCAACCTGTTGGCTTACTCTGGACAGAACAATGCTTATGGATGCAGATTCTCAGTGTCCAAGTTGAACAGAGTATCCTTAAGGAAATATGAAGTGCTTGTTTCCTTGGAGCACTGTTTTGATAGGGATGGGGATATCAGCAATTGGCTAGCTAAAAGGGGAATCTTAGGGAATGAGGCATGAAGTTGTTGTTCTTATGTGCTGTTGAGTCGCTTGCGACTCATAGCGACCCTATGTACAACAGCCCTAAACACTGCTGTATCCTGTGCCAACCACACTGCCACTGACACACTCATCCCAATTACCCCAGTCACTGAGTCAATCCACCTCATAGAGGGCCTACCCCCTTGTTTCATCCCTCTACCCTCCCAAGCATGATGTCCCTCTCCAAGGACCTGTCCCTCCTTACAACATGTCCAAAATATGTCAGACAAAGCCCCAGAATCCTTGCTTCCAAGGAACAGCCTGGTTTAACCATCTCCAGGATGAATCTGTTTGTTTTCTTGGCAGTCCATGGTATATGCAATACTCTTCTCCAGCACCACAGCTCAAAGGTATCGATTCTCCTTCTATCCTCTCTAGTCATTGTCCAACTCTCCAATGCATAACAAGTGATTGCAAAGACCATAGCCTGTATCAGAAGCACCTTAGTCTCCAGAGAGACACCATTGCTCTTCAGTACCCGGGAGAGGTCCCTAACAGCAGACTTTCCCTTTGCAATACATTTTTTGATTTCCTGGCTGCTGGTGCCAAGAGTGTTGACCATGGAGCCAAGCAAACTAAAGTTGTCAACATGAAGTAGTTTTCACAAAAGTATTTACTGGTGGAATGATTGTAAGAGAAGGAAAAAAAGCACCCCACAATAAAGAAATGAAATATAATGTAAATGAAGGACTGTATGGAACACAATGTATATGAGTGATAAAAATATTAACCAAAACCAATAATAGCATGCATTGAGAATAAGATAAGGCAAACAATGATGGTCAGACTTAGATGAAAGTAACTTGGATCTGATCTGCTTCTGAGAGCATAGTTTTCAAACAGTGGGCAGAAGAGAGGGCACAGCACAAGAAGGCTTCAAATTAAAGAAAAAAATGAGCTTGATGGGGCAAGGCCAGGACAGGAACAGGAAGTCGTGGTCAAGCACTATTCAGACTCCCTTTTGTACATTTTGGCAATAAAGTTTCCAATTTTTTTCCATGTTTCTGAAGAATACGAACAAAATCAAAAGAAACATTTAAGCTATAAATTAAGCTTTAAGAACAAGGTAAAAGCTGTTTAGAGTTTTTTAAAACAGTAGAACTATTTATCCTACTATGAAGATAAAATGGGACACAACAAATTATTTCATTTCAGTAACTGCAGTTTCTCTTCCATGATAGGTATGCTGTTGCTGTGTGCAATCAAGTCAAAACCAACTCACAGATAACCCTCC
>NW_006399812.1:4541561-4550335 GCF_000299155.1 Elephantulus edwardii | reverse complement strand
TTTATGTGCATGGCTGCTTTTTAGGATGTAATAATCATTCCATTTAAAATAATGAGATCTGTCAACCTTAACTGATCAATGTTTTATTTGTTCTGTTTTGAGGAGATAGTGAGGATTTATAGTAATAAGAATAACCTTCCACTATTCCTGAGATTTGTGCTAACTATTACAATGAATTGAGGTAGGGTTAGAGATTTCCAAAGTCTGGTAGGTTTCTTCATCCATGGGTCCTGCAAACAGTTAACACTGTCAGCTTTTGAGAAGCTGAAGCTTCTAGTCCATTAGGAAGAAGAGTCCGGTGATCTACTTAGAACACCAGCCATTTAAAGCTCTCTGGAGCACAGTTCTATTTTGACACACATGAGTCACTATGAGTCAGAGTTAGCTCAAAGGCAACTTCTCTTAATGGGTGTTCCATTTCTAATTTTTTTCAGATACATAATAAGGGAACTTTGATATAACCAGTGAATGATAAAGTCACTCAAAGTACTCTTTACTTATCCACAGTCAGAACATAGTTCTTTTTACCCTTTGATTACTACTCAACACTTCAAAGGGCATTGTAACAAGGAATTTATTGACCAAAATCTGCTCTGGGCAAAGAAAATTCACAGAAAAAAATGTTTTTTCCTATCTGAATTACTTAAATCAGGAAAAAAAAAGAAGGCAAAACAATGGTGTAGAATTAACAGTTCCATTTCCCAGTAAGCTATAGGAAATGGAGATTAGTGGATGTATTCAGGGTAAGCTAACTAGTATATTATTAGAAGAATTGCTTTGATGATATAGAGATAAGTAATTTTCCTAATTCCAAAGTATTTCTATAGATATACAGTAGATTTCTTTTTAATTATTCTACATCTGTTGAGAGATGTGAAATTTTCAACTATATAATTAGGTTTTAAGAACTTTTATATTACTATAAATAGAGTGCTAAATATAATTACTTTGAAAACTCTGCTGTGAAAAAGTAAGCAACAGCCCACATTTTATAGGATATTAGCATAGAGAAGATGATTTTCTTATTGTATGATGATAGTTAAATTAAAAAGAAAATAGAAACCCTTTATTCCTTGAGGTCTGATAGTAAATATGATATATAAAGGTATGCTTTATTCTGTTATAAAGTAGGTGTTATCCTATGTGTGTTAAATTTAAACTTCTATAAAGTTAGGCAAATTTCAAGGCAGTTCTGCAGAGATACGATCAGCCTGATCTTATGAAGAAAAATTTCCTCAGGGGCATGGTCTACAGAGAATACATGTTTGAATTTTCTGATAAAGAGGGCTTTATGTCTAAACCTGTATATGTCTTATAGATCTGAAAGTTGAAGAATAAGTAAGGGATGAAGGAACGACAGAAGAACTGATGCTTTTGAATTGTGGTATTGGAGAATAGTAGTGAATATTTCAAGGCCTGATAAACAGCTCTTAGAAGAAATGCAACCAGCGTACTCCTCAAAGGCAAAGATAGTGAAACTTCATCTCATGTGCGTTGGGAATGTTGTTAAGGAAATAGTGCCTGGAAAAAGACATCATCTGGGAAAAGTGGAAGGTCAGAAAAGGAGAGGAAGACTGTCGGTGAGATGGATTGATACAGTGACTGTCAAAATGGGTGGGAACAAATCGGAGATGGCGAGGATGGCACAGGACAGGATAAGCTTCAAATCTGTTGTTGATAGGGTCACTATGAGTCATAGTGAGGACACCTGACAAGAATATACAATGGCAAAATTGTATTATTTTGCTTTGTACTCATCTGCCTTCAAAGGCAGCTGTCTGTTAATTTACTCCCGTGAAAAACCTTTGGACTTGTCAGTCTCTGAGGTAAAGAGTATCCTTAGCCAGTCATCTGTGTCCCAATTCCCTAGTAACAACATTCAGATTCTTCTGCCTCTTAATTGGGTGTTGATAATGTAGGTTGTTGATGATGATGAGTCTTCCTTAATCCTAACTCTCCATTATTCATGTATGTCCAGATTTTCAAATTGCTTACTTATGTGCATACTTAATAGATATGGGAAAGGATAGAACTTAACCTATAAGTTTCTTGATTTTAAACCATGCAGTATTCTCTTGTTCTGTGTGAATGACCACTGCTTGGTCTATGTACAAATTTTGCATGTGCATAATTAAATATTCTGGAATTCCTAGTCTCATCCATGTTATGTATAATTTACTATGACCCCAAATCACTTACTTTTATCCAAAAGTTGAATGCTTTTGGATAGTCAATGGAACTTAAGTAACATGTTTCTAATATTCTCTGCTTTCAGCCAAGATCTATCTAACTTCAACAGAGATACAGTGATATTCCTTAATTCAGCTTTAATCTCTCCAAGTTTTCTGTCAACGTGCTACTACTGTTCCAGCTATATATATATACTAATCTTCAACAAGATTTTACTTGCACGAGATAGTAAACTATATTGTTTAATAATTTCTACACTCTGTTGAATAACCTTTTCTGGATTGGGAATAAATATGGATCACCTCCAGTCAGTTGGCCAGGTTGTTGGTATGCAGCATCAAGTTAACTACAACTCATAGCCATCCTATGAGCAATGACTTGGATCCCTGTTCTATTCCAGGTGATCCTCACCAATTCCGACACACTAAATCCCACTGTTACAGGCTCTCCTCTCTTACTCTGACCCTTCACCTCTCCCAAGCATGATTTCCTTTCTCCAATGATTTCTCCTTCCTTATAACATGCTCAACGTATGTGAGACAGAGTTTCCCTGCTGCCAGATAGCACCCTGGTTTCACGTTCTCCAGGACACATCTGTTTGTTCTCTTGGAAACCCATGGGATATTTAGTACTTTTCTCCACCACCACAACTCAAAGGCATAAATTTGTTCTCTGTCATTCTTAGTTATTGTCCAACTTTCAGATGCATAGTAAGTAACTGAAAAGACTGACTTGGATCAGATGCACCTGTCGTCATTTCTCTTAGGTACTCTGGAGAGGTCCCTGACATCATATTTTCTCAGTGCAACTTGTCTTTTAAATTCTTTAGTGATATGGAAAAGAAAACTCCCAATTTTATCTGGAAATGAAAGAGACCCTGAAAAAGCAAAGCACTACTAAATAACCATTCCCCAAAACCAACAAACAACCCCACCCCACCAATACCCAAAAGCAAAAAAGTGGAAGGTATTATACTCCCTGACTTTGAAACTTACTACATAGTAGTGAAGACAAGGTACTAGTACGGCAACAAAGACCTATCAATAAAATCAACCCATCTACCTATGGTCAACTGCTGTTCAACAGAGACAAAATCAAGTGGGAAAATGGCAGCTTTTTTAATAAAAGATGTTGGCAAAATTGGACAACCACCTGTGGAAAACTGCAGCAAGATCTACACCTCACACTATACACAACAACTAACTGAAGGTAGTTCACAGTCCTAGAAGTAAAATAAAAATCTATAAAGTTCATCAGAGAAGTAATAAGAACACAATAAGAAGCATAATATATGATATTGTCTTTCAAGACTATGAAAGTCTTCATAGTCTTTCATAACTAAAACCTGCAGAATTAAAAACCTACAACCGGAAGATAAAATGTTGACTAGAACCTTCTAAAAGTCATACCTTTGTGTACATCAAAAAACTTCACCAATATAGTTAAAAGGAAGCACATGGACTAGGAAAGAATATTTGAAAATGGCATACCTGATAAGTTGACTCATAACTAAAATTTATAGAATACTCTATCATAGCAATCAGGAAAAGATAAATCAAGCAATTCTTCTATCTTTTTTAATTTTATTTTTTCTTTTCTATTTTTTTTAATTTTTAATGAAAGTTTACAGAGACTTAGGGTTTCCAGTCATTCATTGTTGAAATTTTCTCCCTGCCAGCTCCCTCCCCCCAATTCACTCTTCTCCTTGAAATGAAAAAGAAAAACTCTTTCATTGTTATGCAATCCCTTCCCCCAAGTCCACTCCACTATTCAGCCTTCACTCTGGATTTCTATAATGACAAGAATACCCATTCATATATCCCTTTTTAAACCGTTCTCTCCCTCATCTGTTTCAAAGCAATATTCGTCATTCCTCCTCCCTTTTCTGTCTCCCCTCAACCCTGATGTCAGTCCCATTTTACAACAGTGGCCCTATGCAATATTTGTTCTTTTGTGATTGAGATATTTCACTCAGCATAATGTACTCCAGGGCCATCCATTTTGCATAATATTTCATGAGTTCCTTGTTTTTCAATGCTGCACAGTATTCCATTGTGTAAATATACCAGAGTTTTTCTATCCATTTGTTTGTTGATGGGCACTTGGGTTCTTTCCAGCTCTTTGCTATTGTGAACAAAGCCGCAATAAACATGGGTATGCATATATCTGCTTGGATGTCAGTTCTGGTCTCTTTAGAGTATATTCCCAGTAGTGGAACTGCTGGGTCAAATGGTATTTCTATTTGTAACTTTTTGAGAGAGTGCCATTCAGCCTTCCATAGTGGTTGCACCAATTTACACTGCCACCAACAGTAAATAAGGGTTCCAGTTTCTCCACAACCTCTCAAGCATTTGATGTTTGATGTTCTGTTCAGTTCTGCTATTCTTACTGGGGGGAGATGATATCTCATAGTTGTTTTTCTTCTCTATTTTTTAAAATATTTATTTGTTTGTATACAAAATTCATATATACTTCCTGCGATGTTCAATGTTTACCCATAGAATCTTTCTATTTGTAACTGAAGGTTTGAAAATGTTCTTATGTTCTTTCAACTTGAGAAATAACCAACATCTTCTTCCTTTTTAGCTTTCTAGCTCCAGGGCTTTTCACATTTGGGTAAAATATTTCACTTTTTCTTCTTGAACAGTCCTTTGAACTTTTTAGGCTCTTTTATGTCATAATTTCTTCCTTTGGTATTATCTAAATTCTAGAGCAAGTTTCAGAATTTCTTCTGATATCTATTTTTGGTATCTTATTTTTAATGAACTTTCTTTCCCTCGTGTATAATATCCTTGATAAATCTCATAATGCATATGTCTGCATTGCATCTGTTTTAGTATTATCTCTATAGTTACATGAACTATACTACGTGTTATATTTTGTCTTTTCTGAGTTTAAAAAAAATTCTTCCTGAAACTTGGATAAGAATGATTTCTGGTCTGTGCTGTAGTTAGCTTTGACTTTGGTAAGACAGAATATATTGAAAGTTTCCTCTGTTTCCAAACATGTTGCGGATTTGATTCTTGTGTATATCATTTGCTGAGGTAAACATTTTCAGTCTCAGATTATACAATTTTATTATTTTTGTTGATGCCTTTGAGCTGTGGTGCTGGAGAGGAGTATTTATTGAATGTACCATGGACTGCCAAGAAAACAAACAGATTCATCCTGGAAAGGGTTAAATCAGGCTACTCTTGGAGGCAAGGATTCTGGGGCTTCGTCTGACATACTTTGGACATGCTGTAAGGAGGGACAGGTCCTTGGAGAGGGACATCATGCTTGGGAGTGTGGAGGGGATGGCACAGGAGGGGAAGACCCTCTATGAGGTGGATTGATTCAGTGACTGGGGTAATGGGGATGGGTGTGTTGGAGGCAATGTGATTGGCACAGGATAGAGCAGGGTTTAAGGCTGTTGTACATAGGGTCGCTATGAATCGCAAGCGACTCAATGTCACATAACAACTTTTTTTGACTTACTGATGTTTAAGTGGAATTAACTTATAGATGAACTTCCAACAGGTTTTAGAGAGGTTGTAAATCGCAAAGGAGTATGTTACCCATCTTCTTCCTGAAGATCTTCTGGTAGATTCAAATAGCCAGTTGCACTGGGTTAACGGTACAACTTAATATTGTCTATGCTACCAGGTCCATATATAAAATTTTGTCTCATACTCTACTACCTGCTCTCCATACCCAAGACTCTATTTCCCAATTATCAGTCACAAAAATGAATCATGCATTATATGACAAATAGAATATTAGTGAATTCGAAAAAGTAACCATACTATTAGAAACATTCTATGATCACAATACAATAAAACTCAGAATTAGTGACTTAAAAAAAACCCCACACAAACCTTTTACTTGAGAATAAAAGCTTTTTTATTAGACAACTCTTGAATAATGGAGAAATAAAACAGAAAACAGAATTCCTCAAAAAGAATGATTATGAATACACTACATATCAAAATAGGGCAGTGATCAGATACCGTTACAGACTGATATGTATACTCCTACTCTATCAGTGAGCTTTGGTTACTGTAATAAGGAGTTGTGATGCCAACAATGGTTCACAGTTTAAATCTACCATATACTCTGTAGGAGAAAGATGGCTAAAATGCCTCTGACAACTCATGGAGAGTCAGCTATGAGTCTTTTCTGACTTGATACATAACGAAAACAACTTTATAAATAAAAATCAATATAAATGAGCTAGATTGCCAACTTAGAAAGCTAGTACAATAACGAGATAATAACTTCCCCCAAACACACCAGGAAAGGGAAGATACTGATAAGAGCCACAATCAATAAAGCATATGTAAAAGGATCAATGGTGGAGATGATGGAATTTGACTGCTCTTAACTCCACAAAGGGAAATTACCCTTGCCAACAGTGTCTACAACACAAAACCAATTCCCGTGAGGTCAGACATATCCTCCATGTTCCTGTACCTCTTTCTACTAATTCAAGCAGCAATCTTACTGCTCTGGTGGGTCTGAAATTCATTACAAAAGCTGTACAGACCACATTGAGCCATATTCACAATGATGAGGTTTATTAAAGAAGTTAAAACCCTATCATTCAGGTTGGCAGTACGACAGAATCATTTAATCAGGACAACTTCCAAAATGTGTTGAGATCCCTCAATCTTCTTGCTTATGGTTTTAGGAAAGTGTTACAAAGCTCTCTCAATCTTGCCAAATGACGTCTCTCCCCCAGTCCTCCAGCAAATCTGGACAAAGGCGTCTAGCTCAGGTTCTTTTGGGTAGCAGTCCCAAGCTCAGCTGTCTTACATCAAGTCTCTGGTTCTTTGCTGCTACTGCTGTTATTACTTCTGTAGGCCTGGCTGGTGCACAAGAATCTTTGACCCTGATTGTACACACTGTATTTTCTGCTTCTTCACTGCTTGTGGTGCGATTCTTAAAATCTGTCCCTGAATCTGCTCAATTTAGTGTGTGGGTTAACACGTTAGCCACACATTCCTGCCCATTCAATGGCAAAATCCAAGTCAATGAATGGTCGGGAAAACCATTTTGAGCAAGACACCTTTTGGATCACAGCAGAGAATAGGAAAAATAGTTATTCCAATCATACATTGGAGAAAACAAATTAATCAAATAAGCCACCAGTTCATTTAATGTAGAAGAGAAGAGATCAATGTATAAAACAAGATACAAAATAGGAAAAGAATTTTAATAAAGAAATAAAGGCACCATCTCAAGACTAGGTGGTTTCACTGGGAAATTCTATCACTCTTGAAACCCAGATGAACTCAATTTAAATAAATAGTGTCTGAGTGTAAAGAAAAATGATATTATTTTTATTTAGCAAATAACACACTGATACTGAAATCAGGTGAATAGAATACAACAAAGAGAACTATTGACTAATAAAGTTGATTTGTTTTAATTTTCTTCAGACTCAACACAAACTTGTTTATGAGCTGCTAGTTCTGATGGATGGCATTGAACTCCTCCATCTTCTCATTCTACAGCTGCAGCCAATTTGATTTTTGTTTATTCTATATGGTGAGGTCCACATGTATAGCTACCATTCATGTAATTAAAAAAATGAAAGTTCAAAGAATTCTACAGGGCCTGTTGAAGAAAAAGAGTAATAACCAATAGCAAATTGGGCAGAAGACACAAAAAGACTTTTCACAAAGGAAGACATTTGAATGGACAACAGACACATACAGAAATACTGAATATCAATGGCAATCAGATAGATGCAAATCCAAACAACAATGAGATAGCATTTTGAGTAGCAGTAGCAAAATTTAACAGTACAGAAAGCAAAAAATATTGGAGAGGATGTAAGGATATTGAAACTCTCATGAACTGCTGGTGGGATTGTAAATGGTACAATCATTCTGGAAGGCAGTTTGGCCTTTCCCCAGAAAGCGAAACATCAAAATGCCATTGATCCAGCTATTGCAATGCTAGGCATCTACCCTAAGGAAATTAGAACTGACACATGAAAGGAGATAAGTACATCTATGTTCACAGCACCATTATTCACGATAGCAAGAATGAGGAAACAGCCCAAAGGCTCAGGAATATATGAGAGGATTGAGAAATTGTGGCACATTCACACAATATAATAATATGCAGCACTAAGGAATAATGATTTTGCAAAATAGCATATTACATGGAATAGCCTAAGAACATTATGCTGAGTGAACTAACTCAGTCTCATAAGGACAAATACTGCACACGACCTTCATTTTAAAGATGGTAACTAATAAGATGTGTATAAATGTACAAAAGGGGAAAGAGGTTGCAAAAGGAGAAGGGCGGGAACCACTTGGAGAACAGAGTTTAGTGGGTGAATTTGGGGGAGGGGGAGTGTATGGAAAAGATTCAATAGGGACTTAAAACGATTGCATAATAATAGTGTTAGATCAATGATAATTAATTATATGGGATGCAGTGTATATTGAGGACACTATGAAACAATGGCAAATGAGGAATTATATGGCTCATAATGTTGTTGTTGTTGTTATGTGCCATCGAGTCATTTGTGACTCATAGTGACCCTATGTACAAGAGTCCTAAACACCATTCCATCCTGTGCCAGCCTC
>NW_006399812.1:4533245-4540936 GCF_000299155.1 Elephantulus edwardii | reverse complement strand
ATTCTGGGATTCCCATTTTTCTCAAGGTTAGTGATAATTTATTGTGATCCAAATGGTCAAATGCCTTTGCATGGTCAATGAAATACAGATGGACATTTTTCTGGTACTTCCTGCTTTTTGCCAAGACTCATCTGATATTGACAATAATGTCCCCGGTGCCATGACATCACAACAACACAACAGCCATTATGGTTCAGCAAATTGGGTAGGTAGATTGAAATTAGTGACTGAAGACTGTGGAGCTATTTTATAAACTGAACTTTTACTCCTTATCCTAAATTTCTCTGAAGAATTCAAGCTTTATGAACAAAAATGCTTGGAACAATTTGCTTTGTGTCTAGATCCAAGTAATCATTTTTATATAATTTTATATCTTTTTCATAGCCTCTGTGATTGCCATTTTTCTGTCTTTCTTCAAAATCAAATGAATCATTATTAATTCCTTTCTCTAAGAAAGAAGACACAGAATAAAGCAATATTGTAAACCAGAAATTCCTTTGATTGCTTTCTCATTTAAGAAATAACAGCTAGATGAATGAAGCAATAAAATTATATTCACCAGCATTACCTCAGAAACTTGTTATGAGCTTGCATTTGAGACACTTAGGAGATGCAGTATTCCTTTCTGTTTTCATCTATTTTCATTTGTCTTCAACTTTTTAAGCTGTCTTCATTGAACTCCAGTTGTATGCTTGGGACTTTCACAGTTGTCTGTCATCTCATTTAATTTAACACTAATACAAGATATATTTCAATACACACTATATTTCAGATACATCTTTTATAATTTATGTGTTCTTTGTAAGTATTTTCTCCCTTTTGTGACTTTGCCTTTTATTTAAAAGAGCTTCTAAAACCTCATTGTCAGTGACTTGGAACTGGCTCTTGGCTGACCATCCAGCAGGGTTTTGGAGTCAGGAAATCACAAAGGAGAAGATTGGCGATCTTTCTCTAAGGGCCATGGTGTGTTCACACCACCAGAGAGGCTCCACCTGTGGGTTAGTAGTGCAACTCCCTAAAGACTATGCCACCAGAGTTTCTTTTTTCATGGAACAGAAGGCTTTTTTAAAAAAATGATAGAGCAGAAGACCTTAACTTTATTAAAGTCCAATTTAGCAATTCCCCCCATGCAATTTAGCTTCCATGCAGCTACACAACCATGTTGTTGTTATTATGTGCCATCAAGTCACCTGTGACCCATAGCCACTCTATGTACCATAGCTTTGTAGCCTGCCCTGTCTTGAGCGAGTCTTACTAACGCTGATGCACCTACCTGCCTTGAGTAACTCAAATAATGTAGATCTTTTTTCCCCTTCTCATTATTCTTCTACAAGTTTTATAGTTTTGCATTTTATGTGTTGTTGTGTACCATAGAGTTGAAACCAACTCGTAGCTCCAGTGGTTTTTCAGAAGCATGTTAATCACAGGGCAGGTGATTGCTCATCTTTCTCCTGCAAAGCAGTTGATGGCCTCAAAGCCTGTGCCTTTGGAATTAAAGGGCAGCTTCTTGCCACTAGGCCACCACAGCGGCCCTATTTTATTTGTAGTCTCAAGATTAGCTTTGTATATGTGAATGCATTATGCATGTGTGAGTGATGTAAAAAGTCAGTGTTTAGATCCTTTTGCTGTATGTGGTTGATGAATTATTCCAGCACCATTTGTTAAAAAGGCTTACTTTTATCCATTAAATTGTCATTGCTTCTTTTGCCAGCATAAGTTTGATAAAATATCATGTATCTATTTCTGAGAAATCCGTTCCATTGATCTATGTGTCTATTCTTTTTTCCATCATGCCCATTTTTTAATAGATGAAGAAACAAAGAAATAATCTCAGAGAAGTCGAGACCATCTTAATGTCACACAAACTTAAGTTATAGACTGAGAATCTGACCTCTCAAAAAGCTCATTGTCATCTAGTTGGAAACAACTCATAATTGATTCTCAGTGGCATTTCATAGGCTATCAATTGCACAGAGGGAGACTGACTTTTTTCCAGCTAGTGATTCTAACTACCCTTTGGGTTAGCAGCACAATTTCCTATCCACAGGGCAACTGTAGCCCCTTAATTTTAACTCAGATACTATAAAATCATCACCAATACCAAGTTCACTAAACTGTAGTGACCTGCCTCCCAATATGGAGGAAAAGTAGCACGTGCAACTACTAATCACAATCTCATAATCAGTGTGTTTCCCTTGCAGGATCTTCTGATTTACCTGCTGCACAATGGCTGCAAGTGTGCCAGACACAGTGTCTGACAATTAGTGTATTGCACACACTAAATCTCAATTACCTGTCCAATCTAAATCTTGATGCCACCTAATTAGAGACTGATTGCTTTGTTGAAATACACACAAGGGCAGATGAAATTTCCACCCACTTCACAGTCTAAGATGGGAGATTCCAGGTAACTCTGTGCTTACTAGTGTAATGACAGGAGAAGGTAATATGTAACTGCAAAGGGTCTGATGAATGCTCCTAATTTCTATCAAAGAAGGTTGGAGTGGATCCTTTCATTGATACAAATGTTTACAGAGCACCGGTTTTGGCATTTTTAGATAAAGAAAGGCTTAGTTTGAAACTTTCAGAACTTTTTTTTAAAAAAAGCACAATAACAAAGCAGATGTTTATGTGATTGACATTCCACAGGACTTATTCTGTATCTATTATAATAATTGTTTTTAAACTTAAAGAAGACAGCAACTTTAAATAGAAGACCACTAGTTTGAACTGTTATTGTGTGCTATGGAGTTGGAACAAACCCATAGCTGATTCTCCAGCAGGTTTTCAGAGGTAGTTAATCACACCAGAGGAGATTATCCATCCTGGCAGATTCAAACTGTGTGCCTTTGTGATTGGAGCACAACTTCTTACCACTAGGCCACCAGAGCTCCCTAAATTGGGTTAAGGTGTTAGCTTTTAATTCTTTCTTCTTTTTTTGTGTATTTATTTCTATAAATTGACATCTGAGTACTACTTTTGCTGTTTGTGAAAGATTTTGATATGTTTTCATGATCATTTGTTTAAATTTTTAATTTTTTTTTTATATTAGCTATAGTGGGTTAGTAGTAAGGAGCTGTGCTGTTAACCTGAAGACATGTGGTCCAAATCCATCAACTGCTTCACAGGAGAAAAAGAGGAAATCTACTCCCATGTAATTTACTGTTTCTGAAAACTTACTGGAGGGTCAGATATGGATCAGTTCTGACTCTAGTACAAAACAATAAAACATTACCAAATAGTATTCAAGAAGGGTGATATTTAGTTTCCATGTGTTTGATTTCTTTTCCCTTGATCTTCTTGATGAATTTATAGTATTTAGCATTGTGATACAAGAAGATGCTTTGTAGCATTTTGATTTTTTTTTTCAAGATTATTGAGACTTGCTTTGTGACTTAACAGGGTTTATTAGAAAGTATATACATTTTTGTACAACTACTCATTTTAAGAATAGCATTCTTTGGAAAATGGTTTAAGAACCAAAGCATGAATTTAAGAACCACAGCAGTTCAAACTCCATTAGATCTGTCATTCCCCATTCCTCCATAGTCAAGCATTCCTGTTTGCTCTCATCACCCAAAGACACCCATCTGGGAGCATTCACTGCTTCCCTAACTCCTCCTACCCTGATGCCACATGTTTCTTTATAGAGTCTAACTTCTTGAATAATTTTTTCAGCATATAGACTAAATGCAGATGGGAAAGGATACATATATAAACAAAAGATGAACCAAAGGCCTGAAGCCTTTCTATAACTATCATCATTTCACCAAGTTTATAGAGTTTCCAGAGGTATAGTCACCTGAAATGATACTGATAGATAAAAATTATTTAAAATTCAATGACTCAATGGCACATAACAACAACAACAACAACTAAATAAATAAATTTTTAAAAGTGGAATAAGAGTAGTGCAACAATGAATGAGTGGAAGCCCAAAATCTCTGTAAATGTTTATGGAAATTAATAAAATATAATTACAGGAAAAAAAAAAGTGGAATAAGAGGTCTCAACCCCTTCTGGAAGGAAGAAATGGATGGAGAAGTGATAACTGAGAAAGCTGAACAAGGGAATGAGTCGCTTGGCACACCTGGTAAATATAACACATGGAAGGAGGTGGGTGATCCATCCTGTCCAATCTCAAAGAGACATGGGACATAGAAACTCCAGGTACAATAAGGGTGGGAGAGAGAAAGAAGGCTACAAACAAGAGTGCTGATTGAATCTGTTTAGGAACAATTGAATCCAATCCAACATCTATGCCCAGAAAAAGTTTGAGGAGGAAAGCAACAGAAACTTGTACAACAGTGTTCATTCATTATTTCAAAGTAGTTAAATGCATCTGAAAGCTGGAGAGTGAATAAGTATGACAGAAAAAGAACTGATGCTTTTGAGCTGTGATGTTGGAGAAGAGCACTGAACATCCCATGGACGTCCAAGAGAACAAACAGATATGTCTTGGAGAGGTGACAGCCGGAGAGCTCTTTGGAGGCAAGAATTATGAGGCTTCACCTCACATACATTAGGCATGTTGCAAGGAGGGGCTGTTCCTTGGAGAAGGACGTGATCCTGGGAATGATGGAAAGATGGGAAAGCAGAGGAAGACCCTCAACCAGGTGGACTGACATGGTGACTGCTGCAATGGGCTCTTGTGTGTCAGGAAACGTAAGGTGGCACAGGATAGAACAGGGTCACTATGAGTTGTGCTTGACTCAATGGTTCCTAACAACAACAACAAAGTCAAAAGGTAGAAACCATATACATGTCCACGAACTTTATTAGCTTCTTGGTCTACATGGTAGTCTTTGGACATAGTATTTACAATTACTTGTTATGCATCAGAAACCTGAGCAATGACTAGAGAAGAAGAAAAATTGATGCCTTTGCACTGTGGTGCTGGAGAAGAGTATTGAATATACCATGGATGGCTAGTAGAATAGACAGGTTTGTCCTAGAGAGAGTGAAACCAGGCTTCTCCTTGGAAGCAAGGATTCTGAAGCTTCATCCAACATACTTTGGACATGTTACAAGGAGGGACCAGTCCTTGAAGAGGGATGTCGTTCTTGGAAGGGTAAAAAATAACATAAGAGAGAAAGACCCTTGATGAAATAGACTGATTCAGTGACTGGAGTAATAGGTGTAGGTGTTTCAGAGACAATAAGATTGGCACAGGATAGAGCAGGACTTAGGGCTGTTGTACTTAGGATCGCTATGAGTAACAGACAACTTGATGGCACATAACAACAACAACAACAATGTTGAGTGACAGAATAATGTCCATATATGCATACAAGGAAGACCTATTAATACCATTATCATTCAAATACATGCACTAACAACAGAAGACAAAAGAGGAGGAAATAGATGATTTCTACCAACTTTGTACTTGCAAAGTGGTCAAACATACACTGAAGATTCATTAATTATAATGGGTGACAGGAATGCAAAAGTTGGAAACAGAGATGAAGGATCTGTAGTTGGAAAATGTGGACTTAGTGAAAGAAATTAATCTGAAGATAAAACAGAATTTTGTACAATGAATGATTTATTAATAGCAAATACCTTTTATAAGAAACATAAACAGCAACTATACACATAGACTTCACCTGATGGTCTTCCTAGAAATCAAATTGATTATACCAGTGGAAAAAAATCACTAGAGAAGCTCAATATCATCTGTGAAGACTATGCCAGGTGTTCATTGTTGAACAGATCATCAATAGCTCATACAAGTTCAAACTGAAGCTAAAAAAAAATTAAAACGAGTTCACAAGAACCAAAACTTGAACTTTAGTCTATCCCTCCTGAATTTAAAATCCATCTCAAGAACATGTGTGAAGGCTTGAACACTAATGAGCAAAGACCAGAGGAGCTATGGGAAGATATAAGGATATCATTCAGAAAGAATGCAAAAGTCCATTACAAAGACAGAGGAGGAAGAAAAGATTGAGATTGATGATGGAAGAGAATCTGAATATATATTGCACTAGAGGGCTGAGAAGCCAAAGCAAAGGCATTCAAAATCAAGATTTGGCAATTTGGAAGGACAAAGCAAAATATTATAATGACATGTGTAAAGATGTAGAGTCAGAAAATCAAAAGGGGTGAACTTTCTCAGCATTCCTTTAGTTAGAGAAACTGAAGAACATATTAAAGCCTCAAGTTACAATACTTCAGGATGCTATGGGAAGAATATTTGACGATCCAGGAAGCATCAAAAGATGGAAGGAGTACATACATATAGTCACTGTACCAAAAAAGAATTGATTGACACAAAAGAATTTCATGAAATAGCATATGATCAAGAGACAATGGTGATTAAGGGGGAAATCCAAGCTGCTCTGAATGAATTGGCAAAAATTAAAACCCCATGAGGAAATACCAATTGACATATTTCAACAAGTAAATGCAGTCCTGGACATGCTTACCAGGTTATGCAAAAATATCTGGAGGACAGTGACCTGGCCAACTGAATTGAAGAGATCCATATTTATTTGTATTTCAAAAACAGATGATCTAACAGTGTGTGGACATTACTGAAAAATATCACTAATATTATACATAAGCATAATCCTACCAATTATTATTAAAAAAAAAACAACTCAACAACTGGAGCCATATATTGATAGGAAACTACCAGTAATACAGACTGGATTTAGAAGAGGTCATGGCACTGGGGATATAATAGACAATGTCAGAAGGATTTTGGCTAAAAGCAGAGTACCAGAGGAATGTATATCTGTTTCATCGACTATACAAAAACATTTGTGTGGATCATGCAAATTGTGGCTAACTCTGAGAAGAATGGGAATCCAGGAACACTTAATTGTGCTGAAAAAACCCTATGCTTCGACCAGAAAGTAGTCATCAGAACAGAGTAAAGAAACACTGCCTCGTTTAAAATCAGGAAAGGAGTGCATCAGGGATGTGTTCTATCTCCATACCTTTTCAAAATATATGTGGAACAGGTCATCCAAGGCTATACTTTATGAAGAGGAATATGGCATCAGGATTGGAGGAAGACTCAACAGTCTGCATTATGCAGATAACACAACCCTGCTTGCTGAAACTGGGGAGGACCTGAAGCGCTTGCTGCAGAAGGTCAAAGACTATAGTCTTCAATATGGAGTGAAGCTCGACATCAAGAAAACAAGTTCTCTGTATTGGGTCAATTGGCAGCACGATAATAGATGGCAAAGAGATTAAGATTGTTAATAATTTCAGTTTGCTTAGCTCCACAAACAATATTCTTGGCACTGTTGTTGTTGTTGTTGTTATGTACCATCGAGTCACTTGCGACTCATAGCGACCCTATGTACAACAGCTCTAAACACCACTCTGTCCTGTGCCAATCTCCCAGAGTGCCTTCCCCTCCTACGCCTGCCCTCCACCCTCCAAAGAATGATGTCTTTCTCCAAGGACTGGTCTCTCCTTACAACACAACCAAAGTATGTCAGATGAAGTCTCAGAATCCTTGCCTTCAAGGAGCAGCCCGGTTTAACCCTCTCCAGATTGAATCTGTATGTTTTCCTAGCAGTCCATGATACTCTCAATACTCTTCTCCAGCACCACAACTCAAAAGCATCAATTCTCCTTCTATCCTCCCTGGTCATTGTCTAGCTCTCTGACGTATAACAAGTGATTGCAAAGACCATGGTCTGTACCAGACGCACCTTAGTCTCCAGAGAGAC
>NW_006399812.1:4523447-4533145 GCF_000299155.1 Elephantulus edwardii | reverse complement strand
GAGCTGCCTTTTGAAATTTTCTGTTCAGCTCTTTGATTTCTTGATTTAGCTTTGGCTTCTTGGCACTCTAATGCAATACTCAGAGTCTCATATGACATCCATCTTGGTCTTTTCTTCTTCATTAAAAACAATGCAAATGAATTATTGTATGAGATCTAATTAAAATTATTTTTTTTATAAAGGTTCAAGCTCATTTCCCTCAAATACAAAAATTCATAGCTGACTTTCCTGCAGGGATTTTAGGAAGCTGGAAATCTAAAGGGAGGACATTGCTCCTGTTCCCCCTTTGGAGCGCTTGGTGGATCTAACCTCCAGAGAGGCTCTGCTTTGGGGTCAGTAGCACAGCCTTTAGGAACTACACCAGCAGAGCAAACTTGAGCTCTATTAACTGTGTTTTAATATTATCCTAACCGTGTATTATACATGTAGGTCTATTTCCCTATCACATCAAGACAGGATTGTAATTCAGGATGGATATCGAAATTATATTTTATTTTTTATGATAAATATGATATCATTCTTCAATTTGTAAATCATTTTATTATCTTATTCAAAATGGCCAAGGTAGGTCAGTTTTAACTCACTACTTCACAATTTCACCAAGAATACTAATCTGTCTGTGCTCAAGCTAATTTTTTCATTATGTGGATCAGGTTATGAATAATGTCATTAGATATGTATACTAATTTGGGTTTGTTTGTTGGTATTATTGACTCTTAATCCAAAGAATCTCATTTAATATTTCTTGTAAGGTTGTTTAAGTTTCACAAATTGTCTTAATTTCTGTTTATCTAGAAATGCCTTATTTTTACTGTCATATTTTAATGATAATTTTTCTGGGTAAAGAATCCTTGGTTGGGATTTTTTCCCCCCAGATTTTTATATAAATCATTCCATTCATATATATGTATGTATGTATGTATGTATGTATGTATGTATACACACATACACACACACAGAGAGACATACACAGAGGTTTGAATAATACACATATATAATATATATTACATATCACACATATATTCTATATTTTTGTGTTTTTGATTGCCCTTTATTTAAGCATGACTCATAGTGACCCTATGAATAAAAGGCCTGAAGTCTCTCTCCAACTTTGACTTTGATAAACATGGAGACATGTTTAACAAGTGGATGTCACTCTTGTTTCCACACCTGTCATAATACATTATTGTTTTTATGTGCCATTGAGTTGCCTGCGATATATAGCACCCCTATGTACAGCAGCTCTGAACCTTTCGTTTTCCTGAGGCAGTCTTACTAATTCACACCAGCCGCCATTGCCCCAGTTATTGTATCAATCCATCTTATCTGAGGTCTCCCTCTCCTGCACTGTCTGTCCTCCCTTCCGAGCTTGATGTCCTTCTCCAAGGGCCAATCTCTCCTGGACTCTTGCCCAAAGAAAGTGAGGCAGAGTTTCAAAATCCTAGCCTCGAAGGAGAGACTTGGTTTAACACTCTCCAGGACAGACGTATTTGTTTTCTTGGCTGTCCATGGTATGTTCAAGACTCTTCTCCAGGACCACAACTCAAAGGAATCTATCCTTCTTCTTTTATCCTTAGGTATTTATTGTCCAACTCTCTGAAGCATAACAAGTAATTGAAAAGACCATAGCCTATATCAGACGCACCTTTGTATCTAGACTGACATCGTTGATCTTTAGCACTCTGGAGAGGTCCATGACAGCAGATTTTCTCAATGCAATTTGTTTTTTGACTGACTGCTGGTGTTAAGAGTGTTGATTGTGGATCCAAGTAACCTGTAATTGCTAACCTCAATCTCTTGTCTATCTAATATGGTGCTGCCAATTGGCCTAGTGGTGAGAATCTTTGTTTTCTTGATGTTGAGCTTCAATCCATATTGAAGACTATAGTCCTTGACCTTTTGTATGAAACAAGTGCTTTAGGTCTTCTTCAGTTTCAGCAAGCAAGGTTGTATCATTTGCATATCATACATTGTTAATAAGTCTTCTTCCAATCTTGATGCCACACTCCTCTTCATAATGCCCTGCTTCCCCAATGACCTGTTCTGCATATAGATTGAAAAGGTATGGGAATAGGATGCATTCCTGACACACTCCTTTCCTGATTTTAAACCATGCAGTGTTCCCTTGCTCTGATCTGAGGACTGCTTTTTGGTCCAAGTAGAGGTTTCATATAAACACAATCAAGTATTCTGGGATTCCCATTTTTCTCAAGGTTAGTGATAATTTATTGTGATCCAAATGGTCAAATGCCTTTGCATGGTCAATGAAATACAGATGGACATTTTTCTGGTACTTCCTGCTTTTTGCCAAGACTCATCTGATATTGACAATAATGTCCCCGGTGCCATGACATCACAACAACACAACAGCCATTATGGTTCAGCAAATTGGGTAGGTAGATTGAAATTAGTGACTGAAGACTGTGGAGCTATTTTATAAACTGAACTTTTACTCCTTATCCTAAATTTCTCTGAAGAATTCAAGCTTTATGAACAAAAATGCTTGGAACAATTTGCTTTGTGTCTAGATCCAAGTAATCATTTTTATATAATTTTATATCTTTTTCATAGCCTCTGTGATTGCCATTTTTCTGTCTTTCTTCAAAATCAAATGAATCATTATTAATTCCTTTCTCTAAGAAAGAAGACACAGAATAAAGCAATATTGTAAACCAGAAATTCCTTTGATTGCTTTCTCATTTAAGAAATAACAGCTAGATGAATGAAGCAATAAAATTATATTCACCAGCATTACCTCAGAAACTTGTTATGAGCTTGCATTTGAGACACTTAGGAGATGCAGTATTCCTTTCTGTTTTCATCTATTTTCATTTGTCTTCAACTTTTTAAGCTGTCTTCATTGAACTCCAGTTGTATGCTTGGGACTTTCACAGTTGTCTGTCATCTCATTTAATTTAACACTAATACAAGATATATTTCAATACACACTATATTTCAGATACATCTTTTATAATTTATGTGTTCTTTGTAAGTATTTTCTCCCTTTTGTGACTTTGCCTTTTATTTAAAAGAGCTTCTAAAACCTCATTGTCAGTGACTTGGAACTGGCTCTTGGCTGACCATCCAGCAGGGTTTTGGAGTCAGGAAATCACAAAGGAGAAGATTGGCGATCTTTCTCTAAGGGCCATGGTGTGTTCACACCACCAGAGAGGCTCCACCTGTGGGTTAGTAGTGCAACTCCCTAAAGACTATGCCACCAGAGTTTCTTTTTTCATGGAACAGAAGGCTTTTTTAAAAAAATGATAGAGCAGAAGACCTTAACTTTATTAAAGTCCAATTTAGCAATTCCCCCCATGCAATTTAGCTTCCATGCAGCTACACAACCATGTTGTTGTTATTATGTGCCATCAAGTCACCTGTGACCCATAGCCACTCTATGTACCATAGCTTTGTAGCCTGCCCTGTCTTGAGCGAGTCTTACTAACGCTGATGCACCTACCTGCCTTGAGTAACTCAAATAATGTAGATCTTTTTTCCCCTTCTCATTATTCTTCTACAAGTTTTATAGTTTTGCATTTTATGTGTTGTTGTGTACCATAGAGTTGAAACCAACTCGTAGCTCCAGTGGTTTTTCAGAAGCATGTTAATCACAGGGCAGGTGATTGCTCATCTTTCTCCTGCAAAGCAGTTGATGGCCTCAAAGCCTGTGCCTTTGGAATTAAAGGGCAGCTTCTTGCCACTAGGCCACCACAGCGGCCCTATTTTATTTGTAGTCTCAAGATTAGCTTTGTATATGTGAATGCATTATGCATGTGTGAGTGATGTAAAAAGTCAGTGTTTAGATCCTTTTGCTGTATGTGGTTGATGAATTATTCCAGCACCATTTGTTAAAAAGGCTTACTTTTATCCATTAAATTGTCATTGCTTCTTTTGCCAGCATAAGTTTGATAAAATATCATGTATCTATTTCTGAGAAATCCGTTCCATTGATCTATGTGTCTATTCTTTTTTCCATCATGCCCATTTTTTAATAGATGAAGAAACAAAGAAATAATCTCAGAGAAGTCGAGACCATCTTAATGTCACACAAACTTAAGTTATAGACTGAGAATCTGACCTCTCAAAAAGCTCATTGTCATCTAGTTGGAAACAACTCATAATTGATTCTCAGTGGCATTTCATAGGCTATCAATTGCACAGAGGGAGACTGACTTTTTTCCAGCTAGTGATTCTAACTACCCTTTGGGTTAGCAGCACAATTTCCTATCCACAGGGCAACTGTAGCCCCTTAATTTTAACTCAGATACTATAAAATCATCACCAATACCAAGTTCACTAAACTGTAGTGACCTGCCTCCCAATATGGAGGAAAAGTAGCACGTGCAACTACTAATCACAATCTCATAATCAGTGTGTTTCCCTTGCAGGATCTTCTGATTTACCTGCTGCACAATGGCTGCAAGTGTGCCAGACACAGTGTCTGACAATTAGTGTATTGCACACACTAAATCTCAATTACCTGTCCAATCTAAATCTTGATGCCACCTAATTAGAGACTGATTGCTTTGTTGAAATACACACAAGGGCAGATGAAATTTCCACCCACTTCACAGTCTAAGATGGGAGATTCCAGGTAACTCTGTGCTTACTAGTGTAATGACAGGAGAAGGTAATATGTAACTGCAAAGGGTCTGATGAATGCTCCTAATTTCTATCAAAGAAGGTTGGAGTGGATCCTTTCATTGATACAAATGTTTACAGAGCACCGGTTTTGGCATTTTTAGATAAAGAAAGGCTTAGTTTGAAACTTTCAGAACTTTTTTTTAAAAAAAGCACAATAACAAAGCAGATGTTTATGTGATTGACATTCCACAGGACTTATTCTGTATCTATTATAATAATTGTTTTTAAACTTAAAGAAGACAGCAACTTTAAATAGAAGACCACTAGTTTGAACTGTTATTGTGTGCTATGGAGTTGGAACAAACCCATAGCTGATTCTCCAGCAGGTTTTCAGAGGTAGTTAATCACACCAGAGGAGATTATCCATCCTGGCAGATTCAAACTGTGTGCCTTTGTGATTGGAGCACAACTTCTTACCACTAGGCCACCAGAGCTCCCTAAATTGGGTTAAGGTGTTAGCTTTTAATTCTTTCTTCTTTTTTTGTGTATTTATTTCTATAAATTGACATCTGAGTACTACTTTTGCTGTTTGTGAAAGATTTTGATATGTTTTCATGATCATTTGTTTAAATTTTTAATTTTTTTTTTATATTAGCTATAGTGGGTTAGTAGTAAGGAGCTGTGCTGTTAACCTGAAGACATGTGGTCCAAATCCATCAACTGCTTCACAGGAGAAAAAGAGGAAATCTACTCCCATGTAATTTACTGTTTCTGAAAACTTACTGGAGGGTCAGATATGGATCAGTTCTGACTCTAGTACAAAACAATAAAACATTACCAAATAGTATTCAAGAAGGGTGATATTTAGTTTCCATGTGTTTGATTTCTTTTCCCTTGATCTTCTTGATGAATTTATAGTATTTAGCATTGTGATACAAGAAGATGCTTTGTAGCATTTTGATTTTTTTTTTCAAGATTATTGAGACTTGCTTTGTGACTTAACAGGGTTTATTAGAAAGTATATACATTTTTGTACAACTACTCATTTTAAGAATAGCATTCTTTGGAAAATGGTTTAAGAACCAAAGCATGAATTTAAGAACCACAGCAGTTCAAACTCCATTAGATCTGTCATTCCCCATTCCTCCATAGTCAAGCATTCCTGTTTGCTCTCATCACCCAAAGACACCCATCTGGGAGCATTCACTGCTTCCCTAACTCCTCCTACCCTGATGCCACATGTTTCTTTATAGAGTCTAACTTCTTGAATAATTTTTTCAGCATATAGACTAAATGCAGATGGGAAAGGATACATATATAAACAAAAGATGAACCAAAGGCCTGAAGCCTTTCTATAACTATCATCATTTCACCAAGTTTATAGAGTTTCCAGAGGTATAGTCACCTGAAATGATACTGATAGATAAAAATTATTTAAAATTCAATGACTCAATGGCACATAACAACAACAACAACAACTAAATAAATAAATTTTTAAAAGTGGAATAAGAGTAGTGCAACAATGAATGAGTGGAAGCCCAAAATCTCTGTAAATGTTTATGGAAATTAATAAAATATAATTACAGGAAAAAAAAAAGTGGAATAAGAGGTCTCAACCCCTTCTGGAAGGAAGAAATGGATGGAGAAGTGATAACTGAGAAAGCTGAACAAGGGAATGAGTCGCTTGGCACACCTGGTAAATATAACACATGGAAGGAGGTGGGTGATCCATCCTGTCCAATCTCAAAGAGACATGGGACATAGAAACTCCAGGTACAATAAGGGTGGGAGAGAGAAAGAAGGCTACAAACAAGAGTGCTGATTGAATCTGTTTAGGAACAATTGAATCCAATCCAACATCTATGCCCAGAAAAAGTTTGAGGAGGAAAGCAACAGAAACTTGTACAACAGTGTTCATTCATTATTTCAAAGTAGTTAAATGCATCTGAAAGCTGGAGAGTGAATAAGTATGACAGAAAAAGAACTGATGCTTTTGAGCTGTGATGTTGGAGAAGAGCACTGAACATCCCATGGACGTCCAAGAGAACAAACAGATATGTCTTGGAGAGGTGACAGCCGGAGAGCTCTTTGGAGGCAAGAATTATGAGGCTTCACCTCACATACATTAGGCATGTTGCAAGGAGGGGCTGTTCCTTGGAGAAGGACGTGATCCTGGGAATGATGGAAAGATGGGAAAGCAGAGGAAGACCCTCAACCAGGTGGACTGACATGGTGACTGCTGCAATGGGCTCTTGTGTGTCAGGAAACGTAAGGTGGCACAGGATAGAACAGGGTCACTATGAGTTGTGCTTGACTCAATGGTTCCTAACAACAACAACAAAGTCAAAAGGTAGAAACCATATACATGTCCACGAACTTTATTAGCTTCTTGGTCTACATGGTAGTCTTTGGACATAGTATTTACAATTACTTGTTATGCATCAGAAACCTGAGCAATGACTAGAGAAGAAGAAAAATTGATGCCTTTGCACTGTGGTGCTGGAGAAGAGTATTGAATATACCATGGATGGCTAGTAGAATAGACAGGTTTGTCCTAGAGAGAGTGAAACCAGGCTTCTCCTTGGAAGCAAGGATTCTGAAGCTTCATCCAACATACTTTGGACATGTTACAAGGAGGGACCAGTCCTTGAAGAGGGATGTCGTTCTTGGAAGGGTAAAAAATAACATAAGAGAGAAAGACCCTTGATGAAATAGACTGATTCAGTGACTGGAGTAATAGGTGTAGGTGTTTCAGAGACAATAAGATTGGCACAGGATAGAGCAGGACTTAGGGCTGTTGTACTTAGGATCGCTATGAGTAACAGACAACTTGATGGCACATAACAACAACAACAACAATGTTGAGTGACAGAATAATGTCCATATATGCATACAAGGAAGACCTATTAATACCATTATCATTCAAATACATGCACTAACAACAGAAGACAAAAGAGGAGGAAATAGATGATTTCTACCAACTTTGTACTTGCAAAGTGGTCAAACATACACTGAAGATTCATTAATTATAATGGGTGACAGGAATGCAAAAGTTGGAAACAGAGATGAAGGATCTGTAGTTGGAAAATGTGGACTTAGTGAAAGAAATTAATCTGAAGATAAAACAGAATTTTGTACAATGAATGATTTATTAATAGCAAATACCTTTTATAAGAAACATAAACAGCAACTATACACATAGACTTCACCTGATGGTCTTCCTAGAAATCAAATTGATTATACCAGTGGAAAAAAATCACTAGAGAAGCTCAATATCATCTGTGAAGACTATGCCAGGTGTTCATTGTTGAACAGATCATCAATAGCTCATACAAGTTCAAACTGAAGCTAAAAAAAAATTAAAACGAGTTCACAAGAACCAAAACTTGAACTTTAGTCTATCCCTCCTGAATTTAAAATCCATCTCAAGAACATGTGTGAAGGCTTGAACACTAATGAGCAAAGACCAGAGGAGCTATGGGAAGATATAAGGATATCATTCAGAAAGAATGCAAAAGTCCATTACAAAGACAGAGGAGGAAGAAAAGATTGAGATTGATGATGGAAGAGAATCTGAATATATATTGCACTAGAGGGCTGAGAAGCCAAAGCAAAGGCATTCAAAATCAAGATTTGGCAATTTGGAAGGACAAAGCAAAATATTATAATGACATGTGTAAAGATGTAGAGTCAGAAAATCAAAAGGGGTGAACTTTCTCAGCATTCCTTTAGTTAGAGAAACTGAAGAACATATTAAAGCCTCAAGTTACAATACTTCAGGATTTCATCCATGGAAAAGATCATTACAAAAACAGGCGAGAAAAAAGAGGCCAAAATGGATATCGGAAGGGACTATGAATATTGTATAACAGTGTTGAGAAGCCAAATCAAAGGGAAGATATGCTGAAGTAAAAACAAAACAAAAAGCCACCAAAGCAATTAACAGAATATATCAGAGAGGAGCTTGAGAAAATGAAAGAAAATATTATAATGAAATGCACCAAGGGTTGGAGTTAGAAAAGAAAAGGGAGTCATTCAACATTTCTCAAGCTGAAATAACTGAAAAACAATTTCAAGTCTCAAGTTTCAATACTGAAGGATGGTATGAGCAAAATCTTGAATAATCCAGGAAATTCTAAAAGAAGATGGAAGGAATACACAGAATGACTGTCTCATAAACAATTGACTAAAATAGAACCATTCCAGAAAATAACATATGATCAAGAACTAATGGTAATGAAAGAAAAAGTTCAAGCAACACTGAATGTATAAGCAAAAAAATAAAGTCCCAGATATTGATGAGATATCAACTGTCATGTTTCAACAAATTCAGACTTGGATATGATAACCAGTGTGTGCCAAAAAATTTGGAAGACTGAAAGAGATCTATATTTGTTCCCATTCCCAATGAAGGTGATGCAAAAGATTCTGGAAATTATGGAAGAATATAATCAATACCACATCCAAGTAAAATATTGTTGAAGATTATTTAAAAATGGCTAGACCAGTACATTGACAGAGAACTGCCTGAAGTTCAACTACACTTAGGAGAGATCATGGCACCAAGGATATCATTGCTACTGTTAGTTCCTAGGTGAGAGCAGAATACCAGAAGAAAGTCTATTTGTGTATTATTGCATATGCAAAGGCATTTGAGTGTGTGGATCATAAAAAATTATGGTTAACATTGAGAAGATAGAAAATTCCACAACACTTAATTGAGCTTATGTGAAACCTATACATGGAACAAGATGCTGTTCTATGAACAGAGCAAGGGAATGGTTTAAAATCAAGAACAGTGTTCATAAGGGCTGTATCTTTTCTCCATACTTATTCAATCTGTGTATTGAACAAATAATTTGAGAAACTGGATTTTTTGAGGTGAATATCGCATCAGGGCTAGGAGAAGACTCATAAAGAGCCTGTACTATGCAAATGACACAACTTTGCTTGCTGAAAGTGACGAGCACTTGAAATGCTTCCCTAGTAGGAATATCAAAGAATACAGTCTTCAATTTTTGATCGATCTCTGATTACCCATTTATTATCAATGCATCTCGATTGCTTGTTCAATCTATCTCCGATTGTAAAAGTTGGTAAAAATCTTCTATATC
>NW_006399812.1:4519763-4521290 GCF_000299155.1 Elephantulus edwardii | reverse complement strand
GGTTGTGTCATCTGCATAATGCAGATTGTTGATAGATCTTCCACCAATACTGATGCCGCATTTCTCCTCATCGAGCCCAGCCTCCCGGATGAAATGTTCTGCATACATGCTGAAAAGATATGGAGACCGGACACATCCCTGGCATACGCCCTTTCCAATTTTGAACCACGCAGTGTTTCCTTGCTCTGTTCTGATGACTGCCTCTTGGTCCAAGCATAAGTTTCGCATTAGCACAATCAAGTGTTCTGGAATTCCCATTCTTCTCAGAGTCAGCCACAGTTTGTTATGGTCCACAGTCAAACGCCTTTGCATAGTCAATGAAGCACAGACAATAGCAGTCAGGAAATCCAAAGATGAATTGGATTAGGAAAATCGTCCATCAGGGATCTCTTCAAAGTAGTAAAGAGCAACAATGTCAGGGTAGAGACTAAGATGTGCCTGTCAAGGCCCTAGTCATCACAATTATTTGCTACTCTTCAGAGAACTAGACAATGACTAAGGATGATAGAAGAAGAATCAATGCCTTTAAGTTGTGGTGCTGCAGAAGAATACTGAACATACTACGGCATGCCAAGAGAACAAACAGATCCATCCTAGAAATGGTGAAACCAACTTACTCCATGGAGGCCAAAACTATGAAGAACTGTCTCAGATACTTTGGGCATGTTGCTGGGAGGGACAAGTCCTTGGAGAAAACCTCATACTTGGAAGAGTAGAGGGACAGCACAGGTGAGGAAGACTCTTGATAATATGGATTGACATAGTGACCGAGGTAATGTGGGTAGGTGTGTTGGAGACAGATTTTCTCAGGATAGTTACAATTGACTCAGTGACACATAACAACAACAACAATCAGTTTTTGGAGTATGAAGTTGACTGAACAAACCATCAAGCTGCATCAATAATGGTAGGTGACTGGAATGCAAAAGTTAGAAACAAAAAAAAAGGGAATGATAGTTGGAAATTATGGATTTAGCAACACAAATGAAGCTGGAGATTAAATGACTGAATTCTGTACAATTATGTATTCAGTATCTGTAAAAAAATACAAACTTTTATTACAGTCATGGGCTTCACCTGACATATTGCACACATCCAACTGACTATATTTGTGGACAGATAGTTGGGGAAGCTCAAGATTAGCATTCAAGACCAGACCAGGTGATGATCGTGGAACAAATCATCAATTACTAATGTACAAGTTCAAAATGAAGCTGTAGAAAATGAAAACAAATCCACACGAACCAAAATACAACCTGGAGACTATTCCACCTGAATTTAAAGAATAGGGTTGGGAATTCAACATTAATAAATGATGGCCAGATGAATTGTAGGATGGCATTAAGGATTTCATCCATGGAAAAGATCATTACAAAAACAGGCGAGAAAAAAGAGGCCAAAATGGATATCGGAAGGGACTATGAATATTGTATAACAGTGTTGAGAAGCCAAATCAAAGGGAAGATATGCTGAAGTAAAAACAAAACAAAAAGCCACCAAAGCAATTAACAGAATATATCAGAGAGG
>NW_006399812.1:4516620-4517203 GCF_000299155.1 Elephantulus edwardii | reverse complement strand
GCTGGAGAAGCTCAATATCAGCTGTGAAAACTAGGCCAGGAGCTGATTGTGGAACAGACCACCAAATCCTCATACGCAAGTTCAAGCTGAAGTGGAGGAAAATTAAACCAAATCCAAGGCAACCAAAATATAACTTTAAGTCTATCCCACCTGAATTTCAGAACCATCTCAGGAACAGGTTTGAGGCCTTGAACACGAATGAGTTGTGGGAGGATATCAAGGGTATCATCCAGGAGGAGTGCAAACGGTTATTGCAAAGACAGAAGAGGAAGCGAAGACCAAAATGGATGTCAGAAGATACTCTGAAAATTGTACTGGAGCGCAGAGAAGCCAAAGCACAAGGAAGAATTCAAGATACGTAAGAGTTGAATAGAAGATTTCAAAAGGCAGCACGGGATGACAAAGCAAAATATTACAAAGAAATGTGCAATGAGATGGAGTCAGATAATCAAAAGGGTCGAACTCGCTCAGCATTTCTTAAACTCAAGGAACTGAAGAACAAATTCAAATCTCGAGTTGCTATAATCCAGGATGCTTTCGGCAGAATGTTAAATGATCCAGGAAGTATTAAAAGAAGATGGAA
>NW_006399812.1:4505423-4515425 GCF_000299155.1 Elephantulus edwardii | reverse complement strand
CTTTGAGCTGTGGTGCTGGAGTATTGAGAATACCATGGACTGTTAGGAAAACAAACAGATTCGTCCTGGAAAGGGTTAAACCGGGTGGCTCCTTGGAGGCAACGATTCTGAGGCTCCGTCTAACATATTCTGTACATGTTGTGAGGAGAGACCAGTCCTTGGAGAAGGACATCATACTTGGGAGGGTGGAGGGACAGACAGCACGGGAGCGGAAGACCCTCTATGAGGTGGATTGATTCAGTGACTGGGATAATCGGGATGGGAGTGTCAGAGACAGTGCCATTGGCACAGGACAGAGCAGAGTTTAGGGTTGTTGTACATAGGTCACTATGAGTCGCAAGCGACTCGACGGCACATAACAATAACAACAACAACAGTATTCGATATATATTATATTTCAACATTAAGAAAAGGAAAATTCTCACCTGTCTGATATCCTGATATTTACAAACCGACACACATATAGATACTATGTAAGTATATGTTGTTGCTGTTACATGCTGTCGCTGTTACATGCTGTCAAGTTGCTTGCAATTCATAATGACTCTGTGTACAATAGCCCTAAACTCTGCTCTATCCTGTGCCAATCTCACTGTCTCTGACATACCTACTCCCATTACCCCAAACACTGAATTGATACATCTCATCAAGGGTCTTCCTCTCTTGTGCTGTCCCTCCCCCCTCTCAAATATAACATCCCTCTCCAAGGACTGGTCCCTCTTTGCAACATGCCCAAATTATGTCAGACAAAACTTCAGAATCCTTGCCGTCAAGGAGCAGTCAAATATCACCCTCTCCAGGACCTGTTTGTTCTCCTAGCAGTTCATTGTTTGTTCAACACTCTTCTACAGTACCACAGCTCAAAGGCATCAATTCTCTTTCTTTCAATATATACATATTATTGTTGTTGTTATGTGCCATTGACAAGAAACTGACTCATAGCTGACCCTCCAGAGAGTTTTCAGAAGCAATAAATAATGTGAGAGGTGATTACTAATCTTTCTTTTACAGAGCAACTGGTAGATATGAACCTTTGAGTTGGTAGTGCAACTCCTAACCACTAAGCCACTATAGCTTCCTATGTTTGAAAACAGTAAAAACTTGGAATCTCTTCAGTTTTTCAAGGACAGGTTCCCTTTGGACATATGTAGGACTAATTCAGAGATTAATAAGGAAAGCCTGAGCAAAGTTGTCTTGTCAAGCCTTACAAAGAAAGATGTGCACCTAGAAAAAGTTATGATAAAGAAAACCCCAGAGGACAGGCATGTTGCTGTTTAACTGAATCATTTTCTTTTCATAAACACATTTCTTTAGATCTATACTAGAAAAATATTCCAGTCTTTCTATACAGAAGTACTGAGTGTTTAAAAGTCCCAGTTAATCTGAGGTGTACTCTTAGGTTTCAAACAGTAGTTCACAGAGTTTTGGTAAGGGAGCACTTTTCAAAACCTTTAGATGAATTATTATCAAAAGTTCTCAAACACAAAAACATTTTACGCTTGTTTAAAATATACATCCATGTATTAGTTCAGTTAGGATGAGATGCAGAGTAACCAATTTGTATTTATGGAGAATGAGAATCCCAAGTGTTTCTGAAGTAGCTAAAAAGAGGTCTGAGTTTTGAGAATTTTGAGATGAAACAAAATTTCAAAAGTCAATTTGTGTGGTTTTAATCTGCTTGTTTACTTCTTATTTTCTCCTTTCTTCAAACCTCATATTTCCTCTTTCCCAAATACTCAAGTGCACAGGTACTAAACGCCAATTTTTAAGTCTCTTATCCTTTCTCCCTTTCTATCTATCCATACAGGGAGGCATCATTTCCTGCTAACCAGAGAGGGATTTAGGATAACACTCTCTTTCTATGGTAACCCTCACTTTTAATTCCATTTCCTTTATGTGAACAAATGCCTTTTCTTTGTTTCCCCTTTTGTGTTCTCTGACAACCTCCGAAGATCACAGCCAGAGTTTAAAAATTTATTTTGAATTGCAAGTCAGTGATCTTTCATAAAGCTGCATATCTTTTCAGAGTAATCTTGATCTGATGATCTGACAATTTCTTTCCCTGGGAAGGATTCCAGTCCTAGGGAAATTTTTGGTACCAATTATCTTAAGAAAATCTTGGGCTGAATCAGTCATATAAAGGTAATATTTTCTTCATCAGAACAAAGTTAATGCTTAGTTTCTGTTTTCCTCTAATAGTAAATTTTCATTCATATTAAATCTGCTAGACTAATAACCATAACTTTGCATCAGTTATTTAGAGAATAGGAAATATTATTTGGGTCAAGAATAAGAATATATATTATTGTTCTAGAGTGGTGTTTATAATAATTAATAAAGAGGCTTTTTTTGAAAAAAATAAGCATTGTTGTTCATTCTGTTTGAGTTACCATTTTTGCAGTCTTTTACCTCTTGAGTTACTTCTGAAATTTTTTTGTCTTTTGAGGTTGTTGCAATGAAATAGTTCATAAACCAGTATCATCTTCGCTTAAAAAAACCTCACACACACAAAACACCACAAACCCTATTTCTCTTGGAATATCAAATCAGAACATGCTGGATCATCAAAGGAAGGAGATTTTTTCACTCATACAAGAACAGAGCTTAGACCAAGAACTAGATGTTTGAACTGAATAAGGGTATACTGCATAATTTAAAATCAGGAAAGCTGTGTGTAAGAGTGGTAGTTTTCCACCATATTTACTCAATCTTCATTTTGAGCAAAAATTTTTCAAGAAGTTAAGACTATATGATACATGGTTCAAAATAGGGAAGGGTATATGCCAGGGATGTGTCTTATATCTGTACCTTTTATATCTATAGGCAGAAGAGATCATTTGGGAGGCTGGGCTCTGTGAGGAGGAATGTGGCCTCAGGACTGAAGGAAGACTCATCAACAATCGGCTTTATGCAGATGACACAACCCTCCTTCCTAAAACTGAGAAGGACTTGAAGCGCTTGCTGCAGAAGGTCAAGGTCTCCAGTCTTCAATATGGGTTGAAGCTCAGAATCAAGAAAACAAAGATTCTCACTACTGAGCCAATTGACAGCATCATGATAGAGAAGAGACTGAGATTGTTAACAGCTTTAGTTTGGTTGGCTCCACAAGTAACACTCTTGGAATCAGCAGCCAGGAAATGAAAATATGAATTTCATTTGGAAAATCTGCTGTCAGGGACCTCTCCAGAGTATTGAAGAGCAGTGATATCAGTCTGGAGACTAAGATGCACCTGATCCAGGACATAGTCTTTGTAAT
This sequence comes from Elephantulus edwardii, assembly GCF_000299155.1. Taxonomy (NCBI): domain Eukaryota; kingdom Metazoa; phylum Chordata; class Mammalia; order Macroscelidea; family Macroscelididae; genus Elephantulus; species Elephantulus edwardii. The sequence continues at coordinate 4,512,169 of NW_006399812.1, read as the reverse complement.
TACTTGCTATGCATCAGAAAGCTTGACAATGACTAGGTAGGATAGAAGGAGAATTGATGTTTTTGAGCTGTAGTGCTGGAGAAAATTATTGAATATACCATGGACTGCCAGGAGAACAAACAGGTTTTTCCTGAAGAGGGTGAAACCAGGCTTCTCCTTAGAGGCAAGGATTCTGAAGTTTTTCCTGACATACTGTGGGTATGTTGTAAGGACAAACCAGTCCTTGGAGAGGGACATCATGCTTGGAAGAGTGGAAGGACAGTGCAAGAGATGAAGACCCTTGATGAGCTGCATTGATTCAGTGACTGGGGTAGTGAGGGTAGGTGTATCAGAGACAATAAGGTTGGCACAGGATAGAGCAGGTTTCAGGGCTTTTGGCCACAGGGTCGGTATGAGTTGCAAGCAACTCATCAACACATAACAACAAACGATAATGAAGACTATATTAAGAAGGATGTGGTGTCAGAATTGGAGAAAGACTTATCAACAAATTGCAATAGGTAGATGGCACGACTTTGTTTCCAGAAAACAAGAAAATATAAAACACAAAGTAATGTACAAAATATGAGGTATATGAATGATTATAAAAAAACCAATAAAAACCAAAACAATAACCCACTAAAATGTTGCTCAAAGACTGCAGCATTCAGTATAGAATATAGCTAAAAATAAGAGAACAAAAATCCTTATAACTAGACCAATAAGGAACATCATGAGAAATGAAGAAAGGATTGAACTTGTCAAGAATTTAATATTATTTGCAGCCACACAATCACCACCCACAGAAACAGCACTCAAAAATTCAAAAGATATATTGTGCTTACGGCAGGGATTTCACAGTGAAGACTAAGGTGTACTTAACATAAGCCATGGTAGTTTCAATTGATTTAGGTACATATAAAAGTTGGACAATAAAAAATAGTTGAGGAAGACCTAGGAAGAAATAATGACTTTGGATTGTAATGTTGGCAAGAAATATTGAATATTGCATGACTCTCAAAAGAACAGTCAAATCTGTCTAGGAAAATTATAGTCAGAATACTCCTTAGCAGGGGAGATCATAAGACTTCATCTAAATTATATTGGGCATAAAATCTGGAATGGCCAGTACCTGGAGAACAATATCATGCTTGGCAAAGTAGAGAGTCAGTAAGAAGGGGAAGACCTCCCACAAGATGAGTTGACACCTTGTTGTTGTTAGATGCCATCAAGTTGAATGCAACTCATAGGTCTCTATGAACAACAGATTAAACCACAAACTCACCATGCAAAGTCCTATTGTTGTAGTTACTGTGTCAGTCTATCTCATTTAGGGGATTCTTCTTCCTCCATGAGGCTCTACTTTTCTGAGTACTAAGTCCTTTTCCAAATATTGGCCCTTCCTGACAATATACTCAATCTATGAGATACATTTTCATCACTATTACCTGTAAAGAGCAACCTGATTGTATTTCCTCCAGGACAGAGTTTGTTCTTTAAATAGCCATGGTATATTCAATACTCTTGATTTCTTGAGAATATTGAATATACCAGCAACACAATTCAAGGGCACCAATTATTTTTATATACTGACAACTTGTAATTGAATCATACAGTGGGCCTTCAGAGGCAGTAAACCACATGGGACGAAATTGTTCCTCTTCCTCCTGCAGAGCAGCAGGCGTTTCTCCTGCATGTGCCTTTGGGTCAGCAGCCCAGCTCCTTACTATTTAATCTTGCTCATTCATTGTTTGACTTTCATAATGAAACTACCATGCCTAGAATCAGATACACTTTATTCAGTAAGCTGATATCCTTTCTCCTTAGCACTTTAAAGAGATGAAGGCTGTGGAGTGGAGTAGACTTGGGGGGAGGGATTGTATAACAATAAAAGAATTTTTCTTTTACTTTTCAAAGAGAAAAGCAAACTGGGGGGAGGGGTGGCCAAGGAGAAAAATACAACAATGAATGAATGGAAATTCAAAGTCTTTGTAAAATTTCATTAATAATAAGAAGAACACACACACACACACACACACACACGAGATCCTTGACAGTGGATTTTTATAATGCAGTATAGCTTTTGATTTTTTGACTGTTCTACGTGGGTGTCTATAAAATGGATGTAAATTAAATTAAATAGATGATGACATAAATCTTTTCACCATTTATTATGATGCTGTGTATAGGTTCAGAGGTGAAGATTTTTGTTTTCTTGCTGTTAAGTTGCAATTCATATAGAAAGCTATAGTCATCACTCTTCTTCAGTAAGTGCTTCAAGTATTCACTTTCTGCAAGTCAGTTAGTGTTATCTGTATAATGCAGCTTATATAGATCAGCCTTCCCCCACTATTGATGCCACAATCTTCATATAAACCAGCCTCTTGAGTTATTTGCTCAGCATATAAATGTAACAGGTATGGAGAAAGGCTACAGCATTAATACATATCATTTCTGATTTTAAACCATGCAGTGTTCCATTATTCTGTAAGGATTACTGCTCCTTGGTCCATGTATTTTGCACAAGTACATGTGTTTCACAGTACACTTAATTGTGTACTGAGATTCCCATTGTTCTGAGATTCCAACGTTCTCATGGTTATCCATAATTTATAATGATCTATGCAATCAAATGCCCTTGGATTGTCAATGAAGCATAAGTAAACTTATTTCTAGTATTCTCTGCTTCAGATCAAGATCTAAGATCAGCGATGATATCCACCATGCATGGTCTATACTGAATCCAATTTGACTTTAAAAAAGCTTCCCACAAAGTTAAAAACTACATTAAAAACTAATCTTCTGCAAGATTTTACTTTTTGTTGTTAGGTGCTTGTCAAGTAGAGTACAACTCATAGTGACTCTATGAACAACAGATCTGAACCCTGTCCTATCCTGTGCCATCGTCACAATCTCTGATATAGTCAAGCCCATTGTTGCAGTCACTAAGTCAATACATCTAGTTGAGAGTCATCTTCTCCTTTCCTCTACCTTTTCAACATGATGTTCTTCTCCAGGGAATAGCCTCTCCTACCAACATGCCCAAAGTAGGTGAGATGAAGCTTAACTTTCCTCCAAGGTTCTTTAGGCAATCCATAGGCTATCCAGTACTCTTCTCAAACACCGCAGTTCACAGGCACCAATTCTTCTGACTTTCTTATTCATTATCCATCTCTCAGATGCATAGCAAGTGACCAAAAAGACAATGGCCTGAATCAGGTACATCTTAGTCCTCAAACCGACACCATTGCTCCTTAAGAATCTGGAGAAGTCCCTGACTGCAGAATTTCCAGTGAAACAAGTTTCTTGATTTCTTGGCTGCTGATATTATTAGTGGTGTTTTTTGATGCTTTCTGAATTCTGTTTGATTATCTTTTAATTTTTTGGAATGAGAACAAATATGTATTTATTATATGTTTATATATTTCAACAAATACATATATCTTCCAATTGATTGGTCAGATAAGTGTCTTCCCAGTTTCTTGGCATAGGCTAGTGAGCACATCTAGGACTGTATTTTTTTGTTGAAGCACCTAGTTTAGTATTTCATCAGTTCTTGGAGCCCTATTTTTTGCCAATGCCTTCAGTGCAGCTTGAATGAACTTCCTTCAGTACCACTGGTTCTTGATCATATGCTGTTTTCTGAAGAATTCTAATGTTGATCAATTCCTTTTGGTACAGTTACTCTGCATATTCCTTTTATTTTCTTTTGAGGTTTCCTGCATCATTCAAGATTTTGCCCATAGAATCTTTCAATATTGCAACTTGAGGCTTGAATTTGTTCTTTGGGTTTGTTTTTTTTTTGTTTTTGTTTCTTTTTTTTTCAGCCTGAGAAATACTGTGCAAATTCCAATCATTTCATTTTTTAACTCCAGCTCCTTGTACATTTTTATAATACTTTGATTTCTCCTCTTGAGTTGACTTTGAAATATTCTGTTCCACTCTCTTACTTCAGTATTTCTTCTTTCCATTGAAAGCCCTATGAATCTACAGAGTGACTGGGGGGAAAAAAAGAACTTAAGCAGAGCAGTAATTGTGAGGATGGCACAGTTATCAGACATGGTGTCATTCTATTGTCTCTTATGTGTAGGAAATAACATCAGACAACAGTTTTTATGATTTAAATAAGGTTGCCAGGAGACTACAGTGAGATTTGAGATCAAAGTCTGTAATTGTTATTGTTGTTCTTACTATTGAGCCAATTCTAACTCACAGCAACCCCAGGCATAACAGTACAAAGTGGGGCTTTATTCCCTTTATTGGGCCGCTAACATTTTTCCTGAGGTGACATTCTCAGAAAAGCCCAGATAATTTCTATTACTTAGGTAATTCTGGTAGCTTAGTGGTTAAGTTGTGCTTCCAATGCAAGGCATAGAGTTTGAATCTACCCAACTTCTCCATGGTAAATACATGGACACTCTTCTGTGCTATTTACTGCCTCTGAAAATCCACTGAAGGGTAAGCTATGAGTTGGTTCCAACTTGATGGTACATAACAAAAATCATAGTATAGCATGTTACCTATTGGACTGGTTACACAAAGGTTGATGGTTCACGTTCACTAGAGTGAAATTCACTACATGAAAAGGATGGGTGCTCTCCTCCTGTTTTCTGACTTTGACATGTGATGGAGGCTTGTAGTTAGTCAGAATCCCCTTGAAGAGCATGAGTTAGGAAATTTTTTTTATGTTTTATTTTTTTTTTCAAATTTAGCTTAAAAGCAGAAGCGAAATATCCCAATAAATACATGAATGAAAAAGAGTTGCTGTTGAGTGTTCATGATTTATGGCCACCTGATGCGCTTCAAAGTGAAACAACTTCAAAGGGTTTTCCAAGGCTCTGGCCTTCCTGAAGATCACCAGATAAGTCTTCCAAGGACCACTGATGAATTCAATCTGCCCACTTTTAGCTTAGCTGTGGAGTGCTCAACCATCTCTACCCCTCAGAGTCTCCAAGAGTATTAGCTCAGGGAAATGAGAGACATCCAGAAAGAATGTTTAGGTCTTGATTTTGTCTACATATTAGACATAACTGACAGGAGGTAGAAGACAATTCTCACCAATAACTGTCTCTGGATGTCTATTAACATTCCATTACTTGTATATTAAATTAATTTCCTCATGCCTAAATAGAGCCATAATGAAAAGCATCAAGTGTATATCATTCAAGCATGATCTGTACACTTCCAGAATGAAAAAACAAAACAAAACAAAGAACACAAAAAACACAAAACAAAAACACCCAACTCTAGGAGCTTAATAATATTTTTCCTGGTTCCCATGAGACTATGATCAATGGCACATATCAGTAATTTTATTTTTAAGAGTATGAATAACTGGCAGCTTAATATCTGGGAACAGCCAGATGGGAGAACTCTGCCGCCAGATGGGGCTCCGCTGCCAGACAGGCCGGGAAGAGACCTGGGAAGAGCAACAGCCAGCCACCCACAGCGGAACTCCAGAGGAGCAAAGACTGTGAGACCCCAGAGGAGCAAAGACTACCTGCCACTGTGTGAACCCCATGCAGCCCACTCCTGTGTGACCCCCAACACACAGGGTGCTGCTGCATAAACCCTCAGCAGCGCCCAAGCCCCACCCCACCTCTTGGTGATAGTGTCCAAGCCCTGCGCTCCTTACCCCCCTAGTCCCTTGCTTTCCTCCCCTTCCCCCACCCTCCTTACAGCTCCACAATCATGCACCTCAGCCCCCACCACAGCCCTGTGACCTCAGGGCACCACCGTGGGTCCAGCCATCACCCAGAGCTATCAGCAAAGCTGTTGTGGAACTAACCTGGCAAGAGAAAGGCTGGTAGGATCTTAGCTGTGTTTACTGGGGCATTGCTGATTACCTGGGAGAGCACCTAAGGGTGTGCCCACTGGTGGGGAATTTGGCCGAGCTCTCTTGGGCTATACCAACTGCCCAAAACTAGCCAGCCAGCTGGCTTTTGTGAACTCTGCAGACCAGCCAGAGGCTAGTGGGTTGGTGGGAATTTGACCTTGACTTTTTGGATCCTGTCGGATCCAGGACCCTGCTGGAGGAGCAGGGGCTGTTGTGTGAGGGCACCTGCATAAGTGCCACCAGGCAGGGAACACTGAGAAAACCATTGGGTAGGAAACGGACAGCAGGAATTTGAGTAAGGACCCCAGTCATGAGCACACTGAGACAGCAGAGGTTTGAGCAAGGTCCTCCAAGTGATTGACCTGCCCTTGTGATCACCCAACCCTTTGCCTACCTCACCCCATTTGGCTCCACACCAGTGCCTACACGTCTGGGCAACCAACTTGCCTTTAAACAGGAGCACCTTGACCTGTTTTAGCAACAAGAGATTGCCCTAGCAGGCACTGAACTGACATTTTTTCTGAAGTCATAAAGTCAGAGAAATGCACAAATTTGGTAGCTGCCCATCTGATCTCAAGAGCATTGTCTTCAGATCAAGAACACATACCAATATCTCGAAGAGAACAAACTATCCCACACAATACGCAAGAGCAAAGCAAGATGTCACTCACAAAGGGAGACACAGTAGCAGTGGATACTCTGAAGCCAGAAAGTCTCATGGAACTTTCTGACATAAAATTTAAAAGAGGAGCGACTGAATATATCCAATGGATGAAAGATAAACTTGATGAATTACAGAATGCTACAAGCAAAGACCAGGAGGAGTTCAAAAAAACAATGAAAACATAGCAGAGAAAACAAATAAGGCATTAGCGGCACTGGAAAAACAAGAATCCACAATTCAAAATATAAGGTCCAATGTTTCAGAGGC
>NW_006399812.1:4480341-4497381 GCF_000299155.1 Elephantulus edwardii | reverse complement strand
CAAAGGGGCCCTTTAGAGTAGTGAGAGAAGATCTTCACCCTGAAACCTACAGTGTCCCTTTTCAGCAGGAAGTAGCTAAGAGAATACTCCATCCCCTTTTCCTTATGAATCAGGGTGAAGTCTCTCTCAGGGAGGAGAGATAGGGAATGGCAAAAGACACACTGACAAAGGAGATTAATCAGAATTGGCTTTGACAAGTACTGTGGCAATTGGACAATTAAAACAGATATTCGGAGTGGGGGAAGAAGAACGAACTGGGGAGGAGGGTAGCGAAAACAGTGCAACAATGACTGAATTAAAACACAAAATCTCTGTAAATGTTCACTGAAACTAATAAAATTTAATAGGAATTTTAAAAAAGAGTATGAATAACCAAGATGCCATTCTAGTTGAACCACTTTATTTTATATGTCCAATTTTCCAGCTCATAGGATAAGATTCCCAACATCAGCTAAAGAAAACAGGCTACTCAATGGGGAAATTCAAGTGCTAGTTATTGTGAGTGAATTCTAAGGCCTGAGGTGAAGCAACTTCTGAAGGTAGCGTTAACCTGAGTGACTCTACTTCTTGAGCATGAGGTGAATGCTTTGTAGCACTTTCAGTTCACTCCACAAAATCAGCACCAGTGTAAGGACAACACATGCAAATGGAAGCTTGTAAATATGATGAATATGGAGGATAATAGTAATGATTATCAAGCTCTCTATGACCACAAGCACTTGAAAGATAGATACAGAAATTCTCCAACTGGAGATCACCTTGCTGATCAACTTAAAAGTCTCCAATTTCATTTAATTGACAATGTGAAGGTCATGCACAAGAGCCCAAGTCCCCTAACTTTAAACTGGTGAGATGTAATCGATGACTTATTTCACTATGTCTTAAGTAGAGACTCCCTTAGCAATGATTTTCTTTTAAAATCAAAACTATAGAGTTGACTATCAAAGCTATGCCTTACTGCCAAGGAATGCAAAAATAATCAGCAAATTAAGACTGAAAAATTGTCTTTGCTATATAGCCTTCTAAATGAGCTTGAACGCTGTCTATAAAATCACAGAACACGTCTTTTTAATCACAAATATTCTAACCTTTGTGTAGTGGGGTTAGTTAAAATTTTAAAAGTGAGCATGAAATCACTTAGTTAACAACAGAGGTTCCAATTCAAGAAAGGATTGACTTAATATAACCTTAAGATACCTAAAAAGAAAAGAAAAATCTTAATAAAAAGAGACCCTCCAAACCAAAAACCAGTTCAGACTTTTCCTTGATGTTGCTTTGTTATATATTGCTGTGTCAAATGCGACTCATAGAGACCCTATGCACACGGCTCTGAACCTTGCTCTATCCTGAGCTAGCTTCACCATCTCTGATGCATCTGACTCTATCACCACAGTCACTGTGTCAGCTCATCTTGTGGAAGATCTTCCAATCCCTTGCACTGACTTCTACCCTTCCAAGCATGATGTTCTTTTCCAAGGACTGGCCTCTCCTGACAACATGCCGAAAGTACATTGTGAGATGGAGTTTCACCATCCTTGCTTCCTGGATGCAGCCCGCCTTCCCTTTCTCCAGGACAGACTTTGTTTGTTCTCTTAACAGTTCATGTTATGTTCAATGCTTTTCTCCAGCACCACAACTCAAAGTCATTGATTCTCCTTATCTCGTTCTTAGTCATTACTCAGCTTTCAGATGCATAGCAAGCAATTGAGAAAACTATGGCTTGGATCAGGGTCACTTTCGTCTTCACACTGACATCCTTGCTCTTTCGCACTCTAGGGATGCCCTTGACAATAGATTTTTCTGTCCAATAGGAACAAAGTAGATACAATATGCATGTATTTTATGTACTATGTGTATGTATTTTAAAAGGCATAAAATTGTCTATAAATACATTAGTTGTTAATTATTCTCTCTGATGGGGGAGGCAGTGAAAATACAAAAGTAATTAAAATTCATTTAGAATACATTTCATGATTATTATCATTGGGCAGGAATAGTAATACCTCTATCAGAGTTATTTTCCTTGGATGTCTATCATTAAGTAGAAAGAGAAAGAAAACAGTTTATAATCTTGATTTTAAAGGTAATTTATTAATAACATTTTCCATAGGCAGAAGAAATGTTTGTCCATACCTGTAGGCTGAGAGTGAGTTCCAGTGTGTTGTGTCTGTCCAAGTTGGACCTTTGGAGGGCCTCTCACGTCTTGAAGAGGGACACACATGCACATGGAGTGTTTGGGGATATTGTGGCTTTCTTTTCATCCTAAGCAGGTGTCAGCAGAGGGGACCTTCCAGATGAATTGGGGTCTCTGAGTCAGAATCAGCCAGCATTTGGGCATGCCAGAACTGTAAAATATTGAAATGTTTGTTCACGCCTGTAGGTTGAGGGTGAGTTCCAGTGTGTTGTGAATCTCAGTCCCAGCTAGACCAAAGGTGGGTGACTTTAATCCATGGCTCTCAGGCCTATTTTAAATTGTTTGGGATGAAACATTCTTCTAGGTCAAATAGCCCTGGTCTGTCCACTTGCTGTGCAGAGGTGGTTGCTATAAAGCTGATCACTGTGACACTGATGAGATAATGTTTACCTATGGTGGACAGTGTTGGTGGAGTTCCCCAATTAAAACAAGCTTGGAAGCAGGAGTGGCATCCAGTTCCAAAATAGCTTACCTCTGGAAACCCTATGAACCTGGAGAAAGAATGAAAGTTATACAAGCATTCAGGTCTTTCGTTCATAGGGTCGCTATGAGTCGCCTACAACTAGATGGCACTTAACAATAACAACAATGGCAGAAACAATATATTCAAAAGTTGGCTATGAAAATTGAATTTCCAAGATAGGATACTGGATTAATAGTAAAGCTGATTATTTACTTAAAGTTATTTGGAACACATATCTAATCTCTAATAAAATGAACTTGTACAATAATGCATAGACCTATGGATCAGAAATAGGAACTCAGAAGTAAATCCATCCACAGCTATGAGTCATACTCAACTCAGTTGTATCTAACAAAACAATAACAACATGGACAGAAACCATTAAGTTGGAATAAGATAGACTCTAATTAAAACTCAAGTGGCTGCTTTTGCTTTAACATGCAGTGTTTACTTAAGCATCAGGTCTTTGTCACATTATTTTTCAGATTTCCCTTCCTAACATCATGCTAAGAAATACTTCCTGTGTAACTACTTACATAAGCTTCCTAAGAGATGAAAGTATGAAACTACCAAGTGACCATTAAAGAAAATAACTATTGTCTCACAGTTTAGGAGGCTCGGAGTGTTGACAGTGTTGATTTCTTCTAGGGTCTGAATCTGTCATGCCTCTCTCCTAGCTTCTAGTGATGGCAGGTGGTGATATTCCATGATTTATGGACTAGTTGTAAGAAGCTGTATTACATTCCTGAAGGCACATGGTTCAAATCCACCAGCTATTCCACAGGAGAAAAATGGGCAGTCTCCTCCAGTGTACACATTCATTGTCTCTGAAAACCCACCAGAGGGTGAACTCTGGGTAGGTCTGATCTCAACGGTACACAACAATAACAAACTTTATCATAATAAGCTTCACTGCAATGTCAAAGACACAAGGCGCAGAACCACCAGTTGCTCCACAGGAGAAGAATGGTCAATCTCTTCCCGGGTACAGATTTACTGCCTCTGAAAACCTGCCTTACTTCCAAAGAGGGTCACAGGAACTGGGCATCAGGATTTGGACACAGGTTTTGAAAGTCTACAATTCAATTCATTAAACTACTTAATTTGGGTTAGCTATGTTATCTATCCTGTCATTCTTTATTAACCATGGTGCTATAAAATAAACAATAAATTTCACTATAATGAAGGAAGCCAAGGGAAATGTTTAGAATCTTGCATGTAGAGTAAATTGCCTACGCTAGACAATGCTCATAACTACAGTCCTGGAAAAAGTCACACATTCTCTTTAATTAGAAGGTGATATAAAAAGCACAATAGATTGGGATTTGGTTTGCACAGAGAATCCTGGTTTCCAAGTGTAATTACTGTTTTGGTGATAGTTATCTTTCTCCTCAGTACTAATTAAAGTACTTTTCAGATAATTCTGAGGAAAAGAAATCTACTTTATCTTTTAATTTTTTGCCAGTGGTTCTAGGAAAAGTAGCTAAGCCTTCAATGATCATATTCCTCAAAACTAATTAAACTAATTTAATAAAAGAATAAATCATTCATGCCATAGGTACATTTCTATGAAGTTGCTTAATTTTGTAGTTAGTATTTTTCAGTTTCCTATTGTTGTTAGGTGCTGTCTAATTGAGTATGACCCACAGTGACCCTATGAACAGATCAGAGCTCTGTTTTTATCTTAGGCCATTGTCACACTTCCTAACACACTAGAGCCCATTGCAGCAGTCCTTGTGTCAATCCATCTGTTGGAGGATCCTGTTCTCTTTTGCTAACTCTCCGTCTTTCTAAGCTTGATGTCCTTCTTCAGGAATAGCTTCTCTTCACAACATGCCTGAAAGGCATTTTTTGCTTGTTCTTTAGGCAGTTTATGATTGTAGCTGATTGCTCTTTAGGAAATCCAGGTTGTTGTTGAAATGAGTAGAAAGAGGTATGGGAGAGTGGGAGACATTCAGTACCCTTCTCCAACACCAAAGCTCAAAGACATCAATTCTTCTTTCACCCTTAGTCATTGTCCAGCTTTCAGATACATAGCAAGTAATCAGAAAGACGTTGGCCTGAACCAGATGCACTTTGGTCCTCAAACTGACATAATTGCTCCTCAATAATTTGGACAGCTCCTTGACAGCAGACTTTCCCAGTGCAATATGCCTTCTGATTTCCTAATTGTTGGTCCAAGGGTGTTGATTGTGGATCCAAAGAAGATAAAATCATGGACAACCTCAATCTTTTCTTCACCTAGATAATGTCACCTATCAGTCCAGTGGTAAGAATTTTTGTTCTTGAAGTTGAGATGCAATCCACATTTAAGTCTTCAGCCTCTGGCCATCTGTAACAAGTGCTTCAAGTCCTCCTCACCCTCAGCAAGCAAGACTGTGTCATCTGCATAACACAAGTTATTGATAATCTTCCTCTGATCTTGATGCCACAATCTTCTTCATAGATTCAAGCTTCTCAAATAATTTGCTCATCATACTGATTGAATTCTCATATTCCTTTCTTAATTTTAAACCATGTAGTGTTCCCTTGCTCTATTGTTTACACAACAGCCTCTTGGTCTAGGTATAGGTTTTGCATGAACACAATTAAGTGTTCTGAGATTCCCATTCTTTTCAATGTTAGCCATAATTTGTTGTGATCCATGCAGTTAAATGCCTTTACACAATCAAGAAAACATAAATAGACATTCTGTTATTCTTAACTTTTACTCGGGATCCATCTGACATCAACAAATGATATCCCTGGTGCATAACTAAAACCTGCTTGAACTTCTGGCAGTTCCCTATTTACGACTGTTCTAGCCATTTTTAAATTATCTCCAGCAGTATTTTGCTTGCATGTGATACTAATGATATTATTTGATAATGTGGAATTTATCATTCAACCTGACTTTCCTAGTCACTGATGATTTTGCTATATAGATAGGCAGACATATGCAATGGCTTGTGTTAGCCTATCTACAAGGGGAATGGCTATTTATCATTCCACAAAGGGATTGGCCAGTCTCAAGCTAGCAGTGAAAGACAGACAGATATTCCTCTAACAGTGCCTTCACCTCCCCTGTAAAAAAGAAGCAAAAGAAAGTAGTACCTGCCTTGAGACAGAAGCATCAATCATGACTGAACTGGAGACCTAACATGAAAGGGAACATGGAGAAGGTGAGTCAATATTGGCAGAACTAAAACTTTAACAGTCTTCTAGGGACTTGAGACTCAAGACTGAGGTGCCTATGAGCACATTTCAGGACCCATCCTTACTCTGTTCAGCTACTAACAAGGATTATAACCTTTTGACTTCCCTATCATGGTTCTGTGTGGTTTGTGAGCAACCACATTAGATTTTAAACGCAGTAAAGCAGTAATATTGTTGTTGAGTAGAAAGAAATATGGGAGCATGGGGGACAGGTCTAACCTCCCAGGAATTGATTTTACTTATTGATGCTGTTAACATAGGTAGTTCCCCTTGTAAAGTTGCTGGAGGTCAGATAGAGCCTTCACTACGTGGCCCTGACTCTTTTTACAGATTATTTCCACATTCTCTTGGATCATCCTTTTTTTTGAATGGGAACAAATATGGATCTCTTCCAATCGGTTGTCCTCCTAATTTCCTGGCTTAGAATGGTAAGCGCATGCAGGGCTGCTTCTCTTAGTTGTAACATGTCACTACGAAGACAGGGGAGAAAGTAAAAACCAACATATATGTCCAAAGAGATTCTGAAAATTGAACTAGAGTGTCAAGAAGCCAAAACTAAGGGGGAAAATGCCAAAGTAAAAGAGCTGCACAGAATATTTCAAAGAAATGAAGGTAGGGAGATATTGACTCATATATTTTGGGCCTGTTATTATAGGACCATCTCTGAGGAAGGAAATTATACTTGATAAAGTAAAGTGCTAGTATCAAAAAGGAAGTCCTTCATTGAAACGTATTGACATAGTGATTGCAAAAATGGAAACAAACAGATCAGTGATTATGAGAAAGGTACAGCAATGGGCAGTGTTTTGCTCCGTTGTACATTAGGCAACTGTGAGATGGAACCAATTTGCCAGCATTTAACAATAAACAAACTAAAATCAAACCTCTGAGACATTTAGATTCTGACTCAAAGTGACCCAGTATGATATTTTTGAAGCTGTAAACTTTAATGGAACACTGCTGGCTGCACTGCCAACCTCAAGGCACGCAGTTCAAATCTACCAGCTGCTCTGGGAGAGAAGAATGTGACTTACTGCCTTTGAAAATCCGCCTGAAGACCAGCTATGGGTCACTTCTAATTAGACATGGTTACTGTGTCAATAAAATAACCTTAGTGAGAGAAAGGACCAAAAAGGTATCCGATGTGGGAAAAAAAGAATAAAAGTTATCCCATGGATAAGCTGGTAGATTGGAATTATCAAACTCTTCATTTAACAGGCCAACATACAATTAACCATGACATATGATTCCTCTAAGAACGTTGTGGCTGTCTGCTTTGGAGCATAAATTGATGCATACCTGACCCTTCAGTTGATTTTCAGAGGCTCTGAATCACATTGAAGGAAATTAGTCTTCTTTCTTCCACCTAGCATTAATAGCAATACATAATTTCCTTATTTTTTCATTAGATGATGTATTTTGTTTGTGATCAGATTTCTTGTTATTCTATCCTGTCAAGCCTACTATGACTTACAGTGACCAGTTTAGAATAATGACTCTGAACTTTGTCCTATCCTGAGCAATTCTCATGATCTCTTGTAAACCTGAACCAATTGCACAGTCACTGTGTCAGTTCATCTCATCCAGGGTCTTCCTTTTCTGTGCTGACACTCTACCCTTCCAAACATAATGTCCTTTTCCAAGGACTGGTCCCTCCTGGTGACATATCCAAAGCATGTGAGACGGAGCTTCAAAATCCTTGCCTCCAAGAAGCAACCTGGCTTCACCCTCTCTAGGACAGACTTATTTGTTCTCTTGGTTGTTATTGTTGTTGGTTGTTGTTGTCATATGCTTTTGAGTCAACTGCAACTCATAGTGTTCCTATGCACAATAGCTCCGGATCCTGCCTTATCTTGAGCCAATCACATCATCTCTGACATCCTTAATCCCATTACTCCATCTCATCTAGGATTTTCTCCTGCACTGTCCCTTCACCCTTCCATCATGATGTTCTTCTCCAAGGACTGAGTTCTCCTGATCATATGCTCAAAGTCTGTAGTATATTCAATACTCTACTCCAGCATCACAACTCATAAGAATCTATTTTTCTGTTATACTTATCCATTGTCCAGCTCTTAGATACAGAACAAGCAATAGCAACTGAGAAGAACATGGCCTCGTTCAGGCATACCTTAGTCTCTAGAGAGACATTGTTGTTCTTTGGTACTTTGGAGACGTCCTTGACAGCAAATTTTTCCAGTGCATCTCATCTTTGATTTTCTGTCTGCTGGTGCTCAGAGTGTTTTTGGATCCAAGTATAATGTAGTTGTTAACAACCCAATGCTTTCTCCATCCATCATGACACCACCTATTGGTCGGTGGTGAGAATATTTGTTTTCTTGATGTTGAGATGCAATCTATGTTAAAAGCTGCAATCTTTGACCTTCTGCATCAAGTTCTTCAAGTCCTCCTCAATTTTGGCAAGCAAGATTGTGTCACCTACATAATGCAGATTGTTGCTGAGTTTTCCTCCAATCCTGATGCCATATTCTTCTTCATAAATTCTAGCCTCCTGAATTATCTGTTCCACATATAGATTGAAAAGGTATGTTGAGAGGATATATCCCTAATGAACTCCTATCTTGATTTTGAACTAAGAAAGTGAGCAGTCTACAGTGTGTTTATTAAATGTAATGTACCATCTTGCATTAAAGTATGCATAATTGCCTCCTGTCTCATGGTATCACCCAGAAGAACACAAATAATGACAGGGTTGGGGGCAAATCTCATCAGAACAGAGCTAGAAAGCACTGCATGTTTCAAAATCAGGAAAGGAGTGTGTCTGGGCTGCATCTTGTCTCCATATCTTTTCATTCTATATGCAAAAATAATCATTCGGGAAGAAGGGTTTATGATGAGGAATGTGGAATCAGGATTTGTGGAAGACTCATCAACAACCTACATTATACAGATGACACAACCTTGCTTTTTAAAACTGAGAATAATCTGAAGTGTTTGATGTAGAAGGTCAAGGACTGTAGTCTTCAATATGGATTGAAGCTCAACATCAAGAAGACAAAGACTGGCAGTATCATGATAGATAGAGAAGAGATTGATGTTGACAATTACAGCTTGCTCGGCTCCACAATCAACACTTTTAACACCAACAGTCAGGAAATGAAAAAAAAAAAGAATTGCATTGGGAAATCTGCTGTCAGGGATCTCTCCAGAGTACTGAAATGCAACAATGTCAGTCTAGAGACTAAGGTGCACTTAAATCAGGCCATGATCTTCTCCATTACTTGCATCAGAGAGCTGGACTAAACATGATAGAAGAATTGATACCTTAGAGTTGTGGTGCTGGAGAAGAGTTTTGAACATACTATGGAACACTAAGATAACAAATAAGTCTGTCTTGGAGAGGGTAAAACCAAGTTTATCCTTGAAGGCTAAGATTTTGAAGCTCTGTCTCACATAATTTGGACACCTGGCCAGGAGGGACCAGTCCTTAGAGAAGGATATCATATTCAGAAGGATGGAGGGATGGTGCAGGAGAGGAAGACCCCGGATGAGATGGATTGATACAGTAACTGGCGTAATATATTAGGTGTGTTAGAATCAGTAAGACTGGCTCAGGACAGGAAAGGTTTCAGATTTGTTGTACCTACAGTCTCTATAGGTCACAGGTGACTTGACGACACATGACAATAACAACTACAATTTACAGTCAATTGATATTTGGCAAGGAAACAAAACTTGTTAAATGGGGAAACAACCACCTCTTCATCAAATGGTGCTGGCAAAACTGGACATTTATTTGCAGAAACCTGAAGCAGAATCCACATCTCACATCATACACAAAAGTCAACTAAATGTAGATAATAGACTTAGGGGTATGCCAACTGACATATTTCAGCTAGCAGATGCTGCCATGGACATGCTCACCAAGTTGTGTCAAGAAATCTGGAGAACAACCACTTGACCAACTGACTGGAAGAGATCTATATTTGTTCCCATTCCAAAGAAGGGTGACCCAACAGAGTGTGGAAATTATAGAACAATATCATTGATTTCACATGCAAGCAAGATTCTACTGAAGATTATCCAAAAATTACTGGAACAGCACATCAGCAGAGAACTGCCAGAAGTCCAGGCTGGGTTTAGAAGAGGTCGTGGTACTAGGAATATTATAGCTAATGTTAGATGGATCTTAGCTGAAAGCAGGGGATACCAGAGGAATGTCTATCTATGTTTCATTGATTATGCAAAGGTGTTTGACTGCATAGATCATAACAAACTGTGGCTGAATCTGAGAAAGCCCCAAAACATCAAAATAATTAGAGACAAAATGGGACCAAACTTAGAAGGCCTAGCCTATGGCACAAATAGGCTAGCAAATATAGACAGAAATACATAACCAGGTGAAGATGAAGTCGACAAATGAGACCTTCTAAGTATTAAGTCCTTGTGTACATAAAAAACTGTTTCCAAGAGGATGAAAAGACAATATTTGACATCTCGGACAATAATCTTACAATTAGAATTTTAAATAATACTATCTGGCCTTCACAAGAAAAAGACTGATTACCCAATTATAAAAATGGGCAAAAGACATAGAAAAACGTTTCACAAAAGAAGAAATTTGGATGGTAAACAGACATGTGAAGGAATGCTCAAAATCACTGGCAAATCAGAGAGAAATCAGAGAGATGCAAATCAAAACCTTAATGGGATGCCATCTCATCCCAGCAGCAGTAACAAAGTTTAACAGGGTAGCAACCAATAAATGTCAGAAAGGACATGGGCAGATTGGAACTCTCATGCACTGTTGGTGGGATTTCAAAGTGGTACAACCATTCTGGAAAGGAGTTTCATATTTCCTCAAAACGCTGAACAGAGAAATTCCATATGACCCAAGTATTACACTGTTAGGAGTATATACAGAACTGAAACACAAACCAAGATATGTACACTTAGGTTGATAGCAGCATCATTCACAATAGCAAGATCATGGAAACAGCCCAGGTATCCATCAAGAAACAAATGGATTGAGAATTTTTAATACGTTCCCACAATGGAATACTACACAGCACTAAGAAGCAACAATATTGGGGAAAACTATGTAACTTGGGAGAGTCTAGAGAGCATTATGCTGAGCAAACTAACTCAGTTTCATAAGAACTAATACTGCATAAGACCATTATCGTAAAAC
Organism: Elephantulus edwardii; assembly: GCF_000299155.1. Taxonomy (NCBI): domain Eukaryota; kingdom Metazoa; phylum Chordata; class Mammalia; order Macroscelidea; family Macroscelididae; genus Elephantulus; species Elephantulus edwardii. The sequence continues at coordinate 4,486,377 of NW_006399812.1, read as the reverse complement.
CACCGAAATGTCCAACCACAACCAAATGGATTGAGAAAGTGTGGTACTTTCATACAATGGAACACTGTGCAGCACTCGAAAGCAACGATTTAAAAAAAATGCTACATAATTTTGGAAAGACTGGAGAGTATTATACTGAGTGAACTAAATTTCATAAATACAAATATTGCATAAGACCATTATTGTAAAACTAAATGGATAACCGTTAAGACACGTATGAGGATCCAAGGTGGGAAGGGGTGGGAGCAGAGGGGTGAGGATCACAGTGTTGCCTAATTTGGTGGGTGGAGGGAAAGGATTAAAGTAAAGGGAAAGATCATGCAGGGATCAGAAAAGACAGGGTAATGCTGGGCATAGTTCAATAGTGATTGATTTTATAAACTATTATGAATGGTAATCATTGTATTAAACGCAATGTTGGTGAAGAATAGTGTGAAACACAATGCATATGAACTTTGGAGGGGCATCCACTTTTTAAATAACATGCCTCTGGAAACTCTATGAAATTTGATAAATGTTGTTAATAGTTGAAGGGCTAAATAAGACTAAAAGATGAAGAAGGGCAGCTGGTGACACTAAATTACCAGGAGGACTGGATTAGTGGTAACCCAGATTGTTGAGTTTTATAAAATATGATGTGTTATTCTCAGCTCTCCATGCCCCTACTTTTCCCAATTGAGTCTGAGTTGGAGCAGAAAGTGCAGCAGAAAAGATCGAGTATGTGAATATCATTGCTGACACTAATTTTTTTAATCTCAGACAAGTAGTGAAGTATTCTAAGCCTCAACAATGCACTACTCCCTATCTTAATTTCCTAGTGCTGCCACACCAGAAAACCCCCAAGTGGCTGGGTTTAAAAGACAGGAATTTATTTTCTTACTGTTTTGAAGGCTAAAAGCTTAAAAGGGGATTTCAGTGATCACCATCTGTTCCTTCTAGGTAACCCTGGGAATTCCTTTGCTCCTTGTTTTGTAGGCGTTGTTTGTATTTTAACTTCCTTTCCAGTGAGGGTCTGTTTAATATGTTCGTTTTATAACTCAGAAGGGATTAGGTTCAGAGCCCACCCGAGCCCAGTATGATCTAATTGATAATAAGGAAAATTTTGTTTTCTAATAGAATTACATCTCCAGCAGCAAGCCAGATGTCATTCAGTCAGCTCAGACTTACAGTGAGTGTTTCCATGTGCCCCAGAGTAGAACTATACTCTGCAGGGTCTTCAATGCCTGATATTCTAAAGTAGATGGTCAGACTTTTATTCAGAAGAATTTTGTTGGACTTGAACTTCTGATCTTTCGATTAGCGGCCAAGTACATTAATAATTTGTATTACCCAGGTACTCACACATTTTATGGTCTAAATACAGCTTTCAGAGAGCACAATTAAGTATTCTGGAATTCCCACTTCCCTCAGTGTTAGCCATAATTTGCTATGTTCCACATAGTCAGATGCCTTCGTGTAATCAGTGAAATAATCAAACATTTTTCTATCATTCACTTCTTTCAGCTTAGATCTACCTAACATCAGCAATTATTTACCTTGTGCCACTGTCTCTTTTGAAGCCAGCTTGAATTTCTGGCAGTTCTGTTGATATTTTTGCCATGTTTGAATAATGTTCCAGCCATTTTTTAATAATCTCCAGTAAAATTTTACTTGCATGTGCTGTTAGTGATATCATTGAATAATTTCCACATTATGTTGGTTTCACCATCCCCCATTTTTTTTGGCAAAGCAAGTTACCATGTTAGCCCAAAGACTGTATATTTTTAGCAGCTGAAATTCACCAGCTACATCTCAGGAGAAAAGTGGAGTCTCCTTCCATGTGATTTAGAACTTTGGAAAATAAAAGACCACTTGTGGGTCAATGCTGGCTGAAGAGCAAACTTTTTGTTGTTTGTTATAGTAGAAAAAAAGACCTGGTAATCTATTCTTAAAATTTAGCTTACAATAACTCTATGAATCATAACAGAACACTCTGATTCACTTGATCTGGACATGTCCTCAGAAGGGATCATGGAGGAGGCCATATTGTTTGAAGCAGACAGTCAATAATGTTGATGTGGAGCCTCTGTGAGAGGGACCACAATCATTGCTGTGACAGATTTGGTCATGCCCACCATCCTGAGGACGAGGCAGGCAGTATGAAGTTCTGATGGACATGAATTTGCCAGGAGTCAGACTTGACTTAATGACATACTGTAAGTTTCTAGAGTTTGGGTGGTAACATATAAGTTATATGATCATCTATTTAGGCAAATGCTACCAAATGGTAAGCTTCTCTCTAACAGTTTTGTTCAACATTGCAAGTGTGAATTGAATTCTTCCTGGCTCCATAGGAAAACTTTAAATTGACAAATTTCGCATCCTTTGGGAAAGACTACAAATTTGTTTTATAGGTTGTTAATATATTTATACTTAATGCTGCCAAAAGTAAATGGGGCAGGGTGGAGATTTGGAGTGTAGATCAATTTAAACACTGCAGATACTGAAAATAAGCCTCATTCTGAGGGAACTAAACGAAGGGAGTACTGTGGCGTTATTAATCTTTGTAGCTACTAAAAATGTCAAAATGAGTCTCTATCCTGCCAAAAGTCAGTGTTGTTTACACCTTTCACATGGATAGAGCAGCAATGATTTATGGGGATCCTACCATAAAGTTCCTCTGCCAATAGTAAAATAGTGCCTCGGTTGCTAGGAGGCACATCTATTTGTTGGACTGTGCATTCCCCTGATGCCCTCGCCTCTGATGGGGCTCATGCATCCAGTGGCAACAAGCAATTGCTAAGATGAATGAGTCATTCAGTCATTTCAGTGCCTTATATTCACTGGACTTCTCAATAAACTTTGGATTTACATCCAGTTTCTGTATTTTCTTTAAAAAATGAGATCTAGTGGTATAGTCTATAGGGAGCTGTGTTCTAACCCAAAGACTGAGCTTCTCTGGTGGTTTATATCCATCAGGAACTCCTCAGAAAACAGAGGAACAATCTTTTCTCATGCAATATATGGCTTCTGAAACCCAATGGAAGGTCAGGTATACTTCAGTTCTAACTTGGTGGCAATGAGTGAGTCAATGTGTGTGAACAGGAAAATAAAAATCTCCATCATAGATAACTGTAACAAGGAAGTTATTATATAATGAAGGAAACCGGGCATGATCTGAACACATATGTCCTACCTATACACAAGCAAAAGCTTCAAATGTACGATACTTTTTCAAATTCCCATGTAAGTAGAGTACAAAACCAACTAATTGAGTCCAAGAAGCTGGGTCAAGTACTATTTATCATAGCTTATGAATAAGTATTTTTTTTGTTTGTACTTAAATGTCTTCAACATGTTTGTGAGGATACCAATAAGAATGTGGCAGTGGTTCTTTCATGACTGAGTCATTTGGCTCCTTAAGCAATTCCCATCACCACACAGTGCCAGGAACTTCTAGTTGTTAGTTATTATAACGTGGCTCTAACTCATGGTGACCCCATTTATAGTAGAATGGAATGGTGCCCAGTTTTGCACCCTCTACATGATCACTAGTCTACTCAAGACCATTGAGCATTTTTAGTGTCTTCCAACTTAGAACTTATCTCCCAGCACTATATTTTAAAATATTCTTTAAAAAAATATGTTGGTTTGCATACACAGTTCTCATGCACTGTATTTCATTCACATACATTGTGTTTGACACATACTTTCACTTATATTGTGTTTCAAACAATCATTTACATCTTTTGTGTTTTATAAAATTAAACACCATAGAGCTATGCCTACTATTACCCTGTCTTATCACTGGATCTCTTCTAATTCCTTCAATGTCTCCTGCCCATCAAACTCTGTGGCTACATGATTTCCCCCCTCTCCACCTGCCCCCCTAGCCCCATTTCTTCCTTCTTTAGACTCTTATCACATCTTACTAGTTATCCTTCTATTTTTACAATAATAGTCTTAAGTAATAGTTGTATTTTTTAATGAGATTGAGATAGTTCATTCAGCATAATGCTCTCCAGCCAGTCATATGTTGTATAGTATTTTTCAGAATTGTTGGTCCTGAGTGTTTCATTGTATTCCATCATGTGTACTATAATTTCTCTATCCATTAATTTGCTGATGGACTTTTGGGTTGTTTCTATTTTCTTGCTATTGTGAATAAAGTTGCTATGAAAATTGGTGTATAAACCTCCATTTGTGTCTCAGTTCTGTTTTCCTCTGGATATATTCCTAACATTGGAATAGCTGGGTCATATGGTATTGTTATGTTCAGCTCTTTTTTTTTTTGCTGTTGTTATTATTATGCATTTATTCACTTTTTTGGTTAATATTTATTCTTTGTCTTTTTAAAAACTAGTTTATTTACAAAATCCAAATATATTGTTTTCCAGAACAGATTTTTTCCAATTTCTCTCACTCTCCACCCATCAAATTATACAATCCCATGATTAATCCTTCCCTCTCCCTGCACATCCTCATCCCTCTGCTTCCACCCAGCTCCCCCCTCCTTTGGATCCTTATATTCATTCTACAATAATGGTTTTATACAATATTTGTCCTTGTGGGACTGATCTAGTTTACTCAGCATAATGTTCTCCAGTACGTCCCAATTTATGTAATAATTTACAAAATCATTGCTCCTGCGTGCTGCATAGTATTCCATTGTGTGAATCTACCATAATTTCTCAGCGTTTTGAGGAAACACTAAAGTGCCTTCTGAGTGGTTGTGCCGTATCACAATCCCATGAGAGTTATAATCTCTCTATACAAATAGTGCTGGAAAAACTGGACTGCTACCTTCAGAAAGCTGAAGCAAGATCCACCTCTCACATCATACACAAAAGTCAACTCAAGGTGGATCAGAGACCTAGGAGCAAAGTCCCAAAATATTAAGATCATAAGAGACAAAATGGGACCAGATTTAGAAGGCCTAGCATATGGCATAAATAGGCTAGCAAATACAGCCACAAATATTCAACCAAGAGAGAATAAAACTGATAAATGGAGCCTTCTAAGGAATAAGAGTCCTTGCATGTATCAAAATTTTTTTCCCACTAGGGTGAAAAGAAAACCTACAGACTGAGAAAAGTGTTTGGCAATGTCATCTCAGAATATTACAGGACCTCCAGAAGAAAGAGAGGGATAATCCAATAACAAAATGGGCAAAAGGCATGGAAAGATTTTTCTCAGATGGAAAAAACAGACACATGAAGAAATGCTCAAAATCACTGGCAATCAGAGGGATGCAAATAAAGGCCACAATGAGATACCATCTCACACTGGTAATCGTGGTAATGGTTAACAGGACAGCAAATAATAAATGTTAGAGGATATTCAGTATTCTTTTTATCCTAAACTTTTTCCTTGCCTGACTTACAGAAGCAGATGATCAGCTCTTTCTTCCCAGCCTAAAAATGCAAGCAACTCTGAGAACTGTCTACCATCAGTAACTCTGCTGGTCTTTAAAGTACTGGATGCTTAGCTTTTAAAGCACCACAAAATAGGAAAACTAACAATCAATGGATTAGAAAGATGGGTTGTTTCAACCCTATTTTAAGTCAAAGGCATGTTAGGGGCACTGTGCAAAGCAATCAGTGGCTAGTCAGAAAGTCAGTGGTGCAAACTCTCCAGTCCCTCAATGGAAGAGAAAGGTGGTTATTTGCTTTCATGAAGAGTTCTAGCTATGGAAATCTTATCAGGCAGGTCTCTGCCCTATAGGGCCACAACATATCAAGAGTGACTGGCTGGCAGTGAGTTTTCTGGTTCAACCCTGTGTTAGTCATGGGGAGGAGATGGACAATATACTTTGTCTCTTTAATCCTTTACCTTAATGACTAGGGGATGACAGGAGAGTTGATGCCTTTGAGCAGTGGTGCTGGAGAAGAGTATTGACTATACCATGGACTGCTAGGAGAGCAAGTAGGTTTGTCCTGGAGAGGGTTAAACCAAGTGGATCCTTGGAGGCAAGGATTCTGAAGCTTCATCTGACATGTTGCAAGGTGGGACCAGTCCTTGGAGAGGGACGTTATGCTTGGGAGGGTGGAGGGATAG
>NW_006399812.1:4474479-4476561 GCF_000299155.1 Elephantulus edwardii | reverse complement strand
GAGAAAAAAAACAAGTAAAATTGTCCTTATTTCTCTTTCATATATTGGACTTTTTTTACAATTTGTAATAAGAATTGTGCTACCAAAATATTTAGAACACAGGAAGTCTGCAGTTTGCACAGTTGTTCACATTGAATAATCTTAATAAATTGCATTTCTGTATTTAACACGAGGAAACTGGTTTGCAAAAGTTAACAAGAAAGATGAGAACATTTTCTTATGCAATACAAGGTCACCATGAGGTGAGTCTAAATAAATGTAACTTGATGGCAGTGGGCTTATTATGTTTTTGTTTCATTTCAGGAGTAAGGAGGTGATTTGCCCACCTTTTATTTTGGCTTGTTTGGTCTTGCCATAGAGTTCATTCACATCTGGAAAATTCCTGTTTAATTTTTTTTTTCTATATTCAAGAGTTTAGGGCCAGGTTAAAAACCACACTGAACATACAGTAGCTTAGAATGAAAATAAAATGCACATATTCTTGTGTTGTCAGATATATTCTAATGAGATAGGTGAGGGGAACATTACTAGATACAGCTTTCATTACCTGTATAAATGCAAGCATTTAACAATCTCAGTTGCTATCTAGAAGGTTAGAGATTGGAGTCTATCCAGAGATGTTTCAGAAGCAATGTCTGGCTTTCAAAATATTGCTTAGAGAACACTTTGTAGAGCACAGGTCTACTCTGACAAACTGACGGTTACTGTGAGTTGCATCAACTCGGCAATAATTGGTTATTACAGTAGTGTGTGTCCACTATGTAGATTGTACAATAGGACGACACAACAATGGAAGATACTGATAACAACCTGAAAATGTTTGTTCTGATTATTGATACTTCTTTCTAGCAGATTTTCTTCCCTGCACTATTTCTTAGAAGAAAATAAAAGTCTATTTCATCTTCTGAACATACCAGTGGAGTATATTCTATTGGGATTAAAATTACTGTAGTTCACAGAGCACAACCAATGAATACACTGGGATGCTGAGTCTTGTTCTGCCAGTCTAATTATGGCATACATATTCCCTTATATTCCCTATGTGTGCTCCCAGAAGGGCCATTTGTTTCATTATTGTCAAGACATCTTGGAGAAAAGGAATATAAAGCATAATGAAAACCACAAATCTTATCAACAGAACACAGTGCCAGAACTCACTTCCTGCCTCCCTGGCTCTTCTGGGGGACTAATAAATCATTGACTTTGTGGCCCATGATGAGACTCAGTAACATGCTTTGGTCTGATAAGGAGCTGTTGGTCTGTTCAGTGACACCTTTGCACCTTGAAATGACACAGAGGGCGTCAAAGAGAGGATAATCCACCACCAGAGGGGCATATCTGACTTACTGGAGATCATTTAGATTATAGTACTTAAATGTTTATGCAAAGTAGCTGTCATAGTAATTCTCTTCAAAATCACCTTATCTAAACTGATGATCATAGTGCTGTGATGGCCACATTCTCAAGCTGTAAGCTAGCCTGGAGCAATGAGGATTCGATCAATTATATGTATATATGTATATATGTATGTATGTATGTATGTATACATGTATATGTGTATATGTGTATATGTGTATATATGTGTATATGTATATATGTATATATGTATATATGTATATATGTATATATGTATATATGTATATATATTCTGTTGTACATAGGGTTTTCAGAGGCCTGCTATTTTAGAAGTAGATGGCCAATCCTTCTTCCTAGTGTATGTCAATCTGAATGTTCAGATCTAGAGAAGTATCCAACAGATAAGCATTTTAAAGAAAAAGTGAAAATATATCCCTTATTGTGGAATTAACCATTAGTTTCGGTGTTGTCCCTGCCCTTGGCTCAAGTGCACTGACCCACTTATTTCTTTGCTCCACCATCCATCAAGATACCCCTCCACTTCTACCCACTCCCTTTGTTCAAAATTGGGAAGGGTGTACGCCAGGGATGTGTCCTGTGTCCATACCTTTTCAACCTGTATGCAGAACAGATCACCCGGAAGGCTGGGTTCTATTCTATGAGGAGAAATGTGGCATCAAGATCGGTGGAAGATCTATAAACAATCTGCGTTATGCAGATGACACA
>NW_006399812.1:4470097-4473544 GCF_000299155.1 Elephantulus edwardii | reverse complement strand
GTTGTGCAATCATTTTCACCTTCATTTTCCAAGTTGTTCCTTCCCCAGTGACATAACTTCACTTCCCCCAGTTTTCCTATATATCTAAGTAAGTTAAAAGATGGGCAAAATGAGGTCACCAAGTGAGTGTGGCATGCAGACTCTACATGTTCATCTTCGGGAAGTTGCTCTTAACTTTGCAAGTCAGCTTTGTTAGGGGTTGGAGTGGGGTTTTTTTTCCCTATAAAAAATGGGAATTTATTAAAACACATCACATAGTTTAAGAATTACTGCAAGGCCTGGTAAAATAGACTCTCAGCTTAATAAGTAAGGCTACAGACGTGTCCCACTGTGTATTCACCTCCGGCTGCTGGCAGGAACCTAATTTTACTGTAATTGTCTCAACCTTCCAGAAAGTGGACCTTCCTACAACTGTTAAGGCCACTCTCAAACCTACACTCTTCTTTCACCCACATCAGCCTCAATGCCCTAAAAGGTTTTTATACTCAGACTGTTCACATCCAGGCTGATGCACTGATGTCCCATGCAAGGTGATGGTCCTGGCTGAAGACCCTGAGTTGTAAGGAAGGCTGGAGAGATCAATATTTCTAAATTGAAAATTACATCGGAAATCAGAATTGTTATAACTAGAACTTCTAAAAGGTCATGTGTTCATAAACTGCCTTATCCAACTGATGGGACATTAGACAAAGTCACATTGTACTTTGCATCTGCTACAGTACTTGATGTATAATTGTTTGTTTTCAAGTTGGAACCTACCCATAACTGATGCTCCAGCAGGTTTTCAGAGGCAGTAAATCACACAGGAGGAGATCCTTCTGCCACAAAGCAGCTGGACACCTTTGGGATTTGCAGTACAGTTTCTTACCACTAGACGACCACGGTCCCCTTTAGAACACTATTGTTAAATTGTCATCAAGTCATGTATGACTCATAGAGACCCTCTGAATAACAGATCTGAACCCTGTCCTCTCTTGTGCCATCCTTATCATCTGTGATATACTTGACCCCATTGCTTGAGTTGTGTCTAAATGTTGAAAAACATTTTAATAAATATTATGGACAGAAATATGGGAAGATTGGTGGCCATGGCGACTTCCTAGATGCAGTGCTTGCTGGTTGGAAGGCACTATAAGGGCAGCTATGGTGGTCACTGCTGCCTTTGTTGTTTGCTAGCAACTTTGGGAATGAGACATCACCAGAGTGGGCAGCATCCAGGGTGGGGCCTTCCTGGGCTGGCAATTTGGGACCACATACACTGGTCCCCAAGTGTGTGGTGGGCAAGGAGAGAGCATTCTGCTGAGCAACTTCCTGGGCCTCTGGTGGCTGGGCCTAGGGCCCTGGTGGCTAAATGTGCAGCTCATGGATGCTCAGGACTGCGAGGTGGTGCAGACAGTGATTTCAGGACTTACCCAGCCCACCCTTGCTGGAGGATGCTGGGCCTCCATGTCTGCATTGGAAGGCATGCAGCCAGGGAAAGGTATGACTCCTGCTGGCTCCTTGGAACTCACCTCCTGTTGGCAGGAAACTGCAGAGAAGGGCAGGCAGGGAGTAGAAGCACCCCTGACTCCTGCCATGGAGGCACTCCACCTGCTGACAGCTGGGCCTTGGCTGTGTGCAACTCCAGGTTGATTTTAGAAGGTGTTGAGGACAAATATGGTATAGTGCCACTGTTGTAGAATGAGACTGACATGAGGGTTGGGATGAGACTGAGAAAAATTTGATAAATTATGTATACTGCATTGAAACAAATGAGGGAGAGAACTGTTTAAAAGCAATATATGGCTGGGTATTATGGTAATGACGAGAGTCCAGAATGAAGGTTGCATAGTAGAGTGTGTGTGTGTGTGTTGGGGGGGTGTATAGCAATGAAGGAATTTTTCTTTTACTTTTCAAAGAGAAGAGTGAACTGGGGGGAGGGGTGGGGCAGGGAGAAAAATGCAAGAATGAATGAATAGAAATGCAAAATCTCTGTAAATGTTCATTAAAATAAAAAAAAAAGAAGTTAAAAAAAGAAAAAAGAAGGTGTTGAAACACACCCTTCTTTCTCTGAGCACTCCAAATCCCCACCACTGGAAAACAAGCAAGACCTAACCTGGCACCTGGTTTGAGCCACAGTTCCTTTCCTGTTCTAATTTGATCTGATACGGGCTTATATAAGGATGTTTGAAATTTTGTTGTTGTGTTTTTAAAATTTTTTAAATTTATTTTTCATTTTCTATCTACAAAATTCCATTACATTGTTTTCAAGAACAAATGCTTTCATTTCCCCACAACCCCCACCCATCAGATTGTACAATCCCATGATTAATCTCCGCCCTCCCCTTGCAAACCCTCATCCCTCTGCTTCCAACCTTTCCCACCCCTCTTCAATCATTATGATCATTCTACAATAAGAGTTTTATACAATATTTATCCTTGTAAGACTGAGTTCACTCAGCGTAATGCTTTCCAGTCCCTCCAATGTTAGGTAATAATTTACAATATCATTTCTCCTGTGTGCTGCATTGTATTCCATTGTGTGAATGTACCATAATTTCTCAATCTGTTCATTTGTGATTGGATGTTTGGGCTGTTTCCATGTTATTGAAATGGTGAATAATGCTGCTATGAATATTGCTTTACAAATCTCCATTTGTGCGTCAGTTCTCATATTCTCAGTGTATATCCCAAGTAGTAGAATAGCTGGATCATATGGCATTTCTATGTTCAGCTTTTTGAGGAAACTCCAAACTGTCTTCCAGAATGGCTGTACTATTTTACAATTCCACCAACAATGTATAAGAGTTCCTTGCTCACCACATCCTCTCCAACATTTATTACTTGCTTCCCTGTTAAACTTTGCCACTGTTACTGGAGTGAGGTGGTACCTCATTGTGGTTTTGATTTGCATCTCTCTTATTACCAGTGATTTGGAACATTTCTTCACATGTCTGTTTGCCATTTGAATATCTTCCTTGTGAAAATTCTTTCCATGTCTTTTGCCCATTTTGTAATTGGTTTATCTTTTTGTTTTTTTGGTTGTTTTTTTTTTCTTGCTGAGGCCCAGGAGTATTCTATAAATTTTTGTTGTAAGACTCTTGTCGGAGATGGTATTACCAAATGTTTGTTCCCAGTCTGTAGGGGTTTTTTTTCACACTGTTGGTAAAAGATTTTGATGTACACATGGATTTAATCTTTAGAAGGTTCCATGCATCAATTTTATTTTCTTCAGATTGTGCATTTATGGTTGTATTTGGCAGTCTCTTTACACCTTGACTAGGGCTTCTAAGCTTGATCCCAGTTTGTCTCTTAGGAACATTATGATTTGGGGCTTTACTCCTAGTTCTTTTTTTTAAATTTTTTTTATTGGGAAAAACATATTGGGGGTACAAGGAGGTGAGGGTTGGGAGCAGAAGGGTGAGGATGGGCCAGGATGCAGCTGCAGAGCTGCACAGTTTGGTCGGT
>NW_006399812.1:4453478-4458032 GCF_000299155.1 Elephantulus edwardii | reverse complement strand
ATTATCCTGTCACACAATATTGTACTTCAAAATGGATCTAGAAATGACTTTTTTAACTATGAAAGCAACTCCATTTTTCCTCACCTTTTCATCTCCAGAGTAATATATCATATGATCATTCGACTCAAAATGCCCCATGCCAGTCCATCTCATCTCACCAATGCCTAGAGATAGAGATAGAGATAGAGATAGAGATAGATAGAGGTAGATATAGATAGATAGATATTTAGAGAGATAGAGAGGGTTATATATGTCCCAGTATATATATGAGATATATGAGGGGAACTATAGACTACACCCCCAAAGCTCCCTCAATAACATATACTCTTATTGTTTGGTGTCATTGAGTCAATTACTGCTCATAGCAACCATATGAACAACAGACTAGAATCTTGCTCTATTCTACACCATCATCATGACCTCTGTCATTCTTAAATCTATTGTGCTAGTTATTCATTGTATTAATCCATCTCATTGAGGGTCTTTCTCCCTTTCTTTGGTAGTCTACCTTTTCCAACTTGATTAAAGACTAGCACCCCCTGATAACATGCTCAATGTATATTAGATGCAATTTCACCATTTATGCCTCTAAAGAGTGCTCTAGGAAGCTCTGGCAGTCTAGTGGCAAGAAGCTGAGTGGCAATCCTGGAGGCAAGTGGTTTGAGGCTGCCAGCTGCTCTGCAGGAGAAGGAAGGGCAATCTCCTGAGTGTTTAATTGTCTCTGAAAACCTGCCAGAGGGTCGGCTGTGGATAAATTCTGCCTCTATGGTACACAACAACAAGGAGCACTTTGGATATACTTTTTCCAAGACAGATTTATTTGTCCTTTTAGCAGTCCATGGTATATTCAACATTTTTTTTCCCAACACTGTAGTTTGAAGGCATTGATTATCCTTTGGCCTTCCTTATTAATGTTCCAATTTTTAAATGCATAGAAAGCACTTGAAAATGCTCTGGTTTGTATCAGGCATACTTAGTATTTGAATTGACAGCCTTAGTCTCTAGCACTTTAAAGACATTCTTGAGAGGAGCTTTTCCCAGTGCAGCTCGTCTTCTGATTTTTTGAGTGCTGCTACCGTTGGTGTTGACTGGGGACTCAGATAAAATGAAATTATTATCTTTTCTACAACTATCATGGTGTTGCCTAATGGTCTAGGGGTGAGTATTTTTGTTTTCTTGATACTGATATGTAGTTGATATTGAAGGCTGCAGTCTTTGATCTTCTTCAGTAAGTATTTCAAGTCCTCTTCACTTTTTATAAGCAATGTGTCATTTTCATAAAAGATTGTTGGTGCATCTCCCTCCATCCTGACCCCACATCCTTGTTAATATAACCCACTTCTCAAATTATTTTCTCAGCATACAATTTAAAAGGTAAAAAAAGATGATCCAACATAATGCAGAAATTATCAAACAATATAATTAATATCACAAAACACCTTTTATAAAAAACACAAATGATAACACATGGACCTGACTTGATGGACTACAAAGGAATCAGATTGATGACATCTGTGAAAAGAATTGTTGGAGAAGTTCAATGTCATCTGTGAAAACAAGACCAGGTGCTGATTATGGAACATATATGGAACAAAATATGACTTTGAGTATATTCAATCTGAATTTAAAACTATCTCAAGAATAGGTTTGAGGCCTTGCATACTAGCGAATGAAGATCAGATTTGCTGTGGAATAATATCAATAATATTATCCATGAGGCTCCAGTGGGGAGTGGGGGAGGCACTAATGACGGTCACCTCAGAAACCACTCGCCTCATTCCACCACTCACTCTCACAAACCACAAAAATCCACAACAGTATTAGGCAATGGTGCCACAGAGCTGGTTCCCCATTACCCTAATTAAATATTACCTAACAGCAAATCTTCAAGGAATAAAATAGCAAAACCAGATTCCTCCTACCTATTAGAAATTCATTCTGGCATTTAACAGGCTAATGAAAAGAACTGCATATGCCTCAGATTTGATGATGAGAATTCGTGGGCTGATTCGCGAACTAGCATTGTCAGATATAAGGAAAGTGATGAGAATGTTAACAAGTATTGTAAAGAGTGTAGACTGTATATAAAACTTGTCATTGTCAAAGGGGGTGATACTGAGATGACGGTTTATTTATAAAATTTTTGTATGGTATTTTTAAATTACAAAAATATATGCCCACGTGAAAAGAAAAGTGGGGGGAAGAATACTATCTATGACAAAAACAAAAGGTCATTACAAAGACAGAGGATAAAGAAAAGACCAAAATAGATGCCAGAAGAGACTTAGAAATACTGTACTAGAGTGCCAAGAAGCTAAAACAAAAAGATGAAATCAGAAAATTAGAGTTGAACTGATGATTTCTAATGACAGATTAGAAAGATAAAACAAAGTATTATAATATATGTGAAGAGCTGGAGTCAGAAAACCAAAAGTGAAAAACTTGCTCAGCATTTCTCAACCTGAAGGAACCAAAGAACAAATTCAAGTCTCAAGTTGTGTTGCTTAAAGATGCCATCGGTAAAATATTTAATGATTTGAGAAGCATCAAAAGAAGATCAAAAGAATACATGCAATTATTGTATTAAAAATGAGTTGGCTGGCACAGAACCATATGACACACATATGAATTGGCTGGCACAGTAGCATATGATCAAGAAGCATTGGTAATAAAGGAGGAAGTTCAAGTTGCTCTGAAGGAATTGGAAAAATAAGGCCTCGTTCAGGAGGCTGGGCTTTATGAGGAAGAATGTGGAATCAAGATTGGAGGAAGACTCATCAACAGCTTATGTTACACAGATCCTTGCTTGCTGAAACTGAAGAGGACCTGAAGCACTTGCTGCAGAAGGTCAAGGACTGTAGACTTCAGTACAGATTGAAGCTCAATTGATGGACTACTAATTGACATTTCAACAAACAGATGTAGTCTTGGATATTCTGAGGATATACATCTTGACAGAGAACATGACCAAAGTATGTGAAATGAAGTTTTAGAATTTTTGCCTTCAAGGAGCAGTCTAGTTTCAACCTCTTACTAGGATAACTAGGAAGATGTTCAAAAGGGTTTAGAGGAAAGATCAAAGGGGGCTGGAAAAGACGAAGGATGGAAATTACTAGGATAGCAGTCTAGTAGGTGGATGGGGGAAGGTGAAAGAAGAAGGAAAATTCAATGGGGACTGGAAAAGACTGGATAATAACAGGCATCGATCAATACTATTTAATTATACAAAATACAGTGTATTCATTGTTTTCACACTGGACCTTTCCCGTTTCCTTTACCCTCCCTTCCTCCATCCAACAAATTATATAACTCTATAATTATCTACCTATCAAATAAAAATTTTATTAAAAACCCCATAATCAGATTTTTTTATGCACACACACACAAGATCCCCCCCCCAAAACCCCAGCTTATACTGAGATTGACCTAGCAATCTTCATAATCACATGGAAATGACAGGTATACTGCAAAATAGGGGTTTCTTTCCATCAAATAGTGTGATTTTACTGTTAACCCAAGATCAAAAGTGTTTTTAAACTCCCAAATTTCCAAATTACACTTTTAAAAATCTGTAGTTTCCCCAAATCTCCTCCTTCTCCAATTACTATCAAACATTAGTAATTCTTTATAAGGAAAAAAATACAATGCGTATGAATGATTGTATAAAACATAATATAAATTAAAAGTTCTAGAAAACAATGTAATGTAAATGAATTATTGTACACAGGAAGAATTGAAAAAAAAATGTATGATCAAAAGGTAATGGTGATGAAGGAGGAAGTTCAGGCTGCTCTGAAGGACTTGCAAAAAAGTAAAGCCCCAGGAATTGATGGAATACCCATTGACATATTTCAACAATCAGACACTACCCTGGATGTGTTCACCAGGTTGTGCCAAGAAACCTGGAGGACAACTACCTGGCCAACTGACTGGAAGAGATCTGTATTTATTCCCATTCCAAAAAAAAGGTGAACTGACAGAGTGGAAATTATTAAACAATATTATTAATACCACATGGAAGCACAATCCTGTTGAAGATTATCCAAAAATGCCTTGAGCAGTACATTGACAGAGAGTTACCAGAAATACATGCTGGGTTTAGAAGAGGTTGTGGCAAGAGGTACATTATTGCCAATGTCAGATAAATTTGGCAGAAAGCAAAGAGTACCAAAATAATGCCTATCTGTGTTTCATTAACTATGCAAAGGCTGACTTAGTGGATCACAACAAATTGTGGTTAATCTTAAGGAGAATTAGAATTCCAGAACACTTGATTGTGTTTATGTGAAACTTATACTTGGATCAGGAAGCAGTCCTCAGAACAGAACAAAGAAACACTTCATTGTTCAAAACTGAGAAAGGAGTGTGTCAGGAATGCATCCTCTCACCATACATTTCAATCTATATGCAAAACAAATCATCCTGGAGGCTGGGCTTTATGAGGAAGAATGTGGAATCAAGATTGGAGGAAGAATCATTAACAGCTTATGTTACACAGATCCTTGCTTGCTGAAACTGAAGAGGACCTAAAGCACTTGCTGCAGAAGGTCAAGG
>NW_006399812.1:4448471-4453378 GCF_000299155.1 Elephantulus edwardii | reverse complement strand
AGCACTGCCACTTTTACCCAAAACATACTATGATGATCATACTATGTTTTGAAGTAGGTGTCACTGCCCTCCCCCTTTATATATGATAAAGGGAACCTGAGAATTGTGAACAGACTCCCCCCAGGTCTAACCATCTTTTGGCAGAAGCATTCAACAAAACAAAATATGTGGTGCATTTAAGATGTTGGTCCTCTTGTGCATGCTGCCACTGTTAAGGTCTTCAGACTCACAGTGACTTTCAGCAATCCATTCTATAGGCAATCATCTTCTTTGGCCTGTCCAAGGAAACCCAAACCTGCAGATGGGGCATGCATCCCATCCCCCACCTCCTACGCAGGCGGCCAGCGGGGCGTGCACCACCCCCACCCTGCCGCATGGGCACTCAGCATGCACATGGCTCCTCTTGTGCAGGCAGCCGGCAGGCACCTGCTTTCCCCACAGCCACCATCCTGGCTCCAAGAATTTTCTCCAGACCAAGTCCACCTTGCGGCAGTGTGGTGGCTTCACTGTACCAGTCTTGAGGAGGGCCGGTGCCCAGCATCCATCCTGGGTGAGGGAATCCATTCATTCCGGCTGTGGAAGCCTCATGGAGCTGCAGCGGCTGTGCAGCGTGGCACGGGCTCTGCAGGGGGGGTTGGGAGCCATGAGACTCACCCGTTTCTCCTTGGGAATCCTTGAATTCCTGTTGTTGAGCCTCGATCTTCACTGAGGGCCACTCATCAACTTTTTAAGTGTTCAATTATCAATAAGCCGAAGTCTGTGGAAGGCCATAATGGCCCTGCTTTAAGTGGTTCGCTGCTCCCACAGCTCACCACGCTGTCTCTGCCTCCACTGCCATCTTGGATCTCCCTACTCCTAGTTCTCTGATCCACCATGAGCTGATTTTTGTATATGGTGTGAGATGTGGATCCTGTTTCAGCTTTCTTCAGGTGGAAGTCCAGTTTTGCCAGCACCGTTTGTTGATGAGGTTATAATTTCCCCATTTGATAGCTTTGTCAAATATCAATTGACCATAGGTAGCTGAGTCTATTTCTAGATTCTCACATCTGTTCCATTGTTCTATGTGCCTGTCATTGTATCATTATCATGATGTTTTGATTACTACTGCTGTGGAGTAGGTTTTAAGGTCAGGGAGTACTATGCTTCCAACCTCACTTTTGTTTCTCAGAAATGTTTTGCTTATTCAAGGTCCCTTGCCTCTCCAAATATATTTGGTAATTTCCCTTTCAATCTCTTTGAAAATTAATTTGGAATCTGGATTGGGATTGTATTGGACATGTATGCTGTTTTTGGTAGGATTGTAATTTTCACAATATTGAGTCTTCCTATCCATGAACAGGGCACATTTTTCCATTTCTTTAGATCTTTTATTGTGTCTTGCAGAAATGCTCTGTAGTTTTCTTTGTATAAGTTTTTAGTATCTCTAGTCAGGTTCACTGCCAAGTATCTCAGTTTGTGGTTGGCTACTGTAAATGGTATTGCTTTATTGGTTTCTGTCACCATAGAGGAATCCTATTGATTTTTGAATTTTGGTCTTATATCCTGTCACTCTACTAAATTGGCCTATTAACTCTGACAGTTTTTTGTTGAGTCTTTGGGATTTTCTGTGTATACTATTGTATCTTCTGCATTTAGCAACAGTTTAACCATCTCTTTGCTGATCTGGATATCTTTTATTTCCTTCTCTTGTCATATTTCCCTAGCAAGCGCTTCCAATACAGTACTGAAAAGAAATGGTGACGGTGGTCTTCCTTATCTGATCCCTGTTTGTGTTGTTCTATGTTGAGCAGACTCCAACAAGTGACTCTATCTATTGATGTACCACTAAATGAAATAAAGCCTTGTCCAAAGCCATCATCACAGTCAATGATACACTTGAGCCCCTTGTAGCCATAGTGTTAATCCATCCTGTTGTGTACTTTCCTCTTTCTCTTTTTTTGACGTTATGTTTTTCTCCAGTGCTGGCCTCTCCTGACAACATGGCCAACCTATCTGAGACAAAATTTTACATCTAAGGAGCATTTTAGCTCTACTTTTTCCAATTTATTTGTTCTTTTGTTAGTCCATACTATCTTAAATACTTTTTGCCAGCACAATTCAAATCTAAGTATAGAATTGGTAAAATTCACAAATTGATACCACTGTGAAATTTTATTTATTGGTCTCTTTAAACCTATATTTCTACTGTCTGTTTAAACTTTATTAGGAGTAACCTCCCCCTGCCTTCCGTGAATGTTTTGGAAATTCCCTTCATGAGTTCCTGCTCATGCTTAGATTTTCTATGATTACTTTAAGAAACAAATATACACTTAGATCGAAGTTAGAAGGAAAGTCCAACAGTCTAAACATAATGATAAATCTTTTTCCCTCCTCCAGCTTAGATCTTCTGATTATACAACCAAGTCTCAGAGAAGACGGACTTGCCCTAATTTCTCCACTTTATATACTTACCTCTTCATGAACATGTTTACTTTTCTTTCCAGAATTTCTCTAAACCTGAGACCTAAGAGAAGAGGCCAGCTAAGGTCTTTCAAATCTGACTGGGTACTCTGGACTCACTGGTCAGAGCTGCTGATTAAAACAGTTTCACCTTGAACATGCTGGTTGATAATTAAACCTGACTTTATCACTGGTACTCTTAAGGGCTTTACAAATATTTCCTACTGACCCTGTCCCTGTAACAGTTCCCATAATATGAGAAGACATATATTTAGTTTAGATGTTATTGTTACTAACTGCTGTAGAGTCAAGTACGACTCATCGCGACTTTATGAACAAAAGACCTAATGCCTTTCCATAACTATTGTCGTTTATTCAAGATTATAGAGTTTCCATGCATATGTGGTTGGGGAAGTGGATGCCACTCCTACTTCTAAACCTGTTTTACAACTGGGAGCTCTACCAAATACTGTCCTCATTGGGAAATCATTATGATATTTGATAACCCAATGGCACAAGGTTCAGCAAAACAGCAAATCCAGATTACCTCAGTACAGCAAATTGATAAAGAATGATGTACAAAGTAGAAGAATGTTCCTCCGAAATATAACAACACTACTCTCACTTAGCAGTGGTTTAGTGTCATCAAGTCAAATCTGACTCATAGCAACTCTATGAACAAAAGACCTGAACTCTGTTCTATAATTAACATCATTTCTGTATGTTTATAGAGTTTATACAGTTTCCAGAGGTTTAGGAAGTGGATGCCACACATGCTTCCAAATCGGAATCATTCTGGAAGCGCCTCTAAACACTGTCCATGATGGATAAGCATTATGGAATTTGACACAATTAAGACACAGTGTTCAGCATCAACTCCAAGTTATTCAGTACAGCAAATAGACAAATGACTGCTGCACCACTTACAGAATGTTCATTCTAAAATGAATAAATTTGGCAGAGGGCCTGTGACCTGAGGGCCTTACAGAATTTTAAAGACACACCCTTGAGCAGGCCTCTGCCCTTGAGTCCTTGTTGACAAAAACAGGCAAAAGTCCAACCTGACACCCACTTGTTGAGGGGAAAAAATATCCACATAAGGAAAATTTTGGGTTGTGTTTGATTTCTGATATTGTTGTTCCTCCCTTCACAAGCAGGTGTCTGTTAGTGTTTTACATGTTTTGGCCAACAAGGACCCAAGAGCAGAGGTCGGCTAAAGGGTATGTCTTTAAAATTCCGTAGTGAGGATTTGGGTTTGTGGCTGGCCTGGAAGCTCCTGTGCAGTGGTTCAACTCTAAAAGTTGGTTTAACTTTGGATGTTGTTGTTGTTATGTGTAGTCGAGTCGTTTGCAACTCATAGCGACCCTATAGTCCACCTTCATGTCCACCTTAAACTCTAGGCATTCAGTATAAATTTATGGCCTCTTTTTGTTATTTTATGTCTTATAAGAAATTTTGTGACCTGTACCAAGACAAGCTCATGTGGCATCTCTCTCACAAGATACACTCATAGTCATGGTAAACAGGCAGGCTAAGCCAACACTAAAACTTCTGCTGGATCTGCCCTCAGATTTCCCCGTACTCTGGACTTCCCATGATGGAGTAATATCCAAGTTCACTGAGAGAGGTACTACTGAAATGTTCCTCACTAAACTTACAGTTAGGAGAAACATTACTCCTCACCCATAAAAAAGAAGTTAGGACTGTATATGTAAGATATTTTCCCAAATAAATAGAGTCAATATTACATATACATGTATAGGTAGGTGTGTGTGTGTGTGTATCTTGAACATACCATGGACTGCCAAGAAATAAATAGGCCTGTCTTGGAGAGGGTTAAAAGCTCTGCCTCACTTACTTTGGACACATGGCCAGGAGAGATCAGTCCTTGTAAAAGGACAGCATGCTCAGAAGGGTGGAAGGACAGCACAGGAGAGGAAGACTGTGGATGAGATGGATTGACACAGTAACTGGGGCAATGGAGGTTG
The DNA here is from genome assembly GCF_000299155.1 of Elephantulus edwardii. Taxonomy (NCBI): domain Eukaryota; kingdom Metazoa; phylum Chordata; class Mammalia; order Macroscelidea; family Macroscelididae; genus Elephantulus; species Elephantulus edwardii. The sequence goes on along the minus strand of NW_006399812.1, from coordinate 4,448,951 downwards.
GTGTGTTGGAATTAGTGAGACTGGCTCAGGACAAGGAAGAGTTCAGAGCTGCTGTATATAGGGTTGCTTACATTGCAGGCAACTCAATGACACATAACAACAATAATGTATTATGACAGGATCTATCTATCATCTATCTGTATCTATCTATCTATCTATCTATCTATCTATCTATCTCTATCTATCTATCTATCTATCTATCTATCTATCTATCTATCTATCTATCTATTATTGTTGATTGCCTTTGAGTCAAGCAAGACTCATAGCAATCCAATGAACAAAAGGCCTGAAGCCCCTCTACAACTATCAACATTTATCAAAGTTCATAGATTTTTCCGGAGGCATGTTAGGAAGTGGATGCCACTTCTGATTCCAAACCTGTCGAAATATGTTATTGTTGTTATGTGCCATTGAGCTGCCATGAGATATATATAGAGATAGAGATGATAGAGATAAAGAGAGAGAGGTATAGGTATAGAT
>NW_006399812.1:4438252-4440860 GCF_000299155.1 Elephantulus edwardii | reverse complement strand
ACAATCAATACTCTTGGCACCAGCAGTCAGGAAATCAAAAGAAGAGTTGCACTGGGAAAATTTGCCGTCTGGGACTTCTTTAACGTGCCAAAGAGCAAAGATGCCAGTCTAGAGACCAAGCTGTGTCTGATCCAGGCTATGATCTTTGCATTCAGTTGTTATTCATAAGAAACCTGGATAAGGACTAAGAATGACAGAAGAAGAAGAATTGATGCCTTTGTGTTGTGGTCCTAAAGAAGAGTCTTGAACATACCTTGAACTGCCAAGAAAAAAATTGGTCTGTCTTGGAGAGGATAAAACCAGGTTTTTTCTTGAAGGCTAGGATTTTGAAGCTCCATCTCACATACCTTGGAGAAGGACATTTTACTTGGAAAGATTGTGGGACGGGGTAGACACCTGGATGAGATGGATTGATACCCTAACTGGGGCAATGGGCCTAGGTGTTTTGGAGTCAGAGATACTGGTTTAAGGAAGTGCAGACTTCAGAGCTGTTGTTCATTGGGTCTCTGTGAGTTGCAGGTGACTCAATGGCACATAACAACAATACAAACCAATAAAGAGAAAATACATAGATTAGGCAGTAGTCTGGTAATCCTGAGACACTTAAGTCTGAAACCCTTAGGCCACACTTTACCAAATGGAAACTCTGGAAAGATTTCTATGTCCAATTTTGAGGGAGAGATTCTTCTGTCTTCTACACTCTGTCAAGTCTTTTCCTATCCTGATTGAGCTGAGGATCCAAGAGTTGTGAACTAGATTCTCAAGGTCATGTTTAAGTAACCTACACATGAGTTCTTTGGGAGGTATTGGTCTTGTGTTCCTTTCAGTGTATTAAATTGGCACGTCTATGTGTTTATTAACAAGCAAATGCAGGCAGAGACAATCACAACTTAACATTGGTGTTACATTAATATTGTCAGAAATTGTATGTGTTTACAAATTTATAAAAGCATTAGACAGGAGTAGTTTTTTTAAAGAGGTCAATTTGCACCCTTACATGTGCAAAAGGCAAGAGCCCACACACAACTATTTAGCTTCATTTACAGTGTTTATGATCTCTTGAGATAGTTCAAGTTATGACATTTATCCTTTAGCCCAAGTGACCTGAGAACAAATACATTTCTTTGCTGCTTCTCTTTCCACATGGTACCTGTTTGAGTTGCTCCATATCAAGGATGGAGTACTTAGAAATAAATATAGTTCTGATTTTGGAGGTCTGTGGATGTAAGTTTCTGCAGGTTTGTGAACATCAGGTGTTGGGGAATGTTGGAGTGGAAGGAAGGGCCTCTCACCAGGACAGATCGCCTAAGCTCTGGATAAGTGCAAGCCTTCCCACTGCCTTCAATACAGGGTAGAGAAAGCCCCCCTGTGTTTGGTAGTACCAGCTTGAGAAAGTTCACCACCTGGGAAGATGGTTGCCGCATCTGTTGAGCTGGGAGTGGTCCACATAAGACTGAGATTCTCCTAACCAATCCATATGTCCCATGTCTATAAGCCCATCCTATCCTATCTTCCTGTTTACATGCTTGTATATAAGTGCACTGCAGTCCCCAATAAAATTGAGCTGAATTGACTCTCTGATCCTCTCCCAGGGTGGTATGTCTCCATCGTACTTACCCCCATCAAGGTGTCGCTGTTGGTTGCCAGCAAACAGACAGCGACATTCAGGGAAACGTCCATGATCTTGCATTATGACTTTAAAATAGGACAACAAATACAGAATATAATAATCCAACATTGAAGAATTCTATATTGTTTATGACTTGTACATGACAAGTACGTGTTTTTCAAAAGAGTGTGTTGCTATGTGCCATACAGTCCTCTATAACTCACAGTAACTCTGCGAACAATGGATCAATACCTTGTCCTATCCTGCTCTCTCTTCACAATCTCTGCCAGGTTTAATGAGATGCCAATCCATCTCACTAAGGATCTTCCTCTCTTTTGCTGACCCTTTTCTTAGCATTATACCTTTTTCAACACACTGGTCCCTCCTGAAAACATGCCCAAAATATGTGATGTAAAGTTTTACCATCCTTGCTCCTAGTGAACATTGTCATTGTACTTCCTCCAAGATAGATTTGCTTGTTCCTTGAGCTGATCTTTTTATTGTGTGCCTTCGAGTTGGAACTTACCCATAGCTAACTCTGAAGCAGGTTTTCAGAGATAGTTAATGGCACTGGAGTAGATTGCCATTCTTCTCCCGTGGAGCAACTGGTGTATAAAAATCACATGCCTGTCAGATTGCAGCACAGCTTCTTACCAGTAGGCCAGATTCATCACCAGCACTACAATTCAAAGACATATTCTTCTTTGGACTTTCTTGTTAATTTTCCAACTTTCAATTCAAATAACACAGTTGAAAATATCAAGGCTCAGATCAAGTATATCATAGTCCTTAGACTGACATCCTTGCTCTTTAGTATTTAAAAGAGGTCCTTGACAGTACAGCCTGTCTTTTGAATTCTCAGCTACTGCTAACCATGAATGTTGATTTTGAATACAAATAAAATTAAATCACTGACACCTTCTATCATTTCTCCATCTATCATAATGTTACCTATTTGCCCAGTAATTGTGTCTCTGATGTAATCTGTATTGAAGGTTG
>NW_006399812.1:4412570-4431532 GCF_000299155.1 Elephantulus edwardii | reverse complement strand
CCATGTGTATAATCTACGTTTGTGTCTCTTTAAAAACGTATTTGCAATGAATAAGTCATTGATTGCATAACTAATAATCTTCCCTCCTATCTTGATGCCACTTTCTACTTCATGGAGTCCATCTTTTTTAAAAAAAAAATTCATATTAGTTTGTATACAAAATTCCTATACATTGTTGTTTATTTATATACATTTTGTTTCACATATTCCTTAATTCACATTATGTTTCATGTGATCTTTTCCATATATTGTGTTTTATAAATGAATCACCATCTTTTCAGGTCCCCACTGGATCTTTCCTAATTCCTTAACTCTCTCCCTCTGCTCACCAAACTCTATGACCCCATGATTTACCCACCTTAGCTTTTCTGACCCCTCCCTCTTCCCCATTTTGTCTATCTTTTCTTTTTTTATCCTTAGAAAGCAAGTTATATTTTTTAAGACAAAATCAAGAACACTAAACACACATGGAGATGCTAGAGAGATGCATTAGGTTTTATTTGAAAGAAACCTCTATCCACTGTCAACAGAAAACCAACAAAGTGAGGTCTGTTGCTTGTGGCAACAGGAGGATCCGTGCTTGTCTATGGAGCTGTCTTGTGCTTAGATGTTCGTGAGAATGTATGAAAAGAGGGGTGAAGGTGGCAGAAAACTTGGCAACTCTCCTCTTCATTTTCTGAGGCTCTCTGGTTCTGCCTTTGGGGAGAGTCATACCATCATTGCTTACAAAGACCTTACTATCAAAGAACACAGTCAAAGGGAGAAAACAGAATGAGGGTAGGCACAGATGGTATAGCAGGAGGTTGACAGGGAGGAATGTTTGGGTATCCTAGTAAGAGGTTGCACTTGAAGGCAGGCTCTGGATTCAGTTAAGTGTGCTTGAGGGAGTGGAGGGTGTTTGAGTAAAGGCTCGTCTTTTTTGAGATCTGTCGAAATTCATGCTTGCTGAGTTCTCTCTCTCCATTTTGATATGCCTCATCAATAATTTTCTGAAATTATTCATCAGTGAGATTCTTGCCCAAATCCTTAACCATCAATTTCAGATTTTTTAAATATGTCCTACCAGTCATCATCATCAAAGAATGTGAGAGCTTTCAGGAGTTTTTTCATATCTTTGAGTTTTATGTAAAATAGAAAATATAATTTCTGTAAAACTTATGTTTCACAACAAATTTATTATATTCATAAATATTCAGGTCTTTTGTTCATAGGGTCATTATGAGTCATCTACCACTTAACAACAACAACAACAAGAGAGCTCTGTTGGTCTACTGGATAGAAAATTACACTACCAAGCCAGCAGTGGGTGATTTTAATCTGCAGATGTCAGGCCTTGTTTTAATTGTTTTGGGTCATACATTCTTCTAAATGGTATAGCACAGGTCTGTCCATTGGCTGTACAGAGGTAACTTGTGTTTGCTGTGATGCTAAACACTGTGACACTGATGTGTCAAAAGTGATAATTGTTACCCATAGTGGACAGTGTTTGGTGGAGCTTCCCAATTAAAACAAACTTGGAAGCAGGAGTGGCATCCACTTCTGAAATAACTTGCCTCTGGAAACTCTCTGAACATGGAGAAATGGTGAATGTTATACAAGTGCTCAGGTCTTTCATTCATAGGGTCACTATGAGTTGTCTATGACTCAACGGCACCTAACAACAACAACATATGATATGAGTGGTTTAAGAATAGAAAAATATGAAAATTTAAGAATAAGAGGAAATTGCTATGCTAAATATAAGAAATAAAAACAAGAAATGTGTAGGAATTTGCTATGTCATATGTTAGAAAATATGTTAACATATGTGAAAAAATATACTAAATAATTTAACATGCCTAAACAGGTCCTTATGTGGCTTTAAGGCCCCAGTGGCCACAACAGTTGTGAACTCTTGATAAGGCAATATGACATGTTACTACCTATGTTGTCAAGGAAACAGAACTAGTATAGAACATGATTGGTCAAATCCATGTTGTTTTGGGACTAATGTAATTGGTCATAAAACTTGTTTTGAAACTAATATAGTGGTAAAATTCAAGTTTAAATATTGCTATTTGCAATGTTATTGGTTGAATACAAGGTAATACCCCCAAAAGTATATAATCTCTGGGATCTCAACTAAAACTTCACTTCTGCCAAAGACAATGAACTTAAAACTGAAGACACAAAGGTTCTTTTCAGAGCCAAAGGCCCAAGGGTTCTTTACAGAGCCAAGGACCCAAAGGCTCTTTTCAGAGCTGAAGACTCTAGCTGCACCAGTAATTGTGAACTGCTGAACTAGCTGAGGATCTCAACCTCACTAATGGCCATGAGAGGGAGAAGAAGGAGATGAGTTGGGATCCCAGGGTTGAGTGAGTGTTCCCCACTATTAATGAATCAATACATTGTGATGAATTTATTAATTGCAATGTAGATAAATTGCAATTAACTGTTTAATGCTTGCTATGAATTAATGAATCAATGTTTTGATGAATTTATGAATTGCAATTATTACCATGAATTAATTAATTAAATAACCAATAAATTGGCTTTTGTTATATGTCTATGAGTAATTAATTAAGGTTCAAGGCTCATGAAACTTTCTCCAACGTTTTCTGAATCATCATAGTCAAGAAATCACTGACTCATTTTTTCTTTTCCTTCCTGATCAGTTTCACTGATCATTTTAGCCCAGGGCCCTCATTGCCACCTTAACTTCTTTGACATAATCAATGATGCCATGTCTATCAGTATTAAAAAGACCAAAAGCTTCTCAGATTTCCTGCTTCTGCTTTTCCATGAGTTCAGGCTTGAAACTCATCCTCTTTCAAGGGAAGTCTATACCATGACTGTCTTCTTAAAGCTGGAGGCCATCATTGACCACTTGGAGGCTGTTATTATGGCAGCGGCCCTACACACTCATTTACTCTGTTACCATTCTCCCTTGTCTGTCTTTTCTTGAATGGTTTGCTCAGCATACAGATTAAATAGACTTGGAGAAAGACTACAGCCATGAAGTGCAAGATCCTAGTATAGAAATGAGTCTAGTGTAGATCATACTCCTTTGAAAAAGACTTTTAAACTTTCGTTTTAAATCACTATCTTCTAGTCAGTTCTGACTCATGGAAATCTCTCATGTTACAACTAAAATTGTGCTCCATAGAGATTTTTCTAAGCTACAATTTTTACAGAATCAGAACTCCAAAGCTTTTGTGGTACTTCCAGGTTTGACTTGTAAATCATTAGGTTAATAATCAAGCACAGTTTTTCTACTCAGGAGCATGTCAGTAAAGTCTAAACCATTTCAGTTCAGTTTCCTGATGAGCATAAGAAGAATTACATATCTCTGTGTCTTCCTACAGTCTCAGATCTATCTTGTCTACAAATAATTGCATGCATAATAAGTCTCTCAATCCTGTAAGATCAAGAATTCTTAGCACAGTGTACTCTAAAATAATATAATCAAGACACACTGGCTCCCTACAAATCTCTCCAAAAGAAATATAATTTGGCTCAAACATCACAATTTACTTTATAGAACCCTTAACTTTTTAGCCTACAATAAAAACATTAGGTTAATTAATAGTGGGTTTGTATTCCTGCCCAGGAGTATTGCTGGGTTACCTTTTAAAACCTTGTTTTATTGCATAATTCATTGGAATTATTTTTTTCTAGAACAAATAGATAATCTACCTTATGTATAAACACAAACCTTATTTTAGACACAGAAAAGAACTTGCAGCTTTAAACTGCCAGGTTTTTCCTTTTTATTAGTCCTCCTACAGGAAATGTAACTTTTGCTTGGCTCCACAGTCAACACTCTTGGCACCAGCATCCAGGAAATTAAAAGATATATTATAATGGAAAAGTCTGCTGTTAGGGCCTCTTCAAAGTACTGAAGAGCAATGGTGTCATTCTGGAGACAAAGGTGCATCTGATATAGGCTATGGTCTTTGCAATCACTTGTTATGCATCAGAGAGTTGGACAATGACTAGGGAGGATAGAAGGAGAATTGATGTCTTTGAGCTGTGGTGCTGGAGAAGAGTATTGAATGTACCATGGACTGCCAAGAAAATAAACAGGTTCATCAGGAGAGGGTTAAACCAGGCTACTCCTTGGAGGCAAGGATTCTGAGGCTTTGTCTGACATACTGTGGACATTTTGTAAGGAGGGACCTGTCCGTGGAGAGAGACATCATGCTTGGGATGGTGGATGGACAGCGCAGGAGGGGAAGAGCCTCTATGAGGTGGACTGATTTCAGTGATTGGGGTAATCAGGGTGAGTGTGTCGGAGACGATACGATTGGCACAGTACAGAAAAGGATTTAGGGCTGTTGTACCTAGGGTCACTATGAGTCGCAAGTGACTCAATGGCACATAACAACAACAACAACAACAACAACAACATCAGTCCACATAGCTTGCCCATTCACGTCTGGGTACCATTTCTTAATCTAAAAGGGGACTCCTATTTTCCTATTTCCATTGGTACTAAACTTGTTACTACCAATTTTTACTTGTCTCAAAGGCAAGGTATTTGAAGCCAGGTAATTCCCATGCTACATTCTTTTCTTCCCCAGCACCCACCCCATCCCCATCCTCACCCCTCTGTTCCCAACCATCCTTCCTTTGGGTTCTTATACATGTTTTATTAGATATTCTTCTGTTTTTACAATAATGATCTTATACGGTATTTGTCCTTTTGAGACTGAGTTAGTTCACTCAGCATTATGCTCTTTTGTCTTTCCCAAGTTATATAGTATTTTTCAAAATTGTTGCTCTTGAGTAATGCATGGTATTCCATTGTGTGAATGAACAACAATTTCTCAATTAATTCAGTTTTAGTTGGACATTTGGGCTGTTTCCATGTTCTTGCAATGGTGAATACCAATGCTATAAACAAACATAGGTGTACAAATCTTGGTTACAAAGCTGATGAAAGGGTTTTGTGTTTTTCTTTCTATTTTCCAAAGTCACACGTTAGCTTTCTTACATTTGTCTGAAGGTTCCTTAGCAAACACTCAGCAGTAAAACCTCCCTGAAATAAACACAACCATAATGTCCTCTTGTGTTGCCATCGAGTTGGAACCAGCTCATAGCTAACCCTCCAGCAGGTTATGAGAGGCAGTAAATCACACTGGAGGAGATTGCCCTTCTTTCTTGTGTGGAGCAGCTAGTGGATTTGAACTGCTATAGAAGCAGGAAATATTTAAGACTAAGTAGTTTTGGGGCTCCTTAGAATCATCTTAATAAGCTTCTATGCAACTGATCTCTTCATAACAGTTTCTCTTAAGATGCATTATAGTTAAAAGAAAGAAATCTTAATTTAATTTACTGAATTAAATTGGAAATAACATGAGATTTGTTGTTGTTGTTGTTATGTGCCATCAAGTCGCTTGTGACTCATAGCGACCCTATACACAAGATTCTAAACGCCTTCTTTCCTGTGCCAACCTCGCCGTCTCAAGCACACTCATTCCCACCACTCCACTCACAGAATCGATCCATCTCATAGAGGGTCTTCCTCTCCTGCGCTGTCCCTCCACTCTCCCAAACATGATGTCCCTCTCCAAGGATCAGTCCCTCCTTGTAACATGCCCAAAGTATGTCAGATGAAGCATCAGAATCCTTGACTCCAAGGAGCATTCTTGCTTCACCTTCTCCAGGACAAACCTGTTGGTTTTCCTAGCAGTCCATGGAATATTCAACACTCTTCTCCAGCACCACAGCTCAAAGGCATCAATTAATTGTCTATCATCCCTATTCACTGTCCAACTCTCTGATGCATAGCACGTGATTGAAAAGACCATAGCCTGGATCGGTTGCATCTCAGTCTCCAGCCTGACGTCATTGCTCTTCAGTACTCTTGAGAGGTTCCTCATAGCTGACTTTCACAGTGCAATTCGTCTCCTGATTTCCTGGCTGCTGTTACCAAGAGTGTTGACTGTTGAACCAAGTAAACTAAAACTGTTAACTATCTCAATCTCTTCACCATCCATACTGATACTGCCAATTGGCCCAGTGGTGAGAATCTTTGCTTTCTTGATCTTGAGCTTCAATCCACTTAGGAGGCTGTAGTCCTTGACCTTCTATAGCAAGTGCTTCAGGTCCTCCTCAGTTTCAGCAAGTAGGGTTGTGTCATCTGCATAACGCAGGTTGTTGATGACTCTTCCACCAATCCTGATGCCACATTCCTCTTTGTACAGCCTAGCATCTCAGATGATTTGTTCTGCACACAGATTGAAAAGGTATTGAGACAAAATACATACCTGATGGACCCCTTTCTTGATTTTGAACCATCCAGTGTCTCCCTGCTCTGTTCTGATGACTGCCTCTTGGTCCAAGTATAGGTTTCACACTAGCACAATCAAATGTTCTGGGATTTCCATTCTTCTCAGAGTCAGCCATAGCTTATTGTGATACACACAGTTAAAAGCCTTTGCCTAGTCAATGAAGCACAGATACACATTCTTCTGATATTCTCTGCTTTCTGCTAAGATCCATCTAACATTAGCTACAATATCCCGAGTACCATGACTTCTTCTAAATCCAGCCTGCACATTTGGCAGTTCTCTGTTGACATATTGTTCCAAACTTTTTTTATTATTCACTGTTTTAAGAAATGATGCAATATGTCTTTTCAATTAACGAAATGTAAACCCACAGTAATGTGGGTTTTGAAAAGAATTATCTGAAAGTTGACATTCTTTTTGAAAGCATAGAAAGTATATACTACTTTTTATATTCTGCCAAATAATTTTGTCAAAAATATTAATTTTCTGGGAAACTTCAAAAGAGCTTTGAAAATAAACTAAAAATGAAGGAGCAGCTGACTTAAAATGAAATAAACAAAAGCCTTGGTTTAATTTTAAGGGTATTTCATGGCTAAGTTATTGGGGAACTAAATTATGCAGATGAAAATCTTTGCTTCTTCATTGTGCTTTGCAAGTTTAGGTTTAAGCTTGGTCTAGGAAGAAGAAACGTTCTCTGAAGTTTCTCTGGAAAGCGATTCACAGCCCAGAAACTCAAAGACAAAAATCATTCAGCTAAGAAATCAGAATGTATAATAAATAAAGCTAGTGACTAAGCTTTTCACCTCTGACTTTTTAGGAGAATTTTCCAAAAGAACATTCAATCAGTTTTCAACAAAATACACTAGTTTGCTTATGAGTTTAAATAGCTCTTCTTTGTTTCCTTCATTTAAATTTAAGACTATTCAACACATTTCTTTACATTGGAGAAGTCAGTTAAAACTGAAATGTGCAAAAATTGAAATGAGTAAGAGCCTTAAAACCATGTAGGTGATTGCCTTCTCTAACTTAATCCACTGTTTATGGTTTTATTGGGATGGAGTGCTGCAGCAAGTATTCTGGTTTTTCAGCTGAAATAAGTTAATGCAGCATCTTCTGTCTGTCTCATAATTCAAGGAGTTTGCTCATTTTTACCTGGTTTTCATTATGTACTTAAGTGTCTCATATACCTAGTATATTTTTATACGAAACATTTATATTTTAATTGCTTCCCTTTCTTTTTCTTCTCTATCTGCTTTCTGTAGAGGGTAGGGGGTAATCAAATATTCAGTAACCAACATTTAAAATTCAGTTTGCTTTTTGTTGTTTTGATTGTTCTAGGCCATCAAGTCAACAGTGACTTTTAGCGACCCTGTGACCCTCCATGAGGTGGATTGATTCAGTGACTGGGGTAATCAGGGTGGGTGTATCAGAGGCAGTGCGACTGGCACATGATAGAGCAGGGTTTAAGGCTGTTGTACATAGGGTCGCTATGAGTTGCAAGAAACTCAAAGTCACATAACAACAACATGCACAATAGCCCTGAACTCTATCCTGAGACACACCTACCCTCATTATTCCAGTTACTGAGTAAATCTATCTCATCCAGGGTCTTCCTTTCCTACACTGTCCCTCCACCCTTCCAAGCATGATGTCCTATCATATGAAAGAATTTGATTTGTATGCTCCTTACCGATCAAAATTTACTTTCACATTAATCAGTAATATAAATATAAGTACATAATAACTTGGATTTCTTACTGAAACTCAGATTCTTTTTATTTGACATATTTTCTCCTTTCCTCACTAATCTACCCACACATGTAGAATTTATTAAAGCTGAGTATTTATTACAATTTATATAACTATCACATTAAAATGCCTACTATTTATTCTATTCCAAACATTTTAAAGTGTAAATGTAATCAAGTTATGTTTGTCATTATTATCCTCTTTTAGGAAAATTTTATGTTACTAGGCTACTTAGCAGATTACACTTTGTTAAGCCTACTTTTAAAAATTGATATGGTCAATGTGTGAAGCTATTTTTATTTACTTAAATTTCATCTTCTGCCTTCCTCTTTTTTCCCTAACAACTTTTATAAGCATGCTTATGAAAAATGCAAAAGCATGCTTTCATAATCACTTTTAATAAAGCTGGAAGTCACATCAACAACTGCTTCTTCACTAAATGCAGTGTTGGTTTGGATTTAAGCAAGATGCTGCCAGTCCTGGAATCTTGATTAATTACAAGATGCCATTTTCTGTGTCCCTATTTCTTCTGTGCCCTCATCCTCATTAGTCACTGAACTTTCTGTTCTCAAATGAGCTGGCAACATAACTATTTTTTATATATAAAATGCCAAGTGCATAGTTTTAAAAACCCTTATTGGTTGCATTATTTTTCTTTTTAAAGAAAGATTTGTTTTGGTTTTTAGACGAAATAAAAAGGTTTCTGTTTAAAAAAAGGTATATTTAGGTCAGTTTTGCTCTAAATGCAAGTATGCTTGGATTTCTATGATTATTTGGTTTTATTTGCATTTTCATAAAGCCAAACCGAACTTTTTTTTTCTGTTTGAAAGTCTTTGGTTTTAAAGCAAAAAGTTTTTCTTAAAAACTAATGCTTTGATTTGATCTATAAGTAGGATTGTGACATATATTTTTGCTAAAGTCTCCCAAGTACAATAGAAATTAAATTTATTTCTGGCTCTACACTACACTCTTTAACCAAATTAGGCCTGTCTACCATCGTCCTAAATAAAAATCTGCACTCATGCCAACTCTTGGATATCCTATCTCAGAATAATTATCTCTTCTTCTTTTAGGTTTAAACTGGCTTAATTTTTTATTCTTGTTTTGTTTCCCAGCAAAATCAATGTCACAAGTTTTCCACCTGAGGCTGCAATTGCAAGTTTTTCTTCTTGCAAATGTGTTTAAAGTGCTTCATTTTCATATTGAGGATCTCTGGCCCCCTTGAGCTGTGTGCCTCTCAGATGCTCACCTGAATCTTGGCTCTGATTTCTAAGCATTACAAATTCTAGTCTGGTCTCATTCTATAGAAAAATTAACATTTATATAAGTGGTTTTTGACATATTTTCTGCCTTTATGCATTCTGAACTTCTTTCATAGTGCATATTGGGTTTGATTATTCTATTTTGTCACCATAGTCATCTTTTGAGAACATTTTAACTTACTAGACTGGTCGTATCTCAATGTCAAGAAAACAAAAATTCTTATTACTGGATAACATCATGATACATTGAGAAAAGATTGAAACTCTCAACAACTTCATCTTACTTGGATCCATAATCAACACCCTTGGTACCACCAGTCAGGAAATCAAAAGATTTATTGCACTGGAAAAGTCTGCACTCAGGAACCTCTCCAAATTATTCGAGAGTAATACAGTTTGAGGACTAGGATGTGTCTGATTCAGACCATAGTCTATCTGATGACTTGCTATGCATTTGAGAGCTGCCCAGTGAATAAGGATGACAGACGCATTGATGCCATTGAGCTGTGGTGTTGGAGAAGAACACTGACCATCCCAAGGATTGCTAAAAGAATGAAGAAACTTTTCTTGGAGAAAGTGCATCCAAAATTCTTTTTGGAGGCAAAGATGATAAAGCTTTGCTTCACATGCTTTTGACATTCTGCTAGGAGGGATTATTTCTTGGAGAGGGAGGAACATGATGCTTGGAAGGACAGAGGGTCAATGAAGGAGAGGAAGACCGTCAACCAGGTGAATTGACATAATGACTGCCCCAACAGGCTGTAGCATGTCAGGAAATGTGACTATGGCACAGGATAGGATAGAATTCAGATCTGATGTTCGTAGGGTCACTATGAATCACACTCGACAGCACCTAACTACAACAATATACTGGTTAATAAATCACACTTTCCTACAGTCACTTGCAAAGTGGCAGATTTCCTTTTTCTTTTCTAGAAAATGAAGTTAATGGACTTGCTGTTGTTCCGGGGTGGTTTGTAACAGGAAGTTCAGTGTTTTGATTAATAAGCACTTCTGCTTACATTGTGAGTCTCACATGATTGAGTTGTTGAGGACTGATAGACTTTCTGGTGCAGGAGATTTTCAATTTAAAAATGGAAACAATTCCAAGAAAGCTGAGATGACTTGGTTATCCTACTGAAAGTCGTGTTTGCTCATTCATTAATTTATTGATCAGATATTTATTTAGTGCCTTTTTATTTAATTGGCAATGTGTTGTTGGGGTTGTTTCTTTTTTGTGTGTGTGTGATTAGGTATTATTGTTATGACAAGAATCCAGAATGAAAGCTGCATAATAGTGTAGACTGGGAAAGGGGGATTGTATGTATAACAATGAAATAATTTTTTTTTTTACTTTTCAATGAGAAAAGTGAATGGGGGGGGCTGGTGGGCAGAGAGGAAAGTGCAACAAATGAATAATGGAAACAAAAATAAATTGGTAATGTTTTAAGTACCAGGAATATACTCATGAACAAATCATACAGGCCTTTGCTCATGAAGCTTATATTCCAGAGGAAGGGCATTGGCTTAAGTAAATGGCCAAAGGATGGTGAGGGGTAATCCAGTGTAAAGGCTGTAATCTCGGTTCTCCATCAGTAAGTACTTCAAATCCTTTTTGTTTTCAATGAACAAGGTTGTATGTACTATCTGTATATCACAGGATGTTAATGAGTCTCTCTCCAATTTTGAAGTTATATTCTTCACTCAATTTACAGATTGGATAAATATGACAAAGCTCTTTTACATTTTAGGACTATCTTCGTAAAGGTAACTAGTGAATCTGGTATAGAAGATATTGATGGAGGTGGTTCAATGATACATGAGATGAGCTAATAGAGGGCAATACATTTACTAAGTAATTTGTAGAACTCAGTGATATTTTACAAAGCTTTTGTTTACTTACATAGTAGCTAGAACTCAAATAAAAGGAATACGTATCTGGTACATGTTCTAGACACATGGTTATTGTTGTTGTTCTGTACCTTCAAGTCAGGACCAACTCATAGCTGTCCCTCCAGTGGATTTTCAGAGTCTGTATGTCACATGGGAGGAGATTGCCCCCTTTCTCCCCCCCACAGAGCAGCTGGTGGATTCAAACTGCCTGTCTTTGGGTTGATAGTACAATGTCTTTAGCCACCCACCACCAGAGCATAAGGTTTCTATGTTTACTCATCCTCAGAAAAAAGAAACAAAACAAAACAAACAAAACCCCACCATGAGATAAAAGGATATAGGGGTTTTCTACCTCAGAATGCTTGGGGACAAGGCTGAGGTAAAAGGAAAGAGCTTTTGCTTAGATGTAATTGGCTTGATCATACTCTGCCAAGCTTTATTCAGATGGAAACAGCACCACTACTCTGGGGATGCATGGCCAGGAAGAGCATTTCTTCCCCCACCAGATACAAAATTAGCTTCATTGTCAGTCTTAACAGCTATGGAAGCCGTAGACATGGAGGAAGCTACTGTGAATTCAGAACAGGGAAGAAATTCTCTCTGACAGGCAGAGAGGACTGAGAGAGAGGCAGAGAACACAAATTTCTAACCCTTAGTCAAAAGGTCTAAGCTAAAGGTCTCACATGTATTTGAATCATGAAGGCAAATCATCCTCCCAGCAGAAGAATTTTTTGTTGTTCTGTTGATATTTTTTATTATGCAGATTTTCTCCCACGCCTTTTTTCATTGACATTATGTTTCATACAATCATTCCCACACATTGTGTTTTAGAAAATTATTCACCATTGGATTAGGCCCACCATTACCCTGTCTTTTCAAGTCCCTGCTGGATCTTTCCCATTTCCTTTATTCTTCCCTCTACCCTCTAAATTGTGCAACCCTGTGTTTTCTCCCCTACCCATCCCTGCTACTCTACTCCCATCCCTTCCCCCTTTGAATCTCCATACACGATTTACTAGTTATCCTTCTAGTTTTACAATAATGGTCATATGCAGTATTTATACTTAAGAAACTGAGTTAGTTCACTCAGAAAAATGCTCTCCAGTTCCTCCCAAGTTATGTAATATTTTCCTAAATCATTGCTCCTTAGTGCTTTGTAGTATTCCCTTGTGTGAATGTACCACAATTTCTCAATCCATTCCATTGTGGTTGGACATTTGGGCTGTTTCCATGCTCTTACGATAGCGACTACCACTGCTATAAACATCAGTGTACAAATCTCCATTTGTGTCTCAGTTCTAATTTCCTTGGCATATATTCCTAGTAGTGGAATGGCTAACTCATATAGAATTTCTGTGTTTAGCTCTTTGAGAAAACATCAAACTTCCTTCCAGAGTGGTTGCACCATTTTACAGTCCTACTAACAGTGTATGAGAGTTCCCACCTCTTTACATCCTCGCCAATGTTTATTGCTTGCTGCCATGCTAAACTTTGCTACTGCTTCTGAGGTGAGATGATTTTTCTTTATGGTTTTCATAATGGTTTTGAGTTGCATATCTCTTCTTGCCAGTGATGTTGAACATTTCTTCATGTATCTGTTTTCTATGTGAATGTCTTACTCTGTGGAAAGTCTTTCCATGTCTTTTGCCAGGTTTGTAACTGGGTTATCAGTCTTTTTTTTTCTTTCTAGAGGCCCAGAAGTATTCTGTAAACTTCTGTTATGAGACCCTTGTCTGATATGCCATACTGGAGACCCAAGCTTTATTACCAACTGAAGCATTGCAGACCCAACCGCTGCCTGTCTGTCTTTCAGTGGAGACTTGGATATTATTAGGATTCTGAGCCAACTACAGTACAGGTTCCTGATGAATATGTACTGTTGTGCATGGAGTTTTCCTGAGTTGGTGACTTGGTGGCTGCTACAACAGTGAATCTAGTTAGTGACCAGAATTTTATGGATTCTATCAGACCTACCATGATGAGATAACTCCCCACATGCATGCACGTGGTCAACCTCAATCAGTTTTGTTTTTTTAAAAATGTACAGCTGCTGATTCTAACCTGTATTAAGACCCTTCTCCATCAGTTTCCCAGGCTGTAAATATGTAAAGGAGGAGAATGCCCATCTTCTACTGCAGAGTGGGTGATGGATGCAACTGGCTGGCCTTCCCCTTAGCAGTGCAATACATAACAGCTCCAAGAGTTGCAAAAATGCATTTCCAGTTGCCATTTAAGTTCCTGGCCCATCTCCTAATTTTCAGCTGTTTTTGCAACATATCTCTCTTCCTTCATACCACTGGACACAGGATACATTTCTTGGTTTTATGAACTACGTACTATAAGCATTGTGAACATAAGAAAAAGAGTCCACTTTCTCTTAGAAAGCAATTTCCTGTTGTATTGCAAATGTGGGTTAGGTGTCACTTGAAGGCTCTTTGGTTCAGTTCACTTCTTGGTCTACTCTCCCAGTATCCTTTGTCAGTTTCATTATGCAAATGAGTACTCCTTTGCAGCAGCAAAGCCTGGGGAGGTGTGGAGAACAGTGCAGAGAAGTGCTAGACAGGAATCAGGCCAAGAATATCCACACTTTCTATACTGAGAACTCTCTCAGGGAAGTTATTTTTTTTTTCCTTTCCCGCCAAGATGAAAAAGAATTTGAACGGCTGCTTTTCAAACTTGTAAATTCTTTTTTTCTGTCCTACTTTCTGCTCTTAAAAAAAATAAAATAATAATAATGCTAGTTTTCCTCTTTGTTTTCTGGGTGGCTCTATTGGTTTTCCTCTGAAATTTCTGAGTGGCTCTGTTTCCCTTTAAGAGAATCTCCTGTAAATTGACAGTGATATTTGCTCATCTTAAGACTTTTATGTTTCTCAGAGGTAAAATTGTTTTTCTTGGCACCTTTTTTCTTGGTTATTTATAACTGTTATAACAAAAATACCACGGGTAAATAAAAATGTATTGTCCTACAGTTTAAAGACTGTGTTACTGTGCACTGTAGAGTCAGAACTGACCCCTAGCTGACCCTCTGTAGGAGATTGCCCATCTTTCTCCCGTGGAGCAGCTGGTGTCCTCGAACCGCATACCTTAAGGATTGCAGCACAGCTTTCTGCTGCTAAATCTGCATTAGAGATGCTGACTCAAGGTAGGCTAGGGTACACTTTCTCTGTTGGTTCTGGAGGAATATCCTTGTCAATACCGGTAGGTCCAGCATGCTTTGGAGATTTCCATATACTCTGACCTTTCCTTGTATCAAAGAGCTTCCGAGTTCAGGGACCTTGGCCCAAAGGATGTAGTCCATTCTCAACTCTTCTGTCTTGGTGACACTGAGGTTGCCTCTCTCTACTAGCTTTCCTCCCCTTTCATCTCTTGTGTTGGCATTAAGGGTGTGGCATCTTCACCTTAATCCTTTTACAACTATTTGGCTTCTCAGATCATAGGGGATCATTACATAACTTCCACATTGCATCATTTCATACGTGTATTTTGGGGGCACACAATTCAATCCCAATACTTCCCTTAGATTAGCAGATTTTTACTTAAAAAGATAAACTGCCTAGTGGTTTTGTGGACAGAGCAATCCTCTGAAAGGATGTTTTATGCCCTAATGGATCTAATGGTCCTGATGTAGAGCTAGGTGAAGTCAGAATGAAGTAACAGCAGTAGCTCTTGTAGCTGCTGGCGAAGAAAGCAGACCTCCACAGAAGGACTAAATCAGAAGTACGTATGTGTTGTTGGCACCCAGCTGGTTGTGGAAAATAATATAAACCTTTATTTCAACCTTTACTGACATTAGTAATAACTACTGCTCAAACTCCTTTTAGGGCTCAATTAAAACTAAAGCATCGTATCTAAGAACATCACTGTATAAAACAAATCCATTTCTGAAGGTATTTCAACTCAAAGTAACTCCTCTACATCAGGGTAGAACAGTACTCGATGGAATTTTCAATGGCTTCGGCTTTTGTGGTTGATGTGAAGCAGGAGTGGCATACCCTTCCTAAACAACAGGCCTCTGGACACTATGGACTTTGGTTTTTGTTTTTTTTTTATTAAATTTTATTAGTTTTAATGAACATTTACAGAGATTTTGGGTTTTCATTCATTCATTGTTGCACTGTTTTCTCCACCCTCCTCCCCAGTTTGTTCTTCTTTCCCACCCCCATGTCTGTTTTAATTGTCCAATTGCCACAGTGCTTGTCAAAGCCAGTTCTGATTAATCTCCTTTGTCAGTGTGTCCCTTGCCATTCCCTATCACTCCTCCCTGAGAGAGACTTCACCCCAATTCATAAGGAAAAGGGGATGGCGTATTCTCTTAGCCACTTCCTGCTGAAAAGGGACGCTGTGGGTTTCAGGGTGAAGGTCTTCTCTCACTACTGTAAAGGGCCCCTTTGGCAGTAGGAAACACATAGACTATTATGGAGATTGATTTTGGAATTTAGATGCATTGTTATCAATTGTGCTTAGCCATACATGTTCATATCCTTGAAGATGTATCATGGAAGTGTTGCAGCCTAGAAGATACAAATTTAACTAACAAGTTAAAAGTGCATGAGTCAAAAATTGAAAAGCAATAATATTCTGAGTAGAGGTTCTAATAGTGGCACAAATCAAGTTACAGAGGTAAGGTGCTTCCATTGCCATCCTTACTCTAACTTAATTCTTTTTTTAAATTTAAATTTGTTATTAATTTCAGTAAAAATTTACAGAGGCTTTGGATTTCCATTCATTCATTGTTGTAGATTTGTCCCCTCCCAAGGCTCCCCCCCCCCACCAGACATTACCCTCTTGGAAAAGTAAAAGAAAAGATTCTTTCATTATTTTACAAACCCTCCCCCAGGTCCACTCCACCATGGAGCCATCACTCTAGACTCCTGTCATGACCGAAATACCTAATCACATATCTCTTTTAAACAGTTTTCTCCCTTCTCTGTTTCAAAGCAGCGTACATTATTGAACGCATCTTACTCAGTGTCTCCCCAACCCCAAGGACAGTCCCATTCTACAACAGTGGCACCATGCAATATTTGTCCCTTTGTGACTGGGACATCTCACTCAGCATAATGTTCTCCAGAGTCAGCCATTTTGAGTAATATTGCATGAGTTCCTTGTTTTTTAATGCAGCATAGTATTCCATTGTGCGAATATACCACAGCTTCTCTAGCCATTTGTTTGTTGATGGGCACTTAGGTTGTTTCCAACTCCTTGCTATTGTGAACAAAGCTGCAATAAACATGGGTGTGCATATATCTGCTTGGGTGTCAGTTATGGTCTCTTCTGGATATATTCCCAGTAGTGGTATTGCGGGGTCAAATGGTATCTCTATTTGCAACTTTTTGAGAAAGCGCCATACCGCTTTCCACAGGGGTTGCACCATTTTACACTCCCACCAACAGTGAACTATGGTCTTTGATAGATGCCAATAGTTGTAGCAGGCCTTCAGGCCTTTTGTTTATAGGGTCACTATGAGTTGTGCTTGACTCAAAGGCAATCAACAACAACATGTATTAATAGATGTCTATTGAATGTGTATGGATCGTATCTTATCACTCACAGCCTTATACTTTAGGATAGAACTTGAAATATTCTTTTTCACTGTGAATGTAACAGCAATCATTTTTTTCCGTTCCTGACATGTTGTTGTGGTTGATCACCCTGAAGTCAAGAATAACTCATTGTGACCATATGAACTAAAGGGCTGAAGATCCTCTACAACTATCCACATTTATCAAAGTTTACAGAGGCATGTTATTTAGGAAGTGGATGCCACTCCTGCCAGGAGGTCATATAATGGTCTGATTATAAGTGGCCAATTCCAGTCTATTACAAGTCACTGATGTCTATGATGTCAATCTTTGTACATTCTATTTTTTATAACTTCCAATTTTCCTAAGTTCATGCTTTGATGTTCTACTTATTAATAGATATTTTTAGTTGTTTCTCCTCGTTTTGAGTGGTGTCATGTCAACAAATGAAGGTACTTCATTGGATGAAAGATTTTCTTCGTAAAGCTTTTTTTGTATTGTGTCATTAGGGAAACTCAACTTTGGCATGGCAACTTCTCCCAGTTCTATTTTGAGTGCATTCCAACCTATAGTGCTGTCTCATCTTCGAGCATGATATCTAACTATATTGTACTACTGATATTCATAGGATTTTTGAAGGCCTATTGTTTCAGAAGTAGATAGCCGGTCCTGTGTCTCTTTTAGTCTGAAAGCTCTGGTGAAATCTGTCCTCCATAGGTGACCCTGCTGATATTTGTAACACCAGTGACATAAATTCTAGCATTACACCAAGATGTTAATCATCACATTATGATAAGCTGACC
Source organism: Elephantulus edwardii (assembly GCF_000299155.1). NCBI lineage: Eukaryota > Metazoa > Chordata > Mammalia > Macroscelidea > Macroscelididae > Elephantulus > Elephantulus edwardii. Next base: position 4,414,028 of record NW_006399812.1, on the reverse strand, counting down.
TCTGAGTGTTGGCAAACAAATGTTAGTAAACGAATAAACTGGGCTCGAATGAAAGACCCTAAGTAGGCTTGGTGACTTCTTGATCTCTCCTTGAATCAAAATTGCAAACAAATAAAATACAGCCAGACTTTCAATATCCATTACAATTTATGCATCTGTGCCACATTTGCCATCCTAAAGTTTTTATATTGTTTTTCTCAAATGTACTTTCATTAAGACAAGAAGATGAGTAAGATATTTAAAATAAAATCCCTCAAAATCCACTGTTCCCTGCAAAGTAGGTGGGATGGTTGCTATTGTAAAAAAGGAGAAAGGAAAGTTGATAGATGTTGGCAGAGAGAATTTTGGGCAGAAGGACACATAGTTTTGTTTTTATAAGCTCCCTTGCTAAAAATACATATACAATTATCACAGCTGTTAGAAGGGACACCGTAATAAATATAGAACTCAGCATTAAGAGTTCTCATTGCTTACAACCAGTTATTTTAAAAATGAAATAATGTCCACAGTTTGTTGTTGTTATATGCCATAAAGTTGCCTGTGACTCATAGCAACCTTATGTACAGCTCTGAACTCTGCCCTAACCTGAGCCAATCTCATTGACTCAAATACCTACTCCATTACCACAGTTACTCTGTCAATATATTTCATCTAGGGTCTCCCTCTCCTGTGCTGGCCCTCCACCATTCCAAGCATGATATCTTTCTTCAAGGACTGGTCCCTCCTGGCTGCATGCCCAAAGTATATGAGACAGAGTCTCAAAATCCTAGCCTTCAAGGAGCAGCTTGGTTTCACCTTCTCCAAGACAGACCTGTTGGTTCTCTTGGCAGTCTATGGTATATTCAAGACTCTTCCCCAGCACCACAACACAAAGACATCTATTCTTCTTCTGTAGTCCTTGGTAATTTTCCAGCTTTCTCATACTTAGCAAGTAATTGCAAAGACCATGGCCTACATCAGGCTTTATTTAGTTTCTAGACTGACATCATTTCTTTTTAGTACTTTGGAGAGGTCTCTGACTGCACACTTTCCCAATGCAATTTGTCTTTTGATTTCCTGACTGCTGGTGCCAAGATTGTTGAGAGTGGAGTCAAGCAAGCTAAAATTAACAGTCTCAATTTCTTCTCCATTTATTGTGGTGCTACCAATTGGCCTAGAGGTGAGAATCTTTGTCTTCTTCTTGTTGAGTTTCAATCCATATTGAAAATTTCTGTCCTTGACTTTCTGTAGCAAATGCTTCAAGTCTTCCTCAGTTTCAACAAGCAAGGTTTTTTCATCTCCATAACACAGATTGTTGATGAGTCTTTCTCCAGTTCTGATGATAGATTCCTCCTCATAAAGTCCAGCCTCCTGGATTATTTGTTCTGCCTACAAATTCAAAAGGTATGGAGACAGGATGCAACCCTGAGAGAATCCTTTTCTGGTTTTGAACTATGCAGTGTTTCCTTGCTCTTTCAT
>NW_006399812.1:4410079-4411688 GCF_000299155.1 Elephantulus edwardii | reverse complement strand
ATGGATTGATACAGTAACTAGGGCAATGGGGGTAGGTGTGTCAAGAGTCAGTGAGACTGGCTCAGCACAGGGCAGGCTTCAGAGCTTTGTACATGGGGTAACTATGAGTTACAGGTGACTCAATGGCACATAACAACAACATTGTTTTTTTCAGAATGAAAAATGAATTGGAAAAACAAAAGTATATATAAATAGCACAACTTGAGCATTAAACAAAGAGTGTATAAAATATGGGCATTTAAGAAATCAAGGACTCAAGAAACATATTAGTCTTCTGTTATTTATTCTCATTTCAGAAAATCCTCCACTTTTCAAACAGGTTGTCCTTATGATAAGATTGTACAGTTGGTTCTAAATCTATGGTAGCTTTGTTAAAAAATATTTTATGTTAGTTGGTATATGCATGTGTTTCACACTATCCTTCATTTACATTGTGTTTCATACAATCATTCTCATTTATTATGTTTTATAAAATTAATCACTATTGAACTGTGCCCACCATTACCCTGTCTTTTCAGGTCTCTGTCCAGAGAAAGTCCCCACTAATTACCACAATGTTCACAGTCCTTCCGAATATGCGCCAATACATCTCTCCAGCCTTGTCTTCTGTTGGCACTCACCCACACCCTGCATCTCTCTCACTGTATCTCTACAAATATTTACTCAATTTTGGAGGTGCAATATAAAGTACATCTTCTCTGTAAAGTTTTTAGTTTTACATTTTTGTATTGGCTTGCATATAATCATTCATGTACATTGTGTTTTATACAATCGTTGTTGGGTTTTTGTACTGTTGAGTCTGCAAGTTTTCAGAGTAATTTAATTGCATGGGAGGAGATTGCCCATCCTTTTCCCACAGAGCTGGTGGCCTTGAACTGCATGCCTTTTGGGATGTAACACAGCTTCTTGCCACTAGGCTATCTTCATGATATTAACTACTTAACTTCCTATGAACTCCTATGTAGCCTTTCAGTGTTTTTCACAAAAACAGGAGAGGCCAATATATGTTGTGAGTTCAAATCCCAGCTTTTGGGAAACTTACTATCTCTAGGTTTCTTATATCTTAGAACGAAACTGAGGAAATTAATTAAAAGAAATCTATCATCTTCCAGATGATTCAGAGTCATTGTGTACTAATGTATTTAAAAGTAGGACTGTTCCATAGTGTTTTTGTGGCTGTAGTTTACAGAGTAGTCCATTTTTCCTTGATGATGTTGAACAGGTTTGAACCACCGAGCTTTTTATGTTAGTAGCTGAGCAGTAACCATTTATACCACCTAGGGACCTTAAAGGAAATAATAAAAGCAAAACTCAAACTCAGTGCTGCCAAGCTGATTCCAACTCATGGTAACCCTCTGTAGGATTTCCAATACTGTAAATCTCAACAGAAGCAGACAGGCTTTGTCTCACATGGATCAACTGATGGGTTTTAACTGCTAACCTTTGATTAGTGCAACACATACAACTCACTACTTCAGGATTCCTTAAGAATAATAGCAGAACCTAGAACATAAAATGTTATGGATTTTTTTTTTCATTTTATAATGCTTCATATATAATTTGTTGTTGTGTTTGTTGTTAGATGCCATCAAGTGTAACTCATAGCAAC
>NW_006399812.1:4407754-4409899 GCF_000299155.1 Elephantulus edwardii | reverse complement strand
GACTCAATGGCACTTAACAACAACAACAATGATTACGGCAAGATAATATCTTCCTACAAGATTTAGAAGGAAAAATGTGTCTAAACAGAGTGCAAGAGGAAAGCTGATCTTAAAAATGTAAAAAAAAATGCATGTAACACATATATCTGTCAACAGGAATGTGTTAGAGTAGTTACCTCTGAGTTGTGATTTTTGGCAATTTGTTTTTCTTTATACTATTTGTTTTTATAATGGAAACACAGTATTGTAAGAGTCTCATGCTCTACTGACTGAGATAACCAGGCCAGAAACACAGTATTTGACTTTTTTAAAAAAAGAACCATCATTCATTTACTTAATAAACATTTATTAAAGGCCTGCTAAGTACTGGATCATGTATTTGGCACTTTGGACAAAATCAGTCATACCTCGCCTCTGTGGTTAAGAGCTCACTTGCCTACTGAAAGGTCAGTGATGTGAATTTACCAGCCACTCTGTGGGAGAGAAGACTTGGTGAATGGCTTCTGTGAAGATTACATTTTAGGAAACACAGTAGATTGGAGCACTTCTACTTTGTCCTGCAGGGTTGTTATGAATGGAAATTGACTCATAGGAACACACTAACAGCCTTCATTTTAGAAGCATTTGACAAAATTCCACAAACTTTCGTGATTAAAACACTCAGCAAAATAGACATAGAAACCTCAACATAGCGAAAAGTATATATGCCAAACCAAGAGCCAATATCATTCTCAATGGAGAAGATGAAAAGCATTTTCCTTGTAAACAGGGACCAGAAAGGACACCAACTTTCACCACTTCCAGTCAATATTGTATTGGAAGTACTTTGTAGGGCAATATTACAAGAGGGGTGTGTGTGGGCAAAGACATCCAGATCAGAATAAAGATGGTTAAACTGTCAATATTATATGCAGATTATATAGTACTTTATACAGAAAACCCCAAGGACTCAACAAGGTGGAAAAAAATGTATATGAATTTTATGACCTTTGTATGTATAAAAGAAAAAAATAAAACAAGCAAATAAACAAAAACTTTGTTTGACCTAGCAGACCAATAAAATAGAGTGGCAGGATACAATATTAATTTATAAAAGTTAGTAAGATCAATTTACAAAAGTTAGTAGGATTCCTCTCCAGGAACAGAGAAACACAGAGAAGGAAACCAAGAAATCAATGCCATTTACAATAACCAACCACAAATTGAGACACTTAGGAATAAACCTAACTATTGTTGTTGTTGATTGCCTATGAGTCAAGCATGACTCATAATGACGCTATGAACAAAAGGCCTGAAGACCCTCTGTAACTATTAACATTTATCAAAGTTCATAGACTTTCCTAAGGCATGTTGTTTAGGAAGTGGATGCCGCTTCTGCTGCCAAACCTGTTGTAATATGTTATTGGTTGAGTTGCCTACGATGCATAGCGCCTCTATGTACAGCAGCTCTGAACCCTTCCCTGTTCTGAACCAGTCTCACTAAACCTTATTAGAAATACAAAAGATCTGTACAAAGAAAACTACAAAACATTTCTACAAGAAACAATAAAAAATCGAAATAAATGGGAAAATATTCCCTGTTCATGGTTAGGAAGACTCAATATAGTGAAAATAACAATGCTATCAAAAACAATCTACATGTTTAATGCAATCCCAATACAGATACCATATTCACTTTTCAAGGCGATTCAAAAAAGGCAATGATCAAGTTTATTTCATTTTCCCCCCTTAAGTACTTTAAAGAGATCTATGACAGTGGAGTTTGCAAATGCAATTCGCCTTTTCATTTTCTGGCTTCTAGTCTCAGAGTGTTGATTATGGAGCCAAGAATACTGAAACTGTTAACAATCTCAATCTCTTCACCATCTATCATGATGCTACCAATTGGTCCAGTGGTGAGAATATTTGTTTTCTTGATGTTGAGCTTCAATCCATATTGAAAGCTGCAGTCCTTGACCTTCTGCAGCAAGTGCTTCAGATCCTTCTCAGTTTTAGCAAGCAGGGTTGTGTTATCTTCATAATGCAAATTGGTGATGAGTCTTCCTTCAATCCTGATGCCACATTTATCCTCTTAGAGCCCAGACTCCCAGATAATCTGTTCTGCATATAGATTGAAGAGTTATGGAGAAAGGACACATCCTTGGC
>NW_006399812.1:4396678-4405880 GCF_000299155.1 Elephantulus edwardii | reverse complement strand
TATTTTTCCCATAGCACAATCAAAAGATGAATTGCATTGGGAAAATCTGCTGTCAGAGACCTCTCCAGAGTACTGAAAAGCAACGATATCAGTCTAGAGACTAAGGTATGCCTGATCCAGGCCATGGCCTTCACAATTACTTGCTATTATCATAAAGCCAGAAAATTACTAAGGATGATAGAAGAAGAATTGATGCCTTTGAGTTGTGGTGCTAGAGAAGAGTCTAGAACATACCATGGACAGTCAAGAAAATAAATACGTCTGTTTTAGAGAGGGTCAAACCAAATTTCTCCTTGAAGGCTAGGATTTTGAAAGTTTGTCTCTTATAATTTGGGTATGTGGCCAGGAGGGATTGGTCCTTGGAGAAGGACATCATGCTCTGAAGGGTGGAGGGACAGCACAGGGGAGAAAGATGCCAGATGAGATGGATGGATATAGTAACTCAGGTAGTGGAGGTTGCTATGTCAGAATTCATGAGACTGGCTCAGGACTGGGTAGAGTTCAGAGCAATTTTACATAGGATCATTATGGGTCACTAGTGACTTGATGGCACATAACAACAACAACAACAATCTATGGTCAACTGATATTTAACAAGGAAATAAAACCTATCAAATGGGGAAATGAAAATCTCTTCAAGAAATGGTGTGGATAAAACTAAACTGCTAATAGCAGAACACTGAACAGGATCCACATCTCACACCAAATTAAAAAAAATCAACTCAAAGTGGATCAGAGACCTAGAGGTAAAGCCCAAAACCATAAAGAGACAAATGGGACCAAGCTTAGAAGTTCTGACCTATGGTATAAAGAAGCTGACAAACACAGGAAGGGACATTTTTTGTGATCCATACACATCACTCTGGAAGCTTGGAAGACACAAACTGATAAGCTGAAAATGAGTTAAAAACTTGTGTAGTCAACAGACAATAAGCTCTGAGAAGTGGTATACTAACAGGGGGTCATACCTGGACCAGGAGGCTATTGTGCAAATGGAGCATGGAGCACTGCATAGGTTGCAATTGGGAAGGGAGAGCACCAGGGTTGTATTCTCTATCCATAACTATTCAATCTGTATGCTGATTGAAGTTCTTCAAGAAGATGGATTCTATGAGGAAGAGTATGTCATCAGGATTGGAAGGAGATTCATCTATAACCTGCATTGTGCAGATGACACAACCTTGCTGCTGAATGTGAGTGGGACTTGAAGCACTTGTTGCAGAAGGTCAAGGAATGCAAACTTTGGTATGGATTTCATCTCAATGTCATAAAAGCAAAGATTCTTACCACTAGACTGATAACGCAGCATCATGATGGATGGAGAGGAGATTGAAACTGTCAACAGCTTCATCTTGCTTGGATCCACAATTACCACAGTACCAGCAGTCAGAAAATAAGGAGACACATTGCACTGGGAAAGTCTGCAGTTGGGGACCTCTCCCAATTATTGAGGAGTAATGGTGTCGGATTGAAGATTAAGTAAGGTGCATCTGATTCAGGCCATAGTCTTTCCAATTACTTGCTATGAATCTGAGAGCTGGACAATGAATAAGGATTACAGGAAAAGAATTACTGCATGTGAGCTGTGGTGTTGGAGAAGAGTGCTGAACATCCCATGGATGGCCAGGAGAACAAGCAGATACATCTTGGAGAGGTTGCAGCCAAAATGCTCTTTGAGGTCAAGAATGATAAAGCTCACATGCTTTGGACATGTTGCTAGGAGGTGTTATTCTTTGGAGAAGGACAATGATGCTGGGAAGGGTAGAAGGTCAGTGAAGGAGGGGAAAATTTTCAACCAGGTAGATTGACATGGTGACTGCTGCAATGGACTCTAGTGTGTCTGGAAGTATGAGGATGGTGCAGGATAGAACAGAGTTCAGCTCTTATGTTCATAGAATCGCTATGAGTCCTACTCAACTCGACAGTACCTAACAATGACAACAATAGGGGTCAAGCTAAAAGTAAGAGATAGATTAGAGATCTGTATGTTAGATAAATTTTGTCCAATATTTATTGAATTTGGGTTATGACAGAAGCAATGGAATAATAGGGTATTTCTAACATGACTAACTAGGTAAGTAATGTGTTGTTGTTAAGTGCCATAGAGTCAAATAATGACCCTATGAACAAAAGAACTGAACCTTCTTCTACAACTATTGTTGTTCACAGAGTTTCTAGAGGCATGTTATTAAGAAGCAGATGCCACTCCTGCCTCCAAGTCTGTCTTAATCTGGGAGCTACACCAAACACTGTCCATAGTGTCACTGAAATAAAGATAATGAGAAGTGGTGCTCAGGGTCCAAGGAGATGACAAGATTGGTTTTGGATATATTGAGTATGAGATCCTTATGGAACAGACAAGATACAATGGGATATACAAGTCTCAAGTTCTGCAGGCTTGATTTACTACATTGAAATTGTAGGTTTTGGTGCCATTAGCAGATGGTAATACAAATCTGATAGAGCCTTGTGGAACTCCTGACACCGTAGTCTTTAGTTACACTTCAAACCATTTACTGTAGTCACTTCTGTAGCCCAACTTTCAGTCAAACAAAAGGTGGGCTCAAAAGATAAACAGTAAAATCAAGGAAGTACCTAATATTTATAACAACCAGTCCCATTATACCAAAAAGGCAGGATTTTCCTGGGGTTAAAGCTCAAAGTGCAGAAAGTGACAGAAGAATAAATTGTTGTTATGTGCCATTGAGTTGAAGCCAACTCATAGCTGACCCTCCAGTGGCTTTCCAAGGATAGTAAATTGCCTAGGAGGAGAAATCCTATCCTTCTCTAGCTGAGAATCTGGTGAATTCAAACTGTGTGCCTTTGGGGTTGCAGCACTGCTTCTTACCATTAGGCCATGAGAGATGCATGGATATGACAATTACAGAGATGAAGTGAGGAAAGTATTGTTACAATGTGAAGACTCTACTTAATGTCATAAAACAAATGTGTATGACTAATTTTTTCATTAGATTAGAAATAAATTTTCTCTGTAAAGTATTATTCAAGTCACAATAAAAAGTTAAAAGGATAAGGAGAAGTGTATAATTTAACTCACAAAAGGCATATAGCACCATGAAAGCTGGAAACAAAAAAATCTAGGGAATGTCAACATTTAAGGAAGGAGAAATGAGTAAGAAACTTGCAAATAACAAATAAACAGAGATTTAAAATAAACCAAGGAATCCAAGACTGAGAAAGTTTTAAGAAGGTAGAAGAGATTGATGTTGCCAAAAATATCACAGAAGTCCAATCATGAAGTCCACTACACTTATTAAGGTATTTATTTGAGAGACATTGATGATCTCAGCAATAGTAGTTTTATGCCAATGGTTTGTGTGATGAATAGGACTTTAGAAAGTAAATAAAATTGTGGGCTATTGCTTTAAAACTCAGCTAATTTACTTTGTACCAGTGATTTCTATGAATTGATATAGAGATCTAAACTAGATTTTGGGGTATTTCATTTAATAAATGAAAAATTATTTCAGTATAAGCAAAAATCTAATCAAAATAATCAGTGAACCAAGTAATGGTTTCTTCGGAGTCATTTGTACCCCCAGATCACTGTTATAAAAGGAAAGAAACTTTGCCATCAAAGATACCTCCTTTCTATTCCAATTGAGGGCTCAGCTCCTAAACCTTCTGAAGTGTACCAAACACACTAGTTCCTGCCATTATTTTCATTGCAGATGAGAGAGTCTCCAGATGTTCAGAGCTTCTGGTTAATGGTGCTGATTACATACCGAATATAAATAGAGCAATATAGAATGCTTACCATTTGTTTCATTCACAGAGGTAAAACTTGTTTTCCTCAAATCTCAGAGAAGATGAATCAGGAAAAACTTTCATATTCTAAAGAATTGGTAGTAGCAATTGAGAAGCCACGTGCTAACATTTATCCCAAGTTGTTCAAGGTTTTTTGAGACTACAGGAGACAGAGGTAAAAAGGTAATTTTTTTTCTGTTGATAACATTAATGTAAGATGTAATCATTGTTGTTTTCATTAAGTGCCCTTGAGTGGAGTCAGATCCTATGAACAACAGATATGAACCCTCAGATCCTATGCCATTCTTATTATCTCTGCTATACTTGATCTCTTTGCTGTAGCCACTGTGTCAATTCATCTCCTTGTAAGTCTTTTCAAGCATGATGTCCTTTTCTAAAGAATACCCTCTCTGAACAAAGTTCCCCAAGAACGTGAAATGAAGCATCACTATCTTGCCTTCAAGGAGCATTCTAGCTGCACTTTTTCCAAAAGAAATCTCTTTGTTCTTTTGGCAATGCATAGGACATGCAGCACTCCTCTCTACCACCACAACTCAAAGACATCAATAATTCTTCTGTCTTCCTTATTTATTGCCCAGCTGTCAGTAGCATAGGAGGTAATGAAAAAAGACTACGTACTTTAGTCTTTAAGTTGACATCATTGCTCTTTTGTACTTTGGAGTGATCCCTGGAAGGAGACTTTCCCAGAATAATACTTCTTTTTATTTCTTGACTGCTGATATCAATGAGATTGATTGTGAATCCAAGTAAGATGAAAAACCATTAAAACTTCAATCTTTTCTCCATCCACTATGATATTGTGTATTGGCCAGTGTTGAGGATCTTTGTTTTCCTGATGTTGAAATGTGATCCATATTGAAGGGTATAGTCTTTGATCTTCTACAAGTGTTTCAAGTCCTCCTTACTTTCAACCAGGAAGGATGTATCATTTGCATAATACAGGTGGTTGATGGATCTTCCTCTAATTTCGATGCCACTTTCTTCCTCATAAAGTCTAGCTTCTTGAATGATTTGTTCAACCTACAGTTTGAACGGGTATGGAGGAAGGATTCAGACCTGATGTTTTTCTTTATTTTAAGCCACATGGTGTTTCCTTGCTCTGTTTGGACAACAGTTTCTTTTTCTAGACATAGGTTTCATATAAGCATATTTAAGTGTTCTGAAATTTCCGTTCTCCTCAATGTTAGCCAGATGAGTTGTTGGATGATATCAAATACATCATCCTTAAAGAAAGCAAAAGGTCATTACAAAGACAGGGAGAAAGAAAAGGCCAAAATGAATGTCAGAAGAGATTCTGAAAATTACACTATAGTATCAAGGAGGCAAAACAAAAGGATGAGATGTTAAAGAGCTGAACAGATTTAAAAGGGCAGCTTGAGAACACAAGCAGAGTATTATAACTAAATGTGCAAAGAGCCAGAGTTGGAGAGTGGAAAGGGAAAAATTCACTCAGCATTTCTTAAAGTGAGATAACTGAAAAATTCAAGATTGAGTTGCAATACCAAGAGGTGCTATGGACAAAATCTCAAATTATCTAAGAAATATCAAAAGAAGATGGAGGAATTACAGCCTCTGAAACCCAAGGGGGGTTACAGGGTTTAGCTATGAGTTGGTCCAGGTTCCATTGCAATGAGTTTTGTACTATTGAGTAGGAACTGACCCATAGCTGACCTTCCAGTAGATTTTTAGAGGTGGTAAATCTCATGGGAGGAGATTGCCCATCTTTCTCCTACAGCTGGTTATGTAATACTTTAACACTGAGCCACCAGAGCTTAGCAATTATCTTGTATGATAGAAAAGACATACATTTTTTATTCAGTATATTGTTGTTGTTGTTGTTAGGTGCTGTTGAGTCATAGATGACTCATAGCGACCCTATGAACGAAAGACCTGAGCACTCTTCATAGAGTTTCTGGAGGCAAGCCATTTCAGAAGTGGATGCCACTACTGCTTCCAAGCTCGTTTTAATCGGGAAGCTCCACCAAACACTGTCCACTCTGGGTAACCCTTCTCATATTTGACACATCAGTAGGAGACAGGAGACATTTTATTCAACATAAGGCCTAGCTGTAAGTGGCTGTGCTGTCAACTCAAAGGCACAAATATTGAATCCACCAGTTGCTCTGTGGGAGAAAAGTGTGACTTTTCCAATGTGACTTACTACCTCTGGAAACCCACTGGAGGGTCAGTCAGCCTGTGCCATTTGTGACTTGATTCTGGTATACAGCAACAATATAACATATTGTGTAAAAAGGAAAAGAAACCAGGAAAGCTTGTGTTTAAAGCAACCTTAGTAGTATTCAGCTAAGGTTTCTCCTTTTTTGTCACTGCTAGAAACCCAAACTCAGTACTACTGAGTGAGTTCTTGCTCAATGCCATCCTCCATCAGCTTTCCCAAGCTGTAGATCACAATGGAGAGAAAGTGTCCATCTTTCTTCCTAGGAACTGCTGGCGGGTTCAAACCAACAAAGATACTCAGCCACTGGGTTAGCAGAACAACTTTCTGTGGACTAAGCCACCAGAGATCCTTTCTAGGAAAAAAAAACACACCAAACAACCTATTTTATCTTTAACACAAAACTAGAAGGCATGAGATTTTTAATATAGATGGCAAGAGGTAAAATCAAAAGGCATAAACTTCAGAAAGTTTTTAACACAGGTGATCTGTGAAAGTCAGAAGAATTTTTTTTCTCCCTCGCAAAAGATACGAAGTTTGGGGTAATTATTATGTTAATGAAAATGGCCCTGATGTTCAGAACCCTATTATTCAAAGGAGACAAATCCTTTTCAAAGACTAAAATCTGCTAGAGACATTAGAGAGCTAAGGTGACCTAGTGGGTGAGGAGCTATCCTATAAACCCAAAGGAAATTCTTTGAAATCGAAGAGCAGCTCTGCATCTTTTCAACATTGAAGGGTCATTGATCAGTAGATTCTGACCCAACTGTAATAAGTTTTTATGAGTGGAGAAATCAAGGAATGTCAAGAGTACTTTGAGAAATCCTCAGAGAAAAGCATGAGGGGTTTTTAAGATGGCTTTTCCCTATGTCAAGATCAAAGTGTAGGCAAGCCACAGTGCAGTTTCTGCACCATGTCTTTTTCCTGCCTGTTTCACAACTATAATAAACAGTAATTCTTGCCCAAGCATCTGTATATCCAAAGAAATCTTGACATTCCTTGATATCTCCAATGAAGGAGGGCAAAAATGGACAATCAGAAAGCACAGTATACCAGTCTTTAGTAAGTGAAGCGTGCACAGGTTGAAGTATGTTTATCTGTAGGGATCAATTTCACATTGGTTTCAAAAATCACATTTCAAATAGGTTTCAAAAACTCTCTGTGAAATTGTCCTGGTAGTAGATAAAATTCAGCCAGAGGCTACTTAGGTAATCTGTCCCTGAGGACACTACTGACATTTGGAGAGGGGGGATAGATTGCTTGATATAATTCCATACAATAAGCAGTTGACCTTTCCAAAATTTAAACAGCAAACACACTGCCTAGAGGATACGCGTATGAGTAGCATTCCTGAACTTAATATGTTTTAACCTTTTCCTTATTTTAAAAGAAATTGGGGCATCATTGTTTCTCTACACACTGCTTTAAAGACATATAAGTGTAAGTGCGCAATTGGTCTTTATTGTTCTGTTGGTATTGTTGTTGGTAGGTTCTATCTACTCAACTACAACTCACTCCAACACTATGAAGAATAGATTTGAACCTAGCCTTATCCTGCATCGTATTCACCAATTCTGTGTCAATTCTCTCATTGAGGGTATTCCTCTGTCTCTGAACTTCCACCTTTCCCAGCATAATGTCTTTTCCAAGGACAGGCTTTCCTGATGACAGGTGCAAAGTATGTGAGATGAAGTTGCATCACTCTTGACACCAAGGAGCACCCTGGTTGTACTTTTTCCCAAATATATCTATTTGTCCTTTGGGTGTTGCATGGGTTATTCACTACTCTTTTCCAACATCACAACTCAGAGGCATGGATTTTTCCTTCTGTCATCTTTACTCATTATCCAACATTCAGATGATTAGGAAATAATTGAAAAAACTCTCCAAATTACTTAGGAGTAATGATGTTAGCAGTAATCTAATGATTCAAAATGCATTAAACACAGATGGAAGACGTATACAGAGTCATTATACCAAAAAGAATTGGCTGACACAAAAGAATTTCAAGAAACAACAGATGAGCAAGAGGCAATGGTGATAAAGGAGGAAGTGCAGACTGCTCTAAAGGACTTGGCAAAAAAATAAAGCCACAGGAATTGAAGGAATACCAATTGATGTATTTTAGCAAACAGATGCTGCCCTGCATGTGCTCATCAAGTTGTGCCAAGAAATCTGGAGGACAACTACTTGGCCAACTGACTGGAAGAGATCCATATTTATTCCCATTCCAAAAACAGATGTGTGCAAATTATCAAACAATATCACTAATATCACACACTAGCAAAATCCTCCTGACAATTATCCAGAAAAGACTTGAACAGTACATTGACAGAGAACAACCAGAAATACAGGCTGTGTTTAGAAGAGGTCGTGGCACTAGGGACATTATTGCCAAGGTCAGATGGATTTTGGCAGAAAGCCGAGAGTAGCAGAAGAATGTCTATCTGTGTTGGAGAAGTGTACTGAATATCTCATGGACCACCACAAGAACAAACAGGTAAGTCTTGGACAAGGTGCAGCCAGAGTACGCCTTGAAAGCAAAGACGAAGTTTCATCTCACAATCTTTGGGCATGTTATTAGGAGACGTTATTCCTTGGAGAGAAATATCATGCCATGCTTGGGATGGTGGAGGGGCAGAAAAATAGAGAAAGACCTTGACCAACTGGATTGACACAGTGACTATGGCAATGGGTGTGAGTGTGTCAGAGATTGTGAGAATGGCATGGGATAGGACAGTGGTCAGATCAATTATTCTTAGGGCCGTTTTGAGTCATACTTGTCTGAATTGCCTTTACAGCAACAATATAACTTCAACCAAATGAATCTTAGTCTTTAAATGGACACTGTTGCTTTTTAACACTATGGAGAGGTCCTTGACAGAAGATTTCCCAGTACAACCCATCGTTTGATTGCTTGACTGCTGTTACTATGGGTGTTGATTGTGAATCCAAGTAACATGAAATAACAGACAATTTCAATTTTTTTCTCCATCTATCATGATGTTGTTTATTAGATCAATGATGGATATTTTTGTTTTCTTGATGTTGAGATGTAATCCATATTGATCTTCTGCAGTAAACGTTTCAAGCCTTACTCGCTGTGTGCAATCAAGGTTGTGCTGTCTGTATAATACAAGTTATCTTCCAATCTTGATGTCACACCATTTAATCTAGATTCTCAAATAATCTTCTCAGCATATGGATTGAATAGATATGGAGAAAGGATACAACTGT
>NW_006399812.1:4394355-4396158 GCF_000299155.1 Elephantulus edwardii | reverse complement strand
TATTTAAATTAATTCATTCTTGTACATTTTCTTCCCTCTCTCTTCCTGTACAGTCTTCCTCAGTCCACTTTGCAATGTACTTCTTGTTCAAAATCGATGTCATGCATATAATATCTAATCATATATTCCCTTGAGACCTTTCTTACCCTCAACTGTTCCAATACAGAGTTCATTATCTACCCAGTCTTTGACCTGCATGTCAGTCTTCTCCCTCCGTATCAGTCTTATTTTATAACAGCAGTGTTGTGCAGTATCTGTCTTTTTGTGACTAAGATATTCCACTCAGCATAATGTCCTCCAGGATCCTGCATGTTGTTTAATGTTTAATGAATTCATTGTTGTGAAGGGAGATCTGGTGGCCTAGTGGGAAGAAGTGCATTGTAATCCTGAAGGCACACAGTTCGAGGCTACCAGCTGCTGTATAGGACAAGGATGGGCAATTTTTTCTTATGTGGCTAACTGCCTCTAAAAACCCACTGGAGGGTCAGCTATGGGTTTATTCTGACTCTACAGTACAAACAACAACAGCAACAATGTTCTATTGTGTGACTGTATCATAGTTTTTCTATCCATTTATTTGCTAATGGGTACTTGGGCTGCTTTAATCTCTCTGCTATTGTGCATAATGCAGCAATAAAGATGAGTGTGGATATATCTATTTGAGTCACAGTTCTTGTTTCTTTAGGGTATATTCTCAGTAGTGGAACTGCTGGGTCAAATGGTATTTCTATCCAACTTTTTGAGAAAGTGCCAGACCACCTTCCATAGTGGGTTTACATTTTACATTTTACAGAAGAGATTAAGAGTTCCAATCTCTCCACAAAGTTGATGGTATTTATTGTTTGCTGTCCTGTTGGACTATAACATTCATCAGAGAGAAGTTAGCAACAACTCTAGAAGCCCTAATCCACAGTATGAACAGACTTCCAAGCATAATAAAAACCCTTCAACAAGGAGAGAATAAAATAGATGAGAGGGACTTTCTAAGAATCAAATCCTATACATGTCAAAAAACTTCTGCAAAAGGGTAAAAAGGAAACCCACAGACTGGGAAAAAATACATGGCAATGACAAAGCTGATAAGAGGCTTATAGCTAAAATTTACACAATAGTCTAGCAGCTCAATAAGAAAAAAGTAAGCAACCCAGTTACAAAATGGGCACAAGATATGAATAGGTACTTCACTAAAGAAGGCATTTACATATGTGGCAAACAAACATATGAAGAAATGCTCAAAATCCCTAACTATCAGAGTGATGTAATCCAACTATATCTTATGCCAACAATCTTTCCTGATTTACAACATGCAGTGTTCTCTTGATCTGTTTAGAAAACTGCTTTTCGGTCTATGTATAGGTTTTCCAGTGCATGAGCACAATTAAGTGTTCTGAGATTCCTATTATTCTCAAAGGTATCTATAATTTCTTATGATGCACACAGTCAAATATCTTTGCATAGTCAATGAACCATAAGTTGACATCTTGCTGATATTCTTTGCTTTCAGCCAAGATACATCTGACATCAGCAATGATATAGCTTGTTCTGTGGCTCCTCATTAATCCAGCTTTAATTTTTTGCAGTTCTCTGTTGATGTTCAGCTATTTTAAAATAATGTTCAGTAAGACTTTACTTGCATTTGAGGTTAGTGATGTTGTTGTTGTTGTTGTGTGCCATCTAGTCGCTTGTGACTCATAGCGACCCTATGTACAACAACCCTAAACTCCGCTCTGTCCTGTGCCAATCGCACTGTCTCTGACACACTCATTCCAATTACCCCGGTCACTGAATCAATCCACCTCTTAG
>NW_006399812.1:4386801-4393372 GCF_000299155.1 Elephantulus edwardii | reverse complement strand
ATTCTCTGCTTTCAGCTAAGATCCATCTAGCATCAGCTACAATATCCCTAGTACCACGAACCCTTCTAAACCTCCTACAAAAAAATGAGGTTAATGATATTGTTCAATAATTTCCACATTCTATTGGATCACTCTTGTTGGGAAAAGCAACAAATATGGATGTCTTCGACTCAATTGGCAAGACAGTTGTCTTCCAAATTTCTTGACATAAACTATTGAGCATGTTGGTTTGTTAAAACATGTTGATAATATTCTGTCAATTCCTGGGGTCTTATTTTTTGCCAATGATATCATTGCTGCTTGAATTTCTCTTATTATCTTAATTGTTCATCATATGCTACTTATATTATTTCATTTTAAGCACTTAAAATTTAGAGGGTTTTTTTTTTCTCTTGACCCTTCAGTAGGGTGATTTTATACTCTATTGTTTTAAGTTAGACATATCTGTTGTTAGGTACTGTTGAGTTGGAACTTACTCAGAGCTGAATCTTGTGTTGTTAGCCTAAAAGTTAGCTTTTTAAAGCCATTGCAATTAGGCCCTTTTGGTCTCCAGATACCTTAACTGTAGACATATGATCTTGCAAATCAGCATGGTCTTGCAAACCATTAACAGGTATAGGACTAGGATAAGAGAAAGAGTGTGTTTACACACATGGAACTTCAAAACTTGAGGCAGACATGACTTGTAGCAGCAAGACTTGAAGAAGACTGGAGCAGACTTTGTTAGTAAGACCCTGGTTATGGTGTTGGAGAGACTGAAGAACTGCAGCAAGGTGTAAGGAGAGGAGCCCTGAGATAAAGGCCACAATTAAATGTACTTGTTGTTCTTTCTGGATGTTTGAAGGAGAAACTGATTTACACCTGCTCAGAGATAAACCTTTCTGGATGATTTGGATTTGACTCTTGAACTGAAACTAGATCCTGGACCAACTGAGGAATTGTGCCTTGGAACTTGGGCTAAAACCTAGACTTGTATTGTGAGATATTCTTTGCCTCCCCCACTCTCCAACTTCCTTCCCTAATAAACCCATTGTTGGTACTACAAATGTGAGCCAACAACAAATAAATGGACCTCTTACTGTTGGTGTGACTCTAGAGGTACCATGAGACTGGGCTATAGGCTCTTTGTCTACTTTCTACTCTGAGACAGTGAGGAGATATGCTAGTCTTACTCCTTCTGGCCCTTTCAGAGAGTTGCTCATGGCCCTGTGTCTTTATGTACTGTTTTCTTCTACTTAGACAAGTCTCCAGCAGGTTTTCAGAAGCTGTCATTGCACTAGAGGAAATTGCTCATTTTTCTCCTGTGGAGCAGCCGGTTGATTCAAACTGCATGCCTTTGAATTGGCAGTACAACTGTACCTTTAAGGCCACTGCAACTCAAGACTTACTTGTGTGTAGAAAATGGCTCCCTGGTACTGATGTGCATGGTATGTTATGCTGCTAACTAAGAGGTCTGTAGTTTAAAATAACCCACTGCTCCTGAGAAGACAAATGAACAATCTATTCTCGTAAAGGTTTACATCTTTGGTAACATATCTATTTATCAGATCCAACTCTACACCAGTGTAGTGAGTACATATGAAAGTACAAATACTGTTAGGTATTTGGAGTCAACAGACATAAACCACAACAATTCTAGGCCAAGTTGGAACCTACAGATGAACTACTCAAAAATATATTTTAAATGTATTTTGAGTAAATTTTAAATGAGTATTTTGTTTCCTTTTACACGTCAAGCAGAATATTAGGATCTGTGTTTGTTCAATTTGTTGAGGTCTCTTATGACTCTTAGAGCAATGTTTATAAAATTTCTGTATGTCCTTGAAAAGAAACATGTGTTCCAGGTCTATGTATGTCCATTGTACCAATATTGTTACTTCAAGTCTTGTATATTGCTCAGTCATAATTTCTGCTGCATCAACTATATAAATTGTGTGTTTAAATCACCCCAATACAGCTACGTAACTTTCATCTTTTACTTCTATATTGCTTGTATACTTTTAAACCTTGTTTGTATATGATTTTTTCAGACAAATGGAAATGCTTTATGTTTCTTGTGAATTGGACATGTACAATGTACAATAGTCCTCTTTATCACTTGCCTTAAGATGATTTTCGTTTGTATACTCCACTCAAAGGCAATCAACAACAACAATAATGACTAAAACTACACAGGATACTACAGGACCTCTATAAGAAAAAATACTGATAACCCAATTATGAAATATACAGAAGACATGAAAAGTCTCTTCATAAAGGAGTACATTTGGATGATAAACAAACACATGAGGAAATGTTCAGTATCACTAACAATCAGAGAGATATGAATCAAAACAGCAATGAGATACCATCTCACCCCAGCAGTGATAGCTAAATTTAACAGGGCAGTAAATAATAAATATTGTAGAGGATGCAGAGATTAAAGCTGTCATGTGCTGCTAGTAGGATTTTAAAATGGTACAAGCATTCTGGAGACAGTCTTGCATTTCCTAAAAAAGTGAACATAGAAATCCTATACCGCCCAGCTACTTCATTGCTAGGAATATATCACAAGGAAATCAGAGCTGGAGCTATGTACACCTATGATCATACCAGTGGAAACTACCCCAATTCAAGATTCAGAGCTTTTGTATATAGGTTTGCTATGAGTCACATGTGACTCGATGGCACTTAGCAACAACAGCAATATGATTTTAGGTAACACTGGTTTAAAATCAGGAAAGATGTGCATCATGGTTGTATTCTTTCTCCATAGCTAGTCAAGGAGCTCTGGTTGCCTAGTGGTAAGAAGCAGTGCTACAATCTCAAAGGCTTGTGGTTTAAATCTACCAATTCTCCACAGAAAAAAAGTGAACAGAGGAAGCAGGAAGTGAGTGAGCATGCAGCCATTAATAAATGAATGAAAATCTAATTTCTCTGTAAACATTCATTAAAATCACAATTAAAATAAAATTTTATTTAAAAATTTAAAAATAAAATAAATTGCATTAATTACAAGGAATAAACTAATCAAGAAGAAAATAAAAAGAAAGATGAACAATATCCTCCCATTCAATAAACTGTCCCTGAAAACCTCTGGGAGGATCAGCTGTGAGTCAGTTCTGACCTGATGGTGCACAACAACAAGTAGAACAATATGATTTTTAAAAATGGGTGTAACAGTGCATCAACAAGGAACTAACTGCTAGAAATTCAAGCAGGGTTCAGAAGAGGTCATGACATAAGGAATGTCATTGTTGATGTTAGATGGAACTTGGATGAGAGCAGAGAACAACAGAAAGATGTTTATTTGTATTTTAATGACCATGGGAAGGCATGGTCATGTATATTAACAAATTATGGATACCATTGAGAAGAATAAAAATTCCAGAATACTTCATTGTGCTTATGCACTATACATAGACCTAAAAGTAGTTGTCCAAACAAAATATGGGAACACTGCATGGTTTAAAAAAAGGAAAGGTTTGCATCAAAGTTGTATCTTTTTCTCCATGTTTATTCACTCTATGTGCTAGTCAAATAATTTTTAAAAAGACAGACTACATGAAGAATAACATGGCATCAGAATTGGAAGAACACTCATCTATAACTTGCATTATGTGTATGATACATCTTTGCTTGCTGTAAATGAGGAGGACTTAAGATGCTTACTGCAGAAGAGTAAAGACTACAGCTTTCAATAGAGATTGCAAATCAACATTAAGAAAACAAAAATCTTCACCACTGTACCAATAGGCAGCATCATGATGTTGTTGTTGTTAAGTGCCGTCGAGTCACAGGCACCTAGCAACCCTATGAAGGTCATCATGATGTTGTTGTTGTTAAGTGCCATCGAGTCGCAGGCAACTCATAGCGACCTTATGAAGGAGAGTCCTCGATGCTTGGGTGCCTTTCATCCTCTCTCCAGGTTCGTAGGGTTTCCAGAGGCAAGCTATTATGGAAGTGGATGCCACTCCTCCTTCCAAGCTTGTCATCATGATAGATGGGGAAAAAATGGAAGTTATCAATTCTTTCATTTTACTTGGAACCATAATCATCACCCACAGTAAATATCAGCAGTCAAGGAATCAAATGGCATGTTTTACCAGGAAAATCTGCTATCAAGAACTTCTCCACAGTGCTAAAGAGTAACAATATCAGTTTAAAGATTAAGGTGCACTTACTCTAAAACATTATCTCTTTACTTGTTTGCTATACATCTGAAAGTTGGACAATCAATAAAGATGATAAAATAATTGACGTTTTTGAATTGTGATAGTGTAGAAAAGTACTGTGTATCTCACAGACTGCCAAAGTAAGCAAATCTGTTTCGCAGAAAGTGCAATGGAGATGCTTCTTGGAGAAAAGGGTGATGAAACTTTATCTCACATACTTTCGACATGTTGTCAGAACCAACCAGTCCTTGGACAAAGACATCATGCTGGGAAAGGTAGAAGTTCAGAGAAAGAACTAAAAAAATTTATTTGTACAGTGACTATAACAATGGCTTTGAGCATGTCAGAGACGGTGAGGATGGCTCAGGGTAGGGCAAGGCTCAGATCAGTTGTTTACGTGGTCATTATGAGTCATAGTTGACTGGATTGCACCTAACAGTAATTTCTTGGAGAATAATATTATGCTTAGCAAGTCAGAGGATCACTGAAAGAGAAAAATTCTCAAGGACAATGACTATAATAATGGGCTTAAATACAGTAAACATTGTGAGGTTGTCAAAGGATTGTGAGATGGCATAAAGTTGACTTGACAGCACCTAGAAACAAGAGCAGTCTGTTAGGTGCATTTCTTGCAAGCAACATTCAGTGAAATTACTTTTCTCTTTATCCAAGCTGTTATATTTGCATCAGTTCACCTTAAACTAAGGATGTAAATCTTTGAACATAAAGACTTCAATCAAGAGATACTATAGTTTTCACTATGGCTAGGTTCTGGACTTTTCTGCTTTGTTTTGGTCTTTCTATATTATCAAACTCAAAACCCAATATTCAAGAATCAAGTGACAACCTAGGGAAATGATCTATTGTTTCATTTTATCCCTCAGAGAACTTCTTGATTTTTTTACTAGCACAATAAATTTTTAAGATTTTTTTTTAAATGTGTTAAGGAGTAACACTGTCACCCCAAAGAAAGGTACTTCAAATCCACTAGCTGTTCCAGAGGAAAAAAGATGGATAATCACCTTCAGGGATTGAAGCTTTCTGAAAAACCACTGGTGAGTCAGATGAGAGCACACGACAACAACAATATTTAAAATATGTATTTCATGCAGTAGTTTTGAGGGTCTTTATTACAGGCAGCTCACCATCCTGATTGAAATTAATATAATTTTACAGGTATAAAAAAGGAAATAATTTCTCCAAAATCCAACATCTAGCAAACAATATAGTTAAGATTACATATTAAATTATTTTGGTTTTGCACTAAAGATTATTGGCTCCTCCTATGCTAGTGTTTGTTCCTTCTAAAATGACAATATAGTTGTGGTTGGCCAGAATGGATGAATTTTTACAAATTCAAATTTGGTAAAATGATACTGAGTTATATTTTGTCAAGTACTTCTAAAAGCACAATTAGCTTTCTTTGTCTCTTTTATACTCTGAGAAAATAAATATGGATTTGGAATCATTCATCAGTTCTTCCTCAGAAAAACGAATAAAAAATTATGATATCATTTCTAACTGGTTTTGAACTTCTTAGAAGGAATTTTTGTCTATAGCTTTCATGATTGCTTTTTAGTTGTTGGTTGTGTAAATTCCATAATAGTCATTTATGTACACAAGAGTCAAGATGTTATTAGAGCCTTTGAACCATACTCTTGAATATGTTTGTGTTTAATATATTGTATGAGTCAGAACCAACCTATCTATGACCCTCATTGGACATTCTGACCCTTTAGTGGGTTTTCAGAGCAGTAAATCACATGGGAGGAAATTTCACATCTTTCTCCAGTGAAGCAGCTAGTGGATTTAAACCTTGTACCTTTGGGACTTCAGTGCAGTGTCTTACCACTAAACAACCATATCTCCAACTCTTGAGCAGAGAGAAGTGAAAGTGTACAGGAGAAATGATGATATGAAAAAGCTAAACAGATTTTAGAGGGCAGCTTAAGAAGAGAAAGTAAATACTACACTGAATTATGCAAGGACCTGGAGTGAAAAAACAAAAGTAAAGAACATGTTTAGCATTTCTCAAGCTGCAAGAACTGAAGAAAAAAAAATGCAAGCCTCAATTTTCAATGTGAGCAATATGGCAAAGCATGGAATGACAGAGGAATTATCAAAACACGATTAAAGGAATACACAGAGCCACTGAACCAAAATAGCACTAGCTGACACTGAATAATTTTTTCAAAAACACAGTATCTGATCAAGAACCAATGCTTCTATGGAAGAAGTTGAAGAGTTAGGTAAAAGTGAAGCTCCTACAATTCAGCAAACAGATGCAACCTTTGAAATGCTCACCTATGATGAGAAATTGGGAAAGTAATTACTGGGCCAACAAACTGGAAGAGATCCATACTTTGACCATTAAAAAAAATGATCCAACAGAATGCAGACATTTATCCAATGTTGTT
>NW_006399812.1:4383789-4385891 GCF_000299155.1 Elephantulus edwardii | reverse complement strand
CTCTTTTCTTTCAAAAGTAAAAGAAAAATTCTTTCATTGTTATACAATCCCTCCCCCCAAGTCCACTCCAGTGCCGTTGAGTCATAAACGACTCATGAAAATGAGTGTGAATGAAAGACCTAAACACTCGTATAACTTTCATCATTACTCCAAATTCATAGAGTTCCCAGAGGCAAGCTATTTCGGAAGCAAGCTATTTTGGAAGTGGATGCCACTCCTGTTTCCAAGCTTGCCCCACCTGGATGCAACAACAATATGAACTACTATTATATTATAAAAGACATGCATAGTAATTAAAGGATGAGTAAAACATGAGATGACCAATAGTTTGAAATTATTTCAAATGGTTTTATTTTCTTATTAATAATTAGAACTGAAGTCCTAGCCATAATAGTGATAGCAGTGTCAGTATGCCATGATTGTTTTTTTTTTTTGTCTTGTGCAAAAATAGCTAGTCATTAGAAGGTTTACTTCCAGGTTCATTTTACTTTGAGATTTCATTTAAAGTTTATCATAACTAAATTATAAATATTATAAAGATATATAGGTCCAAATAGAACACTATTATTATCACTTACTGAATCTTAATATTAGTTTTCTGTTTAATTTGTGAATCTCGCAAAGGTTTCTTACCGAACCTTGGCTAGTAAATTCCAATCTTCTCGACAACAGAAGAGACTATGGAATGAAAAAATATCACTGCTGATGTTAGATGGATCTTGGCTGAAAGCAGGGAAAATTAGAAAAATTATGTTTTATTAACTGTGCAAAGGCATTCAACTGAATGAATCATAATAAACTGTAGGTAACATTTAGAAGAATAGATACATCAAAGAACTTAACTGAGCTCATGTAGAACCTTTACATGAACTGAGAGGAAGATGTTCAAACAGAAGAAAGGTTCAGAAATGGTGTGAGACAGGGTTGTATTCTCTCAACAGACTCATTTAATCTGTATATGGAGTAAATAATTCTAGAAACTGTACTATGTGTTGTTGTTATGGTGTACCATTGAATTGGAACAGACCCTTTGTACCTGACCCTTCGGTGGGTGTGAGAAGAAGTTAATTGCACAGGAGGAGATTCTCCATCCTTCTCCTATGGAGCAGCCAATGGATTCAAATCATGTGCCTTCAGGATTGCAGTGCAGCTTCTTGGCACTAGGCTGGCCACCAGTGCTCAGAATTAGAGAAAGAATCATCAGTAACCTGCAGACTTAAAAAGCAATTGAAGCACTTATTGACAAAACTAAAATACTATAGTCTTCATATAGATGACACTTTATCATAAAGAAAATAAAAATGCAACTAGACCAGTGTATAACACAGTAAATGAAGCAAAGATGGAAGTTCTGTGGGA
This sequence comes from Elephantulus edwardii, assembly GCF_000299155.1. Lineage (NCBI taxonomy): Eukaryota > Metazoa > Chordata > Mammalia > Macroscelidea > Macroscelididae > Elephantulus > Elephantulus edwardii. The sequence goes on along the minus strand of NW_006399812.1, from coordinate 4,384,532 downwards.
TTTCATTGCAGTTGAGTCCTGTGGTGTACTCAGAATGGCTTTCCTATCTGTTGCTTGAGCTCTCCTGGCTTACAGTAAGGAAATGTGCTGCCAACGAAAAGGTACACATTTCAGATCTGCCAGCTTCTCTGTGAGAAAAAGATGGGTAATTTCCTCCCATGCAATTTACTGCCTCTGAAAACTCAGTGGAAAGCCAGCTATGGTTTGATTCTGACTTGATGGTAATAGCAACAACAAATCATTTCTTTGTCTTTCACAGCATGGGATCATGTTAATGATAGTCACGTGCTAATGGTGTGAATGAGAAGAATAGCCCTTTAGGAATTAGAACATACAGACAAGGTTTATAGATCACTAAGTAGAGCGTTAATGAGTCTTACTGTCCTACCATATTTTACTGAGTAGTTTCAGTGGCAGAAAATGAGAATCTCGCTACCACCAGCAAGAAAGAAGCAGAGTGCAGGACGGTCATGTTTGTCAAGGCCACAGAGATTCCTAGAAGAGAGATTATGATCAATGTGGCCAATGTGAGAGAGAGCTGGCCTGAAACTGCTACCCTACAGAGCCAGAATCAAAGGCCTTCACCCATGTTTGCTTGAAAACTTAGCAAAAAGATTTTTTAACTGCCAGGATTAAGAGGTTTGTTTTGTTTTTTTTTTTGTTTTTTTTAAAATTATTATTATATTTTATTAGTTTCAATGAACATTCACAGGGATTCTGGGCTTTCACTCCTTCATTGCCGC
>NW_006399812.1:4381184-4383027 GCF_000299155.1 Elephantulus edwardii | reverse complement strand
GGCATCATGTAATATTTGTCCTTTTGTGACCGGGATATTTCACTCAGCCAAGAGGCTGAAACTCAGAGGATGTGGGAGCATGCTTGGGAAGCAAATGTTCCTGATTGAAGTATTGTGTCCTGTTTCCAGCCTGAATTAGAACCTATTACTGTCCTCAATAAAACCCATAATTATGAATATGATCAATGAGTTTTATTTGGCCATTTCCACAGATTAGTAGACCCAGTGGCAGAATAGAGAGAGCCCTAAGAGGAAAGGCTCGTGTTAGAATTGAAAGAATTAGGTGCTAGGAGTATGGAGCAGGACTGACCTCCTGGAAATTGGTTTTATGTTGTGGGTGAATACTCAGATGCAGCTCTTCCCATGCTGGACCCACTATTGCAGATTCATAATCATTTCCCATGAAAGTTGTCATTGTGCCATTGAGCCATGTATGACAGAGCAAGCGTATGAACAACAGACCTGAATCCTGCCCTCGCCTGTGCCTTTCATCATCTCTAATACACTTGAGCCCATTACTGTGCTCACCATGACAGTCCACATCATTGTGGGTCTGCTGTAGACCACCACCTTTCCAAGCATCATTTCACTGACTACCCACCTTTTTAAGCATGATATCCCTTCCCAAATAATATCACCATATCTTTCCTCTCCTTGCAACCTGTCCAAAGTATGAGAGATGAAGCTTCACTATCTCTGCTTCCAAAGAGCACTCTGGTTGCACCTTTTCTAAGACATAACTGTTCTTTTGGCAGTTCCTGGTATATTTAGTAATCTTCAACACCACAGCTCAAAAGCGTCAATTCTTCTATCTTCCTTATTCATTATCCAGCTTTCCTAATCATAGTAGAGAAATGAAAAGATCATGGAATCTGAATCAGGCACACCTTGTCTTCAAAGTTACATCATTGTTCTTCAGTATTTTGGAGAGGTCCCTGACAGCAGACTTGCCCAAAGCAATATGTCTCCTGATCTCCTGACTGCTGGTACCAAGTGTGTTGATGGCGGACCCAAGTAAGATGAAATCATTGATCATTTCACTCTTTTTCCATCTATCATGATGTTGCCTATTTTGCCCAGTGATTAGGACCTCTGTTTACTTGATGTTGAGATATAATGCATATTGAAGCCTGTAGTTTTTGATCCTATGTAGCTAACATTTCAAGCCCTACTCACTTTTAGTGAGCAAGGTAGTGTCATCTGCATAATGCAGGTTGTTAATGAGTCTTCCTCCAATGCTTTTGCTATGATTTTCTTCAGAGTCTGGTTTCAGGAATTACGAATACAGATGCAAATTTAATTGGTGTGAAGAAAAGACACATCTCTGATGCACACCTTTCTTGATTTTAAATCATGCAGTGTTCCCTTGCTCTTTGCATGCAATATCTTCTTGATATAAGTATAGATTTCTCATGAGTTCTAGTAAATGTTCTGGGATTCCCATTCTTCTCAATGTCAGCCATAGTTTGCTATGATAATCTAGAGTTAAATGTCTTTGCATGGTCAATAAAACAGAGACATTCTTCAGGTTGTCTCTGCTTTCAGCTTGGATCCACCTAGAATCAGCAATTATATCTCTGGTGCCACAGCCTCTTCTAAATCTAATTTGAACTTCTAGTAGTTCCCCTTATAATGCTTCCATGGCTTCTGTGATTTGAAACACATCAGCTGATGGTAGTTCCTTATGTTGGGATTAGTGGGGATCAGTTATTAGGAGGAGGGCTGGTGAAAGGGAGATAGATGTGAAGGGAGGGGGTAGAAGTGGATGGATATCCTGTGGGGTGGTGAAGCAGGAAATAAGTGCGTAAAGGTGCATGTGAGAAAGGCAGGGACAACACTGACA
>NW_006399812.1:4365712-4378194 GCF_000299155.1 Elephantulus edwardii | reverse complement strand
AACAACAACAACAACAACAGTAGTTCCCCATCAAAGGAATATCCATTTTTGGAATTGGTTCCAGCTGTTTTTGTATAATCTTCAGCAATATTTTGCTTGCCTGTGATAATAATGAAATTATGTGAAAATTTCCACATTTTACTGGATAGCACTTCTTGGGAATAGGAACAAGTATGGATCTCTTCCAGTCAGTCAGCCTGGCATTGACTGCTAAGCATATCCAGAGTTTAATCTGTTAGCTAAAACATGTCAATCTGTATCCCATGGTAGTCAGAAAGCACTGATTTGGCGATAGAAATAAGACTGGGGAATGAATGATTGAAATATTTATATTCTGTGCTTTATTCATAACAAATGCCTTCTTTAAGAAATGCAAAAGGTAACTTTACACGTGGACCTAGCAGATTCACAGGAATCAGATTGATTACATCTATGGAAAGAATCGTTGGAGAGGTCCTATACAAGCAGTCAGAACTAGGTCAGGTGCTGACTATGGAACAGACCAACTGTGTGTAAGTTCAAACCAAGACTGAAGAAGATTAAAACAAAGCCACAAGAACAAAAACATCACCTTGAGTCTATTCTACCTGAATTAAAAATCAACAACAGATTTGAGACAGTTGCCATGGAAGAAACAGTCAATACATCAATGGATGTATTGAAATGATAAAATCTACTGCCATTGCCATAAATCAAGAATGTAACGTTAACAACTCATGTGTACATAACTCAAGCCTGCTAATTTCAATTGCTGTATGTACAGCTCAAAGTTGGGCAATAAATAAGGAAGACTGAAGAAGAATCAGTGTGCATTTGGTGATGACAATTGACTGTATCATGAATTCTCAAAAGAACAGATAATTCCTTGAGCATGTTGTCAGGAGGGACTTGTCCGTGGAGAGGGTCATCATGCTTGGTAAAGGAAAGGAATAGAAAAGATATGACCCTTAGTGAGGTGGACTGACACAGTATCTACAAGGATGGGCATAAGCAGATATTGTAGAGATGACACAAAATTAGACCATGTTTAATTCTTGTTGCTATGACGTTGAAGACAAGCTGATGAAACCTAACACCAACATTAAGATCTGGCTGATTTTTATTATTAGTCTTTATTTTGTGCCTGGGATTTTATAACTTACAAAGATGTTTTCTTAGTAAAAAATAGCATTGTGGCATGTCAGGTAGCATTTAGCTTTAATGACAGTTTTTGTTAGCCTATAGACGAGTCTTTCATTAAAGAATTTTTTATTTCTTCTAAGAGCAGTTTTTAAATTTTTTTCTTCTTAGAATTCATAATGCTTGTGCACTGGAAACTTTTCATCAGTACCTGTTGACTGCTGTTAGACTTGATTTTCAATTCAACCATCAAATAAAAATAAAGGTGTAGTGTCTTTGCAAGTTTTCTAAATGCTTGTGTTTGCTCATGTTTGTTTGATAGCTCATCATCCTTTCAATTTTATTTTTAATGATCTTTTACTTTCAACTTGTATTAAATATGGAGATGCTTTCAGAAGTAGATTATGTAGTTAAAATAGCCAACTTCTTTTCCAGAATAACCCAAGTCTGTACATAAGAAATTTTACTATTCTTTTTTTTGGCTTGTAAACTCTAGGCTTCTGAGCTCTGTCCTGGATAATAGTGCATCCTTTCTTTGTGCTTGCTCCAGTGTTGCCTTCTGTAGAGTAAGGGGTATAAACTCAGATGTCTTCACTGTTGTTATGTTGTTACTTACATGTCACTTCACCGCCCTTCAGTATTGCCTTGGTATTTCTAAGAACTGTTGTATAAAGTGATGGCCTATGCTTCTTCAAAAACTGTCTCTTCTACATTTCCAGAACTAATTTAACCTCCTGCATTATTTTCTATTAAGGACTTTGCAGACACAAGAAGTCTATAATTGTATATGCCTTTATTTGTTCACTATGAGCAACAGAAATAGATTCAGTCAATTTAAATGAAACAGAACTTTATTGGAAGAAGATAGGATGCTGAGAGAACCTAAAGGTAGAATAAATAAGCAAACTTCAGAAGAAACATTTTATTCCAGTTTCTCATTCCCAGAGGTTGATTGGCTGAGCATAGGACATATATTCAAGGCAGGTTGGGAAGCTCTTGGCAACTCACTGCTCTTGAGTCAATTTTGACACATAGTGACCCAGCGTATTAAGGAGAACTGAACTCCATGGGGGTTTTCTGCTATAATTTTAACAGGATATGAATAAGGTCACCAGGGTGCTTTTCTGAACTGCCAACTTTCCATTATCTGGCAATCCTTTGCACCACCAGGGACTTCAGGTGGGAAGCAGAGTGGTTAATTATTTTTGTCAAAACTGAATGCAATGGTAATGTAGCACATTTCCCCAAAGGAAAGACAATGTTGTTTAAAAAAAAAAAAGAAAGAAAAGAAAAAGACAGGTTGGTCAGGCACAACAGAGATATCCATGCCATAACTAAAATGTTTTTCTGTCTTGTCAATGGATAGACCAGGAAATGACTTGGGATTCTAGAATAGAAGCAATCAGTCCTCACACCTGGCGTTTAGCTTTCAATCCTTCGTGAGGGTTGCAAACCCTCTTGGGTTGTCTGCTGCACTATATAGATTTAGAAGCAAATGAGAATCTCTAGCTATCAGAGAGATGCAAATCAAAACAACAGTGAGATCACCCCAGCAACAATAGCAAAGTACAATAGGACAGCAAACAACACATGCTAGTGAGAATGTGGACAGATTGGAACTCTTATTCATTGCTGGTGGGAATGTAAATTGGTACAACCCCTATGGAAAGCAGACTGGTGTCCTCAGAAAGCTGAAAATAGAAATACCATTTCACTCAGCTATCTCACTATTGGGAATATATCCCAAAGAAATGAAAGCCACAACATAAACAGCTGTGCGCGCACACCTGTGTTTCTTGTAACATTATTCACTATAGGAAAGAGATGAAAGCAGCCCAATTGCCCATCAACAGTGAATGGACAGAGATTGTGGTACATCCACACAATGGAGTACTATGCAGCACTGAAAGATAGAGAACTCATAAAACACTATACAACATGGATGAATCTGGAAGACAAAATTCTGAGTGAAATATCTCAGTCACAAAAGGACAAATACTGTATAAGATTACTGTAATAACAATAGAATAGATATGGCAGGTGGGAAGGGAGAGAATAGGAAAAGAATAAAAATATATTGCATATTATACTGCAATAAGTAAGGGGATGGAAAACTAGACATAATATGTATGACAATTAGCCATCTGGAGCAGGACAAGCATTATAAAGTTATTTGTGGGAGGAGGACAGAGAAAAATGTTTCTCTATATACATATGAATAAATGAAAACCAATATATTTGTAAACTTTCACTAAAAGCACAAAAGGAGAAGTTCACAATTAGCTTAAAAGAAAAGCTTTGCTTTTATCCTTTGGACCATTACAATCCACAGCAATTTTCATGCTTGAGTGAATCATTTTGCTTCTATCAACAACAAAGAGTGAAGGAAATAACTACAACTTAACTTATAATTTAATAAAAACTGACTTTAAGAATTATTGATTGGTTGGAGCCAAGTGAGTTTGCCTATTAGTTCTTTTTATTCTTGACATCATTTACATGAACATGTAGAGTTGCAATACTTAGAGACTTTCAAGTGCTCTAGACACTTAACATCATTTTATTAATCTGCTGACTTTAATTTTGGATTTAAATTGGCTGTTAATAATATCATCAAACTTTTCAAGAAAATTTCTAAAAGAAAATTCATAAGCATGGCAAGAAGAGGTGGCAATTATCCACATTTTAATGATATTATAGAAAAACAGAAATGTTTTTCCAAAGCAGGAATATTAGTTATTGTATTGTCTATCTCGTTTGCTTCCTCATTTTCATGTATAAAAGAGGCCGCTCATTATCATCATCCTCATCAAAACCATCTAGTGAATATCATTCTGTATCATTCTGTTTATGGCACAGCTTGCAGCATGTTAAATAGGCATAATCCTTCTCCATTGTCCTCAACCATTGATCTGCAACAAAAGACCTTTTTCTGATTTTGAATGTAAATTCACAACATTTAGGGTTTGCATATGTAAATAATCTGCGTTTTATTTCTTTTTTTCAAGAAGAAAATAGGGTTCAGGACAATGGCCTCTGGAGAAATTAAAGTATGTTCATTTATTCCTGTCTCATGCCATGATTTAGGTTTGAGTTTTAAACTCTGAGCTCCAGTACTGCCCATCTCTCAAATGATAAGCAAGTCTGGATTCATAGGTAATTTTGCTTTTGTGCATATTACATAGCTCAGAGATGTATTTTCCTATTGTTAATTTTATAAACAAAGAACATAATTTCCATTTGCCTACTTGGAGGATAATCAGTTGGCATTCTTAAAGACAATCTTAGACATAGGCATAATTAAAATAGAAAGTGGTTATAGATCTTTATCTGCATAGATCTATATATAGAGAGAGATCCATTCATATTAATCACATTCCATGAACAACTCCAACTCCATACTTATCGTTTGGTTATCCCATAGGATAAATATAGATAGCATTCATTCCAGCTAGCTTCTTTCCTCCTCTACCTTTTCTTTATTCTCCATATATAACTTGTTTTTATTATGTATGTCTGGTTGGAACTGCCTCATAGCTGATCCCCTACTGGGTTTTCAGAGGCCATATACCACACATTTTTCTTCTGTGAAGCAACTGGGGATTAAAACTGCACCCCTTTGAGTTGGCAGTATAACGTCTTACCTCTAAGCCACCAGGGTTACCTCTTATATAGCCTAGAGCTATAGAATTATTTAGTTATCCTCTTGTAATTCTTCCTCTGCACATATTCTAACTTACTAATAGGACCTAAGATTAGCTCAATGTTAGTAACAATACTGATGACTTTTTAAAAGACTCTAAGGGAACTCTAGTGACCTAGTAAGAAGCTGTGCTGAAATCCCAAAGGCAGGGGATTGAATCTGCTAGCTACTTCATGGGAGAAGGATGGCAATATGCTACCATATTATTAACTGCCTTTGAAATCCTGCCAGAGGATCCAATATTGGGTTGGTTTCTACTAATAGTGCACAAGAATAACAACAAACAATAATAAAGCATTATTACTTGAATGTGTGGAGTAGTCTTACATAGGGGTTGTAACTTGATATTGTCAATTAATATTTGATGGTTTAGTTTTTCAATAAATTTGGAAACTATATCACACTACCTTTACATCTTACATTACTATAAAATTAAAAAATTAAACAAAATAAAACTTCAAAACTAGCAAAATTTAAAATTGTAATACTGGTTTCTGCAAAATGGGAATCTCATAACAGTTAAATGCGTTCGTGCATAATCTATACGTAGACCCAGAAGTTATTGTTGAAACAGAACATAGATCAGCACTGCATGGTTTAAAATTAGAAAAGGTGTGTGTCAGGGCTGTATTCTTTCTCCATACCTAGTCAATATGTATACTGAGCAAACAATTCAAGAACTTAGAATGTATGAAGAAGAATGTGGCATCAGGAATAGAGGAAGACTCATTGACAATGTGTGTTATGCCAATGACACAAATTTGATAGCAGAAAGTGAAGATTTGAAGCACTCTCTGCAGAAGATCATGGAATACAGCCTTCAATATGGATTACATCTCAACACTAAGTAAACAAAAATCCACACCTCTGGACCAGTACCCAAAATCATGATAGATGGAGTCATGAGATTGGCATTGTCAAGAACTTCATTTAATTTGAATCTATAGAATCAATACCCATGGTAGCAATAGTAAAGATATTAACAAAAATTAACCTGTTGCCAAAGACTTCTCTAAAATGTAATAGAGCCAAGACATAAGTTTAAAGATTCAACCTACCTGACTCAAGCTGTGTTGTTGTGTGTGGTTATGTCAGAATCAACTCATAGCTAATACTCCAGTGGGTTTTCAGAGGCAGTAAAATGTATAAGAGGAGATTGCCAAAACTTTTCCTAAGGAGCAGTTTGTGGATTCAAACTACATGTCTTTATAGAACTGCAGCTCAGCTTTTTACCACTTGGACATCAGAGATCCTTTGACTTAGCTATAGTATTTTTAAAAATGTAAAAGACTTGATCTATAATAAATTGCTCAGTATGCAACTGAAGGTTGTACAATGTATAAGGAAGGACAAAGAAGAATCAATGCCTTTGAATTGTGGTATTGGTGAAGGATATTTAATATCCCATGGCTACCAAGATAAGTCTATCTTGGAGGAAGTGCAACCAGGGTGCTCCTTGAAGGAAATGATGATTTGTCACACATACTTTGTTCACATCATCAATATACTTTGGTCATGTCATCAAGTCCTTGGGGAAAAAGCCATCATATTGGGAAAGGTAAAAGGTCACCGAAAGAGAAGACTTTCAACAAGATAGCCTGACACAATCATTATAACAACAGGCTGTAGCCTGATAGAGATTATAAGAATGGTGCCTTATAGTTCAGTGTCCCAATCAGTTGTACTCAACAGAATAGCACCTGATGAAAACAACACTGGTTTAATGTGGCATAAAAATACTGAAGTGAAACTAAATACTGAGTAATGATTTTAATATCATTTTGGCTTTTTTTTCCTTCATTAACCTTCATTAAAGTTGTTTGCAAAATAATATATGTGCACATTTATTCCTTTAACGACATACATAAACAAAATGTAATTCAGGATCATTAGTATTTCCTACTTAAGTAACACTGTGATAGATATTAAAGGTCAAATAAATATTTTAACAACATATCATTTGATAATTCAAAAATCTGCTTAATTCGTTGAAGATAAATAAGATCAGCCTCATTGTAGCACCTGAATTTTGAAGAACATTCATATTTAATAGAAATTTTTTTTAGTAGAAGAACATCTTTCATTTATTTTTCACTACTGCCATTGCTACTAATCAACAAACATTAAATGCTATATATGCATCAGAGAGCTGGACAATGACTAAGAATGACAGCAAAAGAATTGATGCCTTTAAGTTGTGGTGCTGGAGAAGAGTACTGAACATGGACTGCCAAGAGGTCTGTCTTGGAGAACATGAAACCAAATTTCTCCTTGGAGGCAAAAATTTTGAAACTCCATCTCACATAGTTTGGGTACATGGCCAGGAGGGACTAGTTCTTGGAGAAGGATATTAAGTCTTGGAAAGGTGAAAGGACAGAGCATGAGAGAAAGTCTCCAGATGAGATAGATTAACATGATAACTGGGGCAATAGGATTAGGTGTGTACTTGTCAGTAAGACTGGATCAGGATAGGGCAGGGTTCAGGCTTACTGTACATAAAGTTGCTAAGAATCATAGGCAACTTGACGGCACATAACAACAACATATAACTTTGAAAGCAGTTCGCCAATATGTCACCAGCTGTGAGTTGATTCTGACTCAACAGGAGATGAGGGCATGCAACACAGTTCTGAGTTTTTTGTATCGCTCCAAAATTACAAAGAACTAACATATGAATAGTTCATAGTCTGTTCCACAATCAGCACCTGGCCTAGTCTCCATAGCTGATACTAAGCTTCTCCAACTATTCTTTTCACAGATACAATTAATCTGATTCCTGTGTAGTCCACCAGATGAGAAGAAATAGGTCTATTCTGGAGAGGGTAAAACCAAGTTCCTCTTTGGAGGCTAGGATTTTTAAGTTCTGTCTCACATGGCTTTGACATCTTGTCAGAAGGATATGCTATCATGCTTGGAAGATTGGAGGGACAGTGCAGGAGAGTAAGACCTCAGAGGAAGTGAATTGACACAATAACTGGGATAATGGTGTAGGTATGTTTGAGTCAGTGGATGGCTCAGAATAGAGCATGGTTCAGAGATATTGTGCATAGGGTCTCTATGAGTCACAGTCGACTGAACAACAGATAGCAACAACACAACAATGTAAAAAAATGGGACATGTGGTAGTGTAGTTGTTTTGCTAATCTAAAAGCCACATTACTCTGGAAGTTTGAATGAGAAAGAGATGCACTCCCTCATCCCATGCGATAGTCTTGGAAACCCAGTGGAGAGTCAGCTACAAATGAGTCAATTCTTACTTGACATCAAATATATCATGTTATATGGTGTCTCTCACTTTTAAAAAATTTAAATTACTCCACATTAATTCTCTGTTGTTAGTTTAGTGGTATGGTTTACACAGCTCTTACATGAATAACACAATGAGTGTGACTCTCAGCAGGACACATGACTTTCTCCCAAGCCTGAAAATTCCCTTTTCCTTCTGGTCAAAATACTCTTTTCAGAGATAACTATTGTTCTGACATTTAACAAGTATAGATTAAACACCAACTGTCTTTGAGATGTATATAAATGAACTTTTTTTTCCATTTACTTTCATACTCAAGTTCTTAAGATAATGTGGGGTACTTTTTCAATTTGTTAATTGATCAGTAATTTTTTGTTTATGTTGTTGGGTTAGTATTCAGTTTTAAGTACAGCTTGGTTATGCATTCTCTTTTTTTATAGAGATGAGCTATTTCAGGTTTTAACAGTTTTAATAAGCTTATTTTATGTAAATATTCTTATATAGATCTTTTTGGTGGTTATGTTTTCATCTATCTTTGGTAAAAATAAAGATAGAAGAGGTATCATAGAGTAAGAGTACATGTAACCACATAAGAAACAACCAATTTATGTTATAAAAAGAAATTATTTTGTGTACAATTTATAATTTGTTTATTGAGATTTTAATGAAAGTTTATAAAGAACTTGAATTTCCATTCATTCATTGTTGCACATTTTCCTCCCTGGTCCTCCATGTCCCCCACCTCAGTTTGCTTTTCTCTTTAGGGAAAAAAAAAGTCTTTCATTGTTATACAGTCCCCCTGCACCAGTCACTGTTACTATGGAGCTCTTATTCTGAACTCTTGTCATGCCAATGATACCTAGTCATATATATATACACATACATACAATTCTCTTGCTTATCTGTTTCAATGCTATATACATTATTTATCCCCTATTTTCTTCCCCAACCCTTATGTCAGTCCTGTTTTATAACTGTGGCATTATGTAGTACTTGTCCTTCTGTGACTGAGATATTTCACTCAGAATAATGTCCCCCATGGTCACCTATTCTGTATATTTCATGACTTTATTGTTTTCCAGAGCTGCATAATATTCCATTGTGTGACTTATACCACAGTTTCTCTAGCCATTCATTTGTTGATGGAAGCTTGGGTTATTGCAACTCTTTGCTATTGTGAACAAAGCAGCAATAAACATGGATGTGCATATATTTGCTGGGTGGCAGGTCTAATTTCTTTAGGGTATATTCCCAGTAGTGGAATTGCTGAGTCAAATGGTATTTGTATTTCCAAATTTTTTGAGAAAGCACCATATTGCCATTTTACACTCCCACCAACAGTGAATAAGGGTTCCAGTTTCTCTACAATACTTAATCTTATGATTACCTATTGTGATGGATATTATTTGTTTGTCTGTATTTTCTTTGTCTCTAGAGAAATCCAACTGATTTTTTTATGTTGATCTGGTGTACTGCCACTTTGCAGAATCGGTCAACTCTGTCCAGTAGTTTTCTTGCTGAGTCTTTAGGACTTTCTAAGTATACTATAATATCATCTTCATACAGAGATAACTTTACCTCCTCTTTGCCAGTTTGGATACCTCTTATTTCCTTCTCTTGTTCTTATTGCTATTGCTAAGACTTCCAGTACAATATTGAATAAGGGAGGTGATAGTGGCCATCCTTGCCTAGTTTCTGTTCTCAAAGGGAATGTCTTTAATCTCTCTCCATTGAGAACAATGTTGTCTCTCAGGTGTGCATATCTACTTTTTACTATGTTGAGCAAATTCTCTTCTATACCTATTTTGTTGAGTGTTTTAATCAGGAAAGAATGTTGGATTTTTTTCGAGGGCCTTTTCTGCATCAATTGATAGGATCATGTGGTTCTTGTTCTTTACTTTGCTAATGTGATGAATTACATTGATTGTTTTTCTTATGTTTACCCTCCTTGCATACCTGTTATGAATCCCACTTGGTCATGGTAATTTTTTTTTAATGTATCTTTGGATTCTATTGGCAAGGATTTAATTCAGGATTTTTGCATCTATGTTCATGAGAGATATTGGCCTATAGTTTTCTATTTTGGTATTGTCTTTACCTGGTTTTGGTATCAAGGATATGTTTGCTTCATAGAATGAGTCAGAGAATTCCATCTTTTTCTATTTTCTGAAATAGTTTATGTAGAATTGGTGACAGTTCTTCTCAGAATATTTGATAAAATTCAATTGTAACAACATCTGGTCTAGGCCTTTATTTGGCTGGAAGTTGTTTTATTATCTTTTCAATTTCTTCTTTCGTAATGGGTCTGTTCAGGTGTTCAATTTCGGGTAGTGCCAGTTTAGGCAATCTGTGAATTTTAAGTCTTTTTCCATTTCCTCTAGGTTTTCATATTTTTTTGACTATATTTTTTCATAATATTCCATTGTTAATCTTTTTATTAAACCATTCACATTCAGTGTGATTATTGAGAGACATGGTTTTATTACTATCATTGTTTTGAGTTCTTTTTGGTGTTGTTGCTAGTTACTTTGGGCTATGCTGCTTTCTGTGGCACCTCTTTAAGAAGGACTCTCAAAGTGTTTCCTACAATGCTGGTCTTGTTTTTACAAACTTCCTTAGGTTCTCTTTTCTGGGAATATCTTGATCTTTCCTTAATATTTGATGGACAATTTCACTGGGTACAATATTCTTGGTTGACAGTTGCATTCTTTGAGTGTTTGATAAATGTCATTCCACTGTCTTCTTGCTTGCATGGTTTCTGCTGATAAAACATTTAATCTTATTTGCTTTCCCTTATAGGTTACTCTTTGTTTCTCCCTCACTGTTTTCAGAACTCTCTCCTCATTTTTGGTTCTGGAAAATTTGTCTTTGATATGTCTTGGTGTTTTTCTTTTGGAGTCTATTCTATTTGGTGTTCCCTCAGCTTTATGAATATACATTCTCTCATTCTTCATTATGTCTGGAAACTTTTCTTCTAGTAATTCTTCTACAACTTTTTCAGTGCCTTTACTTGCTTCTTTGTGTTCTGGGATTCTGATTAAGTGCATGTTATTTCTCCGGATGGTCTCCCACATTATTCTTAGGTTTTCTTCTTTTTCTTTCCTTTTTGATTCTGCTTTTTGTTCTAGCAGATCAGTGGTAACAATTTTATCTTCTTTCACTGGTTCATGTGTTATTCCATCATGTTGACAGCATCTGAAACATTGGACTGCACATTTCAGATTGTATTTTCTTGTTTCTCGAGAGCCTCTAATGCCTCATTTGTTTTATGTGCATTGTTTTGGATTTTTTTTTCTTAAGCTCTTACTGGTTTTTGCATGCAGTATCCTGTAAATTCTTCAAGTTTTCTTTCACTCATTGAAAATATTAAATCATTGTTCTTTTAAATTCTGTGTCAGAATGTTTCATCAGACTTTCTGGTTTCAGGAAGTCCATTGATACTATGTCACTTTTTGACATTTTGTTTTGGGCATGTGTAGGTAGCTTGCTTCCTACCTGACATGGAAATGGTAGAGTTTTTCATGCCTGAGGCGATAACATGTGCTTGATCTGAAGCCACTGCTCCAGAAGCAGGTGGTCCTGCCTGGGTTTCTTTCTGCCTTCTGAACCAGGGGAGGATCTTCTTCAGTTCGGTAGAGAAAAGGTCTGTGAAAGGAGCCTCTCTGTCAGACAATTGTTGCAACTTGGCCAGCCCAAGATGATCTGGGCTACAGACAGTTAATGGACTGGATGTGAGGAGACACAAGGCAGAGTTCAGAAATCCAACTGAAAAGCTAGGAAGTCTTGGCTCACTTGCTTCTGATTGAGCTTAAGGGATCCCATGTGATCCAGCCAAACAGCAAAGACCACCCACAAGGTACCTAATTCAAATTCCAGCATCACTCCCAGCGTTGCATTGCTCCTAGCACAGGGTTGCTAACTCCCGGCATGACCCATGTCATCAGCAGGAGCATCTCCCATCACTGGCAGGTGGCATCAGCAGCCACTATTTGTATTTTTAACCAGAAAATTACTTGCATTCTAATATTTCTATTTCTTGCCACAATTTGATATTGTAAATATTTTTTTTTATTTTAGTTGATATACTAAGAAGAAACTCATATCTCATACATTTTTAAATTTTTATTTATCTTATAATGAATAATGGTGGACGATCTATCACCAATCAGCATTATGCAGATGACACAACCCTGCTCGCTGAAACTGAAGCGGACCTCATGCACTTACTGCAGAGGGTCAAGGACTGCAGTCTTCAGTATAGACTGAGGCTCAATGTCAAGACGACAAAGATTCTCACCACTGGACCAATCGGTAGCATCAGGATGGATGGTAAAGAGATTGAGATTGTTCACAGCTTCAGTTTGCTCAGCTCCACGGTCAACACTCTTGGCACCAGTAGCCAGGAAATTAAAA
>NW_006399812.1:4351518-4365427 GCF_000299155.1 Elephantulus edwardii | reverse complement strand
GCTACTGCTTGGAGGCAAGGATTCTGTGGTTTCGTCTGACATACTTTGGACATGTTGTAAGGAGAGACAGGTCTTTAGAGAGGGACATCATGCTGGGCAGAGTGGAGGGAGAGTGCAGGAGGGGAAGACCCTCTATGAGGTGGACTGATTCAGTGACTGGGGTAATTGGGATGGGTGTCAGAAGCAATGTGACTGGCACAGGATAGAGCAGGGTTTAGGGCTGTTGTACATAGGGTCACTATGAGTCGTAAACGACTCAATGGCACATAACAACAACAACAACCTCTTTCAACAGGGAGCTCTGGTGGCCTAGTGGCAAAAAGCTGCACTGTAATCCTGGAGGCACATGGTTTGAATCCACCAGATGATCTGCTGGAGGTGGAGGGGCAATCTCTTCCTGTACCAGTCTGATCGAATTTGAAGCTTCACACACAAAAACAATAAAATAAAATTTTTTAAAACCCTCTTTTATGCTTTCATCTTACCTTTCATATTTAAATCCATTTTTCTAAGGAATTATTGTTTTTTTAAAGTAAACTTTTGTTTCTATTGATTTGTCGCTATTGTTTATTTTTCATTTTTGTGAGTTTTACTCTTAAATATTTCTTTCACCACTCATTTTAGTTTTCCTACCTCTTTTTCCCTTACAATCTAATATTGGAAGTTTAGGGTACTTGGAAAAATTGCGCTTTCTGTATCTTTTGAGTACAAAATGTTTGGATGTGAGTTATATCAAAGTAAGAGTGTTATTTATGTATTCTATATCCTTATTTATTTTAACTTTAAAATTATAAAAGAAATAATAAAATCTCCACCTATAATTCTAGTTTTCCTCTAGTTTTTATACAATTAGAAGTTCAAATGTTTCAAAGTCACTTTACTAAAGTATAAAATGGCTTGGATGCTTTCTTGATTAATTGACTGTCATATCTGTCTTTATCTCCAAAAGTAAAAAAAATAGTAATAAAAGTGTCTTAAAAACAAGTTTCTCTGATATTTTTATGCATATACAAGTTCCCTTTTGTTTAGAGTTTGTAGGGGATTTATTTTCATAATTCATTATTTTCAATCTGTCAATGGCTTTGTTGTTAAAATCTGTTTCTTGTAAACATCATATAATGAATGCAACAAGGTGGATTATGTGAGACCAAGTCTTAAGAAAACAAAAGACTTTGTGAACAGCAAGAGTTAGTTTTAATTCCCACACCTGTCACTTCCTAGAATAAGAAGCAAGTTTCTTTATTTTTCCCAGGTATCATCATCTTCATCTTCATCATCACCTATAAGATTAGTCTAGTGTACCAGTTGTGGTTTAAGAGTTCTTATACCTGTTAGAGCCCCTAGAAATAGTTCTTCTGTCTGTTTCTTTTCTCTGCTAGACATTTTCTGTCACACTGAGTTGTTTTTCTTATAACTTCAGAAACCTTTGGGCATCTTTTCCTAGAGCCATGAGTGTCTGTGGCATGAAAACAGAGATAACCCTCATTGTATCAGCCAGGGTGCTGGCAGATAATACAGATTTTAATGAGAGTCATCCACAGCAGTGAGGGCAGGGTTAAGGATGAAGCAACAAATTTTGAGGAAAGAAAGACTAACATCCCCAGAAAACTACTACTAGCTTGAAGGCTGAAGAGGCAGAGAGAAGAGAGTGTACCTGGAGCCAGTGGGAGCTGGAGCCCTGTGCCTCCAAGAACGACTGGTCATTAAGGGACACAGATGTGCTAAAGCAGAGTGAGAACAGCAAAAATACTCCACCTTCTTCCTTTTTCCACCTTTTTCTCTTCAATGGAAATAAATTAGAAGTGAGGGACAAAAAGGGCTCAGAAGATTGCAACTGGTGAGTCACTCTTTTGGGGAGAACAAAATATATTTTGGGGGAGTGCAAAGCTGTAAATAGCTAGTATATAATTTAGAAAACTGTGCCACAGAAGAATAGCTCCTAAAAGGTAATTTGTCCTGCAGTCCATAGTGAGGCTCTGTTTGAGTGTTATGAATTCTGAGAAGTCACTCACCAGAGAGACCATTCTGAGGATGCCACACCTGGCTCTGAATGAGTCCTTCCTGCAGAAAACATCTGCTCTCCCCAGGGTTAGCCATCTGCTGGAAGCGTGGGCCTACATCGAGCAAGTTCACCTCCCTCAGATGTCTTATGTTGCTTTAGAATCCATGTGATGTAACTCCTGGTTCCCTTTTCAAAGATTTCTCTTTATCCAAACTTTCGTTCTCAATAGACTTGTAGCTTTCCTGCACACTCTTTGAGATCAGAAACACAGACTGATTCTTCCTTCTCTTCTGAGCCAGCATTTATGTCAGAAAGGAGTGAGACACGCCTATTTGCTGTTAAACTTTCTGGCTAACTTTGCTTTCTTTGGGGGTGGCTTTGATATCATCTCCTTTAAGTCGGTAAGTGGTCCCTCCAGTATATCCCCAGGTATCTTATATTTACACTCCTTAGCATTCGTCTGGATTTAATATTGTTGATTTCCTTGTCTGCATTCATTCCCTAGGTTCTAAACTTCCCTAGTTTCTAAACTTCTGAAGACTGAGACTGTGACTTTCCAGGACTTGTAGAATATTTAGTGCTTTTGGTGGTAAGGAATTATGCTGCCAACCCAAAGGCATGCAGTTTGAATCAACCAGCTGCTCTGCGGGAGAAAGCTGGGCAATCTTTTCCCATGCAATTTGCTGACTCTGAAAGCCAACTGGAGAGTCAGCTATGAGCTGGTTCTAACTCAAGAGCATATAACAGCAATAGCCAGTGCTCCATAAGTGTTGATTGAATTAGTCAATAAAGAAACATGTTAATTAGTGAAAGTCACATTTTAACTGCTTACCACAGGTCATGTGAACACACCTGTGTGATCCCTCTTTGATTTTTCTGGACCTTATCTTTAAAATGAACAAGGGGAGTCACCATTTTTAAGACAATTTTAAATGCTAATCTTAAGACCTACATATCTTTATTTTTTACAAAAGAAATTTAAAAAATTATGACAATACTTAACTATATCTTTGTGAAAAGAACAGTCAGGTTATTTATTTTCACTAATAGAGTGATGGCACGCAGATGTCACAGTTAATACTTCAAAAGTTGCTTTTCTACCAATCAGAAGGATCAGTCACTGTAAAGGGCAGAGTATTTCTAATATCCACATATGGCCCTGGAATGCCTTGGCACTAGAATTTCTGAGCTAGGAAATTGTGTCTTTAAAAAGGTCATACAACTAAGATTGCTTTGATTTTCTTTATCTATTCAACAATGCATAGTTTTGAAGATAAAGAAGAGTTAAAATAAAAACAGGGCTGAAATCATCCAAGGAATAGGAGGAAGTAACAATGGAAGGGTTGGTTATCTACTTTGAAATTAGCCACTGAAAACACTGTGGATCACGAAGGATAATCAACTGTACAGGACAGGGGGTTTTCCACCACTGTGTAGGGGATTGTCATGATACTGGGATTAACTTAAAGGCAACTATCAAAAATGTTCTCTTTGGAAGGCAGTGGAACATGTGATTTAAACTCCAATTTATCTTTAAGCAGTATGGTGTTGAACACAAGACCTATGTGGATTATAAATCTGTGATCATAAGAGCTATGTAATCACAAGAAGGGCCTTTCATCTCTTAGTCTCTAATTTTTCACCTATAAAATAGAGAGCATAGTGCTGTGAATGTTAAATGAGATTTGAAATGTCACAGGATAGGCACATAAGCATTCAACAAATAATAACTATTGCTATCATAACAAACTGTGGCTGACTCTGAGAAGAATGGGAATCCCAGAACATTTAATTGTGCTAGTACGAAACCTATACTTGGACCAAGAGGCAGTAGTCAGAACAGAGCAGGGTACCCTTGCTTGTTTCAAATTGGGAAGGGTGTACGCCAGGGATGCATCCTGTCTCCATACCTTTTCAACATGTATGCAGAGCAGATTATCCGAGAGGCTGGGCTCTATGAGGAGAATTGTGGCATCAGGATTGGTGGAAGATCTATTAACAATCTCCGTTATGCAGATGACACAACCCTGCTTGTTGAAACTGAGGAGGACCTCGTGCACTTGCTGCGAAGGGCCAAGGACTGCAGTCTTCAGTATGGACTAAGGCTCAATGTCAAGAAAACAAAGATTCTCGCCACTGGACCAATTGGCAGCATCAGGATGGATGACGAAGAGATTGAGAGTGTTCACAGCTTCAGTTTGCTCGGCTCCACAGTCAACACTCTTGGCACCAGCAGTCAGGAAATCAAAAAGCGTATCGCGATGGGAAAGTCTGCTGTTAGGGAACTCTCTAAAGTACTCAAGAGCAACGGTGTCTCTCTGGAGACTAAGGTGCGCCTGATACAGGCCATGGTATTTGCCATCGCTTGTTATGCATCAGAGAGTTGGACAATGACTAGGGAGGACAGAAGGAGAGTGGATGCTTTTGAGCTGTGGTGCTGGAGAAGGGTACTGAATGTACCCTGGACTGCCAGGAAAACAAACAGATTTATCTTGGAGAGGATTAAACCAAGCTACTCCTTGGAGGCAAGGATTCTGGGGCTTTGACTGACATACTTTGGACATGTTGCCAGGAGGGACGGGTCCTTGGAGAGGGACATCATGCTCGGGAGGGTTGAGGGACAACACAGGAGGGGAAGACCCTCTATGAGATGGTTTGATTCGGTGACTGGGGTAATCGGGATGGGTGTGTCAGAGGTGGTGCATTTGGCGCAGGATAGAGCAGGGTTTAGAGCTGTTGTGCATAGAGTGGCTATGAGTCGGAAACGACTTGATGGCACATAACAACAACAGCAACATTATAATACATAACTTTAAATACAAAAGACAGATTTCAGCAAATTGTTATACTGTGAAAACAAGGGATATGTCCATTGAAATAGATTGACACAACAGTCCCAACAATGCATTCAAACACATCAATAACCACAAAATATAGTGCCAGACTGGGAAACATTTTGTTAAGGACAGGGCAACATTTTGCTCTGTTAGAAATAAGGACATCCATGACAATTAATGACATCAGCTTTATCATTGTTTGAGATTATGGTATTATTTAACCCAGTGGTTATTAATAATGATAATTAATAACAAAAATGCTTCTCTTCTAAAGTCATAAAATAAATTCCTCCATTTTGATTTTATGCAAGATATAAAGCAAATGCTATTCGTAAATCCCACTTATTAAGACTTATCAGCCTGTCTGAATCAATTATTATTACTGAGCGATTAGTACTGGACTTGATCCTTATCAACTGTTTAACACATTTTCTTAATTTTCTATTCACCTTAAAAACAAAACAAAAGAAACCCATACCAGTAACTTGGCAAACTGATTTGTAAATATACATTGTTGAGTTTGGGGGTTTTTTTTTTGCTATATATGTTCAGATATGGTAGTAAGCATATCTGAATATTTTCCAAATACTCTGTTTCTAGCACTGAGTTACTTCAACAGCATCTTAATTATTCTGCTGCTTTTCCAATATCTTATTTTCTTTGGCTTAGGAAAGATTTTTTTTTAAAAAGGAGTTCAGTACATATTAACAAAGTAACAGCTAAGGGGGGATATTCTATGAGTATAAATAGTTAGAGTTTATTGTGCAAAAAATGTATAACCAGCAATGGCAGGAGCCAATAAGAGCAAATCTCCATATAAGTGGTACTTTCCCCCCATGAAATCTGTTCACACCAGCCACCACTACATAACACAGTGTTCTTATTTAGTCTAGTAGGTGTCACATTACTTGATTTTGTTTCCTCAGTATATGAAGACAAGTTTGAACTTCTTTGAAAGATAATAAATCTAATATGGACAGAAAAGATGCTTCCTAAATTGAATGAACGTGTAGCAAGCTGACGGAACATCCAGAGTCTGTTGTGGGCTGGATCCTCAAAGGATTCAACGTGAAGAAGGCAGAACCTTTTTCCTCAGAGAACTAAATTTCTGAGAAGAATTTTTTTATTTAAAAAGTTACATTTAAAAATCTGTAATAGAAAAATAAGTGAAATAATAATAATAAAAAGAACCATATTTATTTAATATTTATTATGTGCCAAGCTTTTTGGTTTTGAGACCTCCCCCACTCCCTGCGCTTTACTATCTGTTGTGTTTTGGTGATGTTATTCAGTGGGAGAAAGAAGAACAATCTCTTCAGGCAGTGAATTTGAGTTTTAATTCCATGAACTTTGTCAGCGTGGTCCATAGGGGAATGTGCTGGTAATTGAAAGGCCATACCTCTTAGGCTGTTCAAATCCACTCCTCCATGGGAGAAAGTATTTCCAACCTTGGAATGCTATTGGAGGATCAGGTAGGAGTTTGTCTTGGCTTTAGGTCAATGAGTTGAGTTACAAGATGAGTAAAGCAAACAGTTAAACATTCAGCTTCTAGCTGAGAGTTTGGTAGTTCAAGTCCTTACAGAGATACTCTAGTGATGTCTACTTATGAAAAGTGAGTTATTGAATTCTATGAAGCAGAATTATATTCTGACACATATAGGTTGCTATGAGTTGAAATCTATTTAATAATAACTTGTTGTTGTTGTTGTATACCATTGAGTCTGAACCAACCCATAGCTGACCCTTCAGTGGGTTTTCAGAGGCAGTAAATCACATGTGGGGAGATTGCCCATGAAGCACCTGGAGGATTAGAACCATGTACCTTTGCATTCATAGCACAATTCCTTACCACTAAACTACCAGAGTTCCCTTGATAGTTAGGGGTGTTTTTTATTTTTCTGATCTCAGGTGACTGTTAATATCTTTATTTTCCAGATGAGGAAGTTGAAATTGAGAGAAGTTAAATAACTTACTAAAAGTTACTCCAGTAGTAAATGCTGAAACTATCAGTTAAACATAACCAGAAACACACCAAAATCCATATTTTTAAACAAAATTTTAAGCTAAGGACAGAAAAGTACCAACAGAATCAGAAGGATAAAAAACATTCTTTTTCAATTCTCTCTCAGTTATTTCACCGTTAAGCATTAACAAGACAAGGCTCGTGAAGTTCTTCCATATGAGGCTGAAGTCTACACTCAAGCCACTGACATCCTCCCAGCAGCTGGCTGCATAGGCTTACCTTACTGGAAGTTCCTACATGCACACTGACCGGGACCTTGTCAGGACTTCGTGTGAGGAATAATCTGGACACAGACCAGATGGCAAAGGCAGTGGAGGCAGTCCGTCCTGTTCCAGGCATCTGTCCAGGAGTACACTCCTCAGTATTAGATATTGTGGGCCTGCCAACTTCAATCTGCCATCTGAAAAGGTTTGCAGAGTCAGAGATCACAATATGACTCTACAAAGTTCTGGTAGCTTTTCTCAGTTTTGCATTGGGGAGTTTCAAAGAGAAATATAAAAAAACTATTATTGGCATTTTTACACCAAATTAAGTTACCCTAGACACATTCTCAAACTTTATAGAAGAATGTGGCATAAGAATTGGAAGAAGACTCATTGACAACAGGCATTATGCAGATGACACAACCTTGCTTGCTGATAGTTAAGAGGACCTCAAATGTTTGCTAAGCAAGATTGAAGACTACAGCCTTCAAAATGGGTTACAACTCGACATCAAGAAAACAAAGGTCCTTACCCCTAGGCAAATAGGCAACCTCATGAGAGTGGAGAAAGATTGAAACTGTCAATGATTTCATCTTACTTGGATTCACTATCAATACACTCAGTACCAGCATTCAGGAGATCAGAAAAGGATTGTTTTGTGCAAGTCTGCTATAAGGACCTTTCCAAAATACTGAAGAACAATGACGTCAGTTTGAAGACTAAGGTCCACCTGATTCAGTCCTTGGTCTTTTCCATTACTCATTATGCTTCCTAGAGATGGACAATAAAAAAAGACAACAGAAGAACTGATAGCTTTGAGTTATGATGTTGGAGAAGCATACTGAATATCCAAATGACTGCCAAAAAACCAAACACATTCATCTTGAAAAAGGTGCAGCCAGAATACTCTTTGGAAGCAAGGGTAATGAAGCTTCGTCTCTCATACTTTGGACATGTTGTTGAAAAGACTATATCTGAAAAGGGATATCATGCTTGGAAAGTTGAAGAGTCAACAAAAGAGAGAAAAACCTTCAATGAGTTGGATTGACACAGTGACTACAGCAATAGATTCAAGTGTATCAGAGCTGACTAGGATGTCACAGGATAGGACAGGATTCAGGTCTGTGGTTCATAGGGTTGCTATGAATCATAATATATTTAATATCACATAACAATGAAAATTAAGGTGTGCCTGATCCAGGTCATGGTCTTCACAATAACTTGCTATACATCAGAGAGCTGGACAATAACTAAGAAGAATAACAGAAGAAGAATCAGTGCTTTTGAGTTGTGGTGCTGAATAAGAGTCTTAAACATACCATGGACCGCCAAGAGAACAAACAGGTCTATCTTAGAGAGAACGAAACTAAGTTTCTCTTTGGAAGTTAGGATTTTGAAGCTCTATCTTACATAGTTTGATGTGGCAGAAGGGTTAGGTCCTTGGAGAAGGACATTACACTCAGAAGGGTGGAAAGACTGCACAAGAGAAGATCCTGAGTTGGATTGACACAGTAACTGAGGTAATGGGAACACATGTGTCAGAATCAATGAGACTGACTCAGGATAGGGCAAGATTTAGAGCTGTTTTATATAGGGTCGCTATGAGTCAGAGCCGACTTGATGTCACATAACAACAACAGCAAAAACAATTGTAAGGTCACTTGGCTCCACAATCAGCACTTTTGCTATTAGCAGCCAGGAAATAAAAATATGACTTGCATTGGGAAAGTCTGCTCTCAGGGAAAGTACTGAAGAACAACAAAGTCAGCCTGGAGACTAAGGCACACCTGATCCAGGACATGGTCTTTGCAATTACTTGCTATTCATTAGAAAGCTGGACAATGACAAAGGATGATAGAGGGAGAATTGATGCCTTTGAGCTGTGGTGCTGGAGAAGAGTACAGAGTATACCATGGACTGCTGGGAGAACAAACAGATTTGTCCTGGAGAAGGGCAAACCAGGCTGCTCCATGGAGGAAAGGATTTTGAAGCTCCATCTGACATATTTTGGGTCTGTTGCAAAGAAGGACCTATCCTTAGAGAAGGATATCATGCATGGGAAGGTGGAAGGACCTTTCTCATGGAAAGATAGGAAGACATTGGATAACATAGATTGACTTAGTGATTGTGATAGGAGTGTAAGAGATGATGAGGTTAGTTGAAGATAGAGTAGGATTCAGAGATATTATTCATAGGGTTGCAATGAGTCACAAACAAGTCAATTAGTCAGATCTAACCTATAGCTGACCCTCCAGTGGGTTTTTAGAGGCAGTTAATCACATGGGAGAAGACTGCCCATCTTTACCCCACAGAGCAGCTGATGAACTTGAACTGTTTGCCTTTGGGTTTGCAACATCACTTCTTGCCACCAGAATGAGTGTGTGTGTGTGTGTGTGTGTGTGTGTGTGTGTGTGTGTGTGTGTGAGAGAGAGAGAGAGAGAACAGAAAAAAAATGGATGCCTTTGAGTTGTGGTGCTGGAGAAGAGTACTGAAAATTCATGGGCTGTGAAGAGAATAAATAGGTCTTTCCTGGAAAGAGTGAAATTCGTTTACTCCTTGTTTGGAGAAGGACATTAAGCATAAAGGTCAGTGCAGAATAGAAATACTTTGGATGAGATTGACACAGTGACTGTGGCAGTGGGGTTAAATATGAGGAGGTTGGCTCGAGATAGCACAAAGTTCAGAGTCATTGTCCATAGGGTCATTATAGGTCTAAGCTGGCTTAATGGCACATAACAATTATATATATATAATAACAATTATAAAGAATATTATAGAACGATAATAACAACTCCATAGAATTGTTATGAAATAATATAGATCTATTTACTATATATAGAACATTAATAACAATTATATAGAATAAGTATGTGTGTGTCTCTATATATGGTATAGATACAATTGTTGTTGTTCCCCATCAAGTTGGACCCGACCCATAGCTGAACCTCCAGTTGCTTTCAAGAGGCAGTTAACTGCACAGGGGTAAATTTTCCATCCTTCTCCGGCAGAGCAGCTGGTGGATTTGAACCACATGCCTTTGGTATTGCAGAACAGCTATTTACCATTAGGCCATCAGAGCTCTGTTTCTCTGTCTCTCTTTCTCTCTGTATATGCAGGAGTAGCATCTATTTCCTAAACAGCATGCAGCTGGAGACTCTATGAGTTTTAATAAATGATGATAGTGATAGAAGGGCTTCAGGTCTTTTGTTCATAGGGTCACTATGAGTCATGCTCAACTCAATGGCAATCAACAACAACAACAACATATATATGTATCAAATGCTACAGGTTTTGGCAAACAAAGTTGTGTCATCTGCATAATGCAGGTTGCTGGTCTTCATTCATCCTGATGCCACCACAGTTCTTACTCATAAAGTTCAGCCTCCCAAATGATCTGTTCTGCATAGACTGGAAAAGTATAGAAATAGAACACAACCTTTATGTACTCCTTTCCTTACTTTGAACCATGCAGTGTTTTCCTTGCTCGGTTCTGAGGATTGGTTCAAGTATAGGTTTCATATAAGCACAAGCAAATGTCAGGGATTCCTATTCCTCTCACTATAATTTGTTGTGACCAACGTAGTCAAATGCCTTTGCATAGTCAATGAAACACAAATAGACATTCCTCTGTATGCTTTACTTTCAGCCAAGATCCATCTGACACTGTTGACACTATCTGTAGGGCCACAGCCTCTTCTAAAACTGGCTTAGGTTTCTGGTAGTTCTCTGTCAGTGTACTAGTTGTTTTTGGATAGTCTTCAGCACGAAGCAGGATTTTGCTTACAGGTGATATTAGTGAAATTGTTTAATAATTTCCATACTCTGTTGGGTCACTTTTTTTTTGTAATAGGAGTAAAAGTAGATCTTTCATATTATATAGAACTCTATAACTCTATAAATATGTAACTATATGTTGATGTTGTTGTTGATTGCCATTGAGTTGAGCATGAGTCATAGTGACCTTAGGAACAAAAAGCCTGAAGCCTTTCTATAACAATTGACATTTATCAAAGTTCATAGAGTTTCCAGAGGCATGTTGTTTAGGAAGTGGATGCTACTCCTGCTTCCAAACCTCTGTGTGTGTGTGTGTTTGTGTATGTATAAAGACCTGAACACTTGAATAACTTTCATCCTTTCTCAAGGTTCATAGGGTTTCCAAAGGCAAGCTATTTCAGAAGTGGATGCCATTCTTGCTTCTAAGCTTGTTTTAATTGAGGAGCTCCACCAAACACTGTGCCCCATGGGTAACCATTATTGCATTTGACACATCAGTGTAACAGTGTTCAGCATCACAGCAACCACGAGTTACCTCTGTACAGCAAGTGGACAGACCAGGGCTATACAACCTAGACAAATATTTAACCAAAAGCAATTAAAAACAGGCATAAATATATGTATACTTATTTGTTGCTGTCATGTGCCGTCGAGTCACCTGCAACTCATAGTTACCCTATGTACAAATGGCCTAAACCCTACTCTACCCCTTCCTAATCTTATTGTCTCTGACACACCTATCCCCATTATCCCAGTGACCTAGTGACTGAATGGATCTATCTCATTGAGGGCCTTCCCCTCCTGCACTGTTCCTCTAACCTCCCAAGTGTGACGTCCCTCTCCAAGGACTGGTCCTTCCTTACTGCATGTCCAAAGTATGTCAGATGAAGCTCCTTGCCTCCAAGGAGCAACCTGGCTTTACCCTTTCCAGGATAGAATTCTCTCTCCCTCTCCCTCTCTCTCTCTAAATATATATACATATATTTCTGTGTATTTCTATTTATTTATTTATTTATTTATTTCTATATAGAGTTTTATATATAGAGTTATACATACAAAACTATATATAATTATATATATTACTATATATAGCTATACATAAAACTAAATATATATTACTATATATATAACTTTATTTATATCTATATATGCTGTTATTGATGCCTGCCATTGAGTTGTTTCTGACTGATAGCTGGTTCCCCAGTGGGGTGTGTTTTCTACAATCTTTGATTCACATTGTGCTGCATGCATACAATCATTCATAAACATTCTATTTTACATTTTTTTCATTGATTTGTTTACAAAATTTATATACATTGTGCTTCACCCTATTCTTCATTCACATTGTATTTCATACAATCACCCTCATGCATCATGTTTTACAAATCATTCACCATTGGACCTCTTCACTCAAATCCTTCTCATTTATTTTCCCTTCCTCCCTCCACCCACCAAACTGTAAAGGCAGTAAATAGCACTGGAGATTTCCCATCTTCCTCCTGCACAGCAGCTGGTAGATTTGAACCGCATACCTTTGTGTTGGCATTGGAATTCCTTACTGCTAAGCCAGTAGAGCTTTGCTTATATGTTATTCATTGAGTCAAAATCAACTTGTAGCCAACACTCCAGTATCAAAGCAATTCTATCATCCTTAGTCAGTGTCCAACTTCTGATGAACAACAAATAATTGCAAAGACCATGGTCTAGATAAGGTGCACTTTAGTCTCTAGACTGACATCATTGCTTCTCAGTATTCTGGAGAGGTCCTTCACAGTGCAATTCATCTTTCGATTGCCTGATTGCTGATACCAAGAGTGTTGATTGATGTTAAAATGTCAGACTTCCATCATATTTATCACTTCTCCAGGACAAGTCCTGTTCTCTTCTATGACAAACTCTGTAATTGTTAATATGGTAGAATTGTAATTACTACTTTCTGATACTATTGTATTGGAAAGTCACTGGGACTGAAAATATCTTTTAAATGTAGCAGAAAAATCAAGTAGAAATAACAAAAGCATGACAGGATTAATTATGCAATGCTATGAAAATCCACGCAATAAGACCAGATGTTTAAGAAAACAAACAAGAAAGTAGAAGTGTCATTCTAAATATCCTACCAGCTGGTGTCCTACAATTACCCTAAAGTGGACCTCTTCCTCAAAACACTGAGAACTGAGCGTGTGATGATGTGTTCACACCACAATCTTTATATCTGTAATTTGCATTTAGTGTTATTTTTAGTCTCTCAGCATCAAAGAGAAAATGCAGGATTAGCTCTCAAATCTGACAGTCCCTTGCAGATACACATTTTCTTCAAAATGGAAAGATCTTATTAGGATTGCATTGTATTCATAAAAATGTTAGTAATTTCATTTTATATTCTTGTATTATATAAAAAATATATACTCACATAACTTTAGAATTACTAATTTTCATGTTTTCTATGATTGTGATAGACTGAAAAACAGCTCACAAGGATATCCACATCTTATCTCTAGAGCCGATTATGTTACCCACATAACAAAAGGGATTTTGCATTTATGATTAAGTAAGGATTATTCATGCAGGTTTAATGTGATAACATGGGCTCCTTATCAGAAAGAGGCAAGAAGTTTCAGTTGTTGATGTTCTGTTTTCAGTTTTTTTTTTTGTCTTGTTGTGAAGATGGTTAGTTAAGGACTTCTAAATTCTTTAAGTGTCAAAACAGAATTGCTTTAAATTTTGTTGAACTGCAAGTTATTTTGCCTTTAAGGCTCAAAATTTTGATGTTACTATCTAAGAGATTTTTATTGACTCCAAGATCATAAAGAGTTCTCCTATATTTTCTTCTTATATTTAGTAGCTAGATTTTTCATATCTAAATTTATGATCCTGTTTTGAGTTGATTCTGCATCTGATGTGAAGTAAGGGTCTAAATTAATCTTTTTCCACATTGGTGTCCAAATGACCCACCTCCATCTGTTGAAAAGATTGTCTTTCAGACACATAGATCAATGGAATAGAATTGAGAACCCGGAAATCAGCCCATCTATTTATGGTCAACTGATTTTTGACAAGGAGATGAAAT
>NW_006399812.1:4342771-4350018 GCF_000299155.1 Elephantulus edwardii | reverse complement strand
GACAGCATTAAACAACAATAACAATGACGACAACCAAGAGAGAGCTACATTGGCCTAGTGGAAGGAAGTTGTGCTACCAAGCCGAAGATGGGTGATTGTCATCTGTGGCCACTCGGCCAGGTTCAAATTGTTTTCCTGTCAAACATTCTTCTAGGTGGTATAGCACTGGTCTGTGCATTGCTGTACAGAGGTAACTCGTGGTTACTGTGATGCTGAAGCCTGTGACAGTGATGTGCCAATCGTGGTAATGGGCACCCATGGTGGACAGTGTTGGCTGGAGCTTCCCGACTAAATCAAACCTGGAAGCAAGAGCGGCATTCACTTCCAAAATGGCTTGCCTCTGGAAACTCTATGTACGAACAGTACTCAGGCTGTTCGTTCATAGCGTCGCTATGAGTCGTCTACTACTCGACGGCATTAAACAACAACAACAACAACAACAACTAATTTTAGATAAAACAATTACTCATTATAAAATAATAAATCAGTCTCTACAAAATGAAAAAAAAAAGATTGTCTTTCCCCCCCAATTCTTCTCTCATTTAGAAAAAATGAATTAAATTGACCACAAACGTCAAGTTTTATGGCTAGACCCTCAAATCTGTGTGTATTTTTTTTCTATGTAGCATTCTTTTTGTAGCCTCAATACTGCCTCAATTTTCACAGTAAGTTTTACAGATTCTGAAATGAACTCTATTCATTTTTAAAGAGATACTTATGTCTATTCTTACTTCTTTTTATTTGTATATAAATTTTAGTATCAACCTGTCAATTTTTAAAAAAATTCCTATTAATTATTTCTCTATAGTAAAAAGCTAGAATAAATCAATTTCTACTCAGTCTTAAGACTTGACTTTTTGGAGCAATTTAAAGAAAATTGTACCCCCTTTTTAATTTAAAATTATACTTTACTGATTTTTTATGAAAGTTTTCACAGAAAATAAGGCTCATACTTGACAATTCTCTCAAGTTTTCTGTGACATTAGTCACATTTATTGTGATTCATTAGCTGTGTTGTTTCCCTTCTAATACTCTACTATACCTATCCCTTTCCCTTTACAGTCTATCTTTGCATTTGAATAATTTTTGTTCTTTTGGTTTCAATTGGTGGTTTCTAAATATGGCATATATCTCACAGATAATATTGTTTATTTATGTGCCATTTTTCTATTTTACTTAAACATGATCTCAGGGAATAGACCTGTTCCAGATTTAAAGAATGTGTTCGGGTCAAAGTCTTAGAAAATTGTCTCTTCTGTGCTCTTCTAATTTATCTGGCATTAAACAATAATAAATTTGAATTTTGCTTCATATCTTTTCTCTCATTCTATCTCCATTCAACTATTTTGACCCTAGACATAATTGTCAGTGATAGTTCTTGACAGGGCAAGGTTCTGGTCTATTGTTCATAGGATCACTATGATGTGTAGTCAACTAGACGGTTCCCAACAGCAACAACCACAACCAAAGCAATAATTAAATCTATCTTGAAAGAAGGTTAACTGGAGGGCTCCTTAGAGGCAAGAATAGTAAAATTTTGTCTCCTATACTTGGAGCATGTTGTCAGGAGATTTTTAATACCTAGAAAAAGACATCATGGAGAGACAGAGAAATGAGAGGAAGGCCCTCAAAGAGATATATTGATACAATAAATACAACAAGGAGTTTCAGCATCTTCAAGGTTGTGAGGATGGTGCAAAACTTCAATCTCTTGTATACAAGTTTGCTAGGAGTCACAGTAGACTCAATGTCTCCTACAAACAACAACAAAGATACCTGTGCACACACCTGTATCTACCCATATACCAATTTGCCTATTTTCTGTTAGATGCTGTCAAGTTGAGTATTATTCACAATGACCATATAAGTTAAGGATTTGAATCTTGTCCTATGCTATCTTCATCATCCCTGACATACTTAAGCCCATTGATACAGTCACTGTGTCAATTTATCTCATCAAAGGTCTTCCTTTCTTTTGCTGTCCCTTCATCTTTCCAAGTATGATGGATTTTTCCAAAAAATGACCCCTCCTAACAATATGTCCAAAGTATGTGAGGCAAAGCTTTGCCATCCTTGCCTCAATGGAGCCCCCTAACAGCACAGTCTCCAAGTCATATTTGTTAATTAGTTTGGCAGTCCTTAGGCTGTTCAGTATTCCTCTCCCACAACAAAATCCAAAGCCATTGTTTCTTCTTCTGGTATCCTTATTCACTGTCCAACTCTCAGATGCAGAGGAAGAGATTGAAAACAGCATTACTTGAATCAGATGCACCATAGTTTTTAAGCAAACATCATTACTCCTTATCACTTTTGAGAGGTTCTTGACAGCAGATTTTCCAAAGCAATATGTCTTTTGGACTCTTGATTGCTGATACCAAGGGTGTTGATTGCGGATGCAAACAAGATGAAATCATTGACAACTTTAATCTTTTTTCTATCTGTCATGATGTTGCCTGTATGACCAATGATAAGGATTCTTGTTTCAATACTGAGACATTTTTTATATTGAGGGCTGTAGTTTTTAATCTTCTACAGCAATTGATCCATATACACACAAACACTTGATTTTACTTTGGTTATGCTGTGTTTACTACATTCACATTCAGTGTCACTTTTTTCATCATCAAAAATCCCAAGTTTCTATGGTCTAAAACATACTCTTCTTTACCCCCATTCTCTGCCTTATAATAAAAAAAGATGATGTCTCCATATTTATATATTTTTCTTAAATTTTCTATTGATTTCCATATAACCATTCATATGCATCATGTTTTGTACATTTACTTGGGGTTTTATACAATCCTTTATATATTGTTGTTGTTGTTGTTATGTGTCGTTGAGTCCCTTGCAACTCATCGCAACACTATGTATAACAGCTCTGAACCCTCCTCTATCTTGAGCCAACCACACTGTCTCTGATATATCTACTCCTATTACCCTAATCACTGAGTCAATCCATCACAGCCAGTGTCTTCTTTTCTTGCACTTTCCCTCCACCGTTCCAAGCTGATGTCCTTCACCAAGGACTCGTTCATCCTTGCATCATGCCAAAAGTATGTCAGACAGAGCTTCAAAATCCTTGCCTCCAAGGAGCAGCCTGAATCTAACCTCTCCAGGATGAATCTGTTTGCTCTCCTTGCAGTCCATGGTATATTCAATATCCTTCTCCAGCACTACAACTCAAAGTCATCAGTTCTTCATTTTAGTAATCCTTAGTTATTCATCCTTAGTCATTGTCCAGCTTTCTGATACATCACAAGTAATTATAAAGGCGATAGCTTGCATCAGGTGCACCTTAGTCTCTAGATTGACATCATTGCTCTTTAGTACTCTGAAGAGGTTCCTGACAGGAGATTTTTTCCAATGCAACTTGTCTTTTAATTTCCTGGCTGCTGGTACCAAAAGTGTTGATTGTAGAGCCAAGCAAACTGAAGCTGCTAACAATCTCTATCTCTTCACTGTCTATCATGATATTGTCAATCAACCCAGTGGTGTAGTATATATTTTATATCATTAATTACAAGTGTTCTATGCCTTTTATCACCTTATATTCTTATAAAAGAATTATCACACAGCATTTGTCTTGTTATGTCTTATTACACTTAGAATTTTACCCTCTAGTTCCACTAAATTATAACTATTCCACTGAATGCATGTACTACAGTTTTGAGAACTCATTTGTTTGTTTTGGGGATTCTCAGTTTTTTCAATTTATTTCTTATTGTCAGTAATGTAGAAATGAACATATGCATGCCTTATGCTTGTTCATATAATTATAGGGAATCCCAGAATACTTAATCGCACTAATGCGAAACCTATACTTGGACCAAGAGGCAGTTGTCAGAACACAGCAAGGAAACACTGCATGGTTCAAAATTGGCAAGGGTGTATGCCAGGGATGTGTCCTGTCTCCATACCTTTTCAACCTATATGCAGAACAGATTATCCGGGAGGCTGGGCTCTATGAGGAGAAGTGTGGCGTCAGGATTGATGGAAGATCTATCAAGAATCTGCATTTTGTAGATGATAAAACCCTGTTTGCTGAAACTGAGGAAGGCCTGAAGCGCTTGCTGCAGAGGGTTAAGAACTGCAACCTTCAAAATGGATTGAGGTTCAATGTCAAGAAGACAAGGATTCTCACCACTGGACCAATTGGCAGCATCAGGATGGATGATGAAGAGATTGAGATTGTTAACAGCTTTCATTTTCTTGACTCCACAGTCAACACTCTTGGCACCAGCAGCCAGGAAATTAAAAGATGTATTCCAAAGTACTGAAGAGCAATGGTGTCTCTCTGGAGACTAAGGTGTGTCCAATACAGGCTACGGTCTCCACAATCACTTGTTATGCATCAGAGTGTTGGACAATGACCAAGGAGGATAGAAGGAGAATTGATGCCTTTGAGCTGTGGTGCTGGAGAAGAGTATTGAGAATACAATGGACTGCTAGGAAAACAAACAGATTTGTCCTGGAAAGGGTTAAACGGGGTGGCTCCTCTGAGGCAAGGATTCTGAGGCTCCATCTAACATACTTTGGACATGTTGTGAGGAGAGACCGGTCTTTGGAGAGGGACATCATGCTTGGGAGGGTGGAGGGGAAGGCCCTGTATGAGGTGGATTGATTCAGTGACTGGGATAATTGGGATGGGAGTGTCAGAGACAGTGCGATTGGCACAGGACAGAGCAGAGTTTAGGGTTGTTGTACATAGGGTCGCTATGAGTCGCAAACGACTCGACGGCACATAACAACAACAACATTGTGACGGGAAAGTGTGCTATTAGGGACCTCTCTAAAGTATTGAAGAGCAACAGTGTCTCTCTGAAGACTAAAGTGCATCTGATACAGGCCATGGTTTTGCTGTCACTTGTTATGTGTCAGAAAGTTGGACAATGACTAGAGAGGATAGAAAGGGAATTGATGCCTTTGAGCTGTGGGGCTAGAGAAGAGTATTGAATGTACCATGGACTGCTAAGAAAACAAACAGATTCAACCTGGAGAGGGTTAAACCAGGATGCTCTTTGGAGGCAAGGATTCTAAGGCTTCGTCTGACATACTTTGGACATCTTGTAAGGAGGGTCAGGTCCTTGGAGAGGGACATCACGCTTGGGAGGGTGGAGGGACAACGCAGGAGGAGAAAGCCCTCTATGAGGTGGATTGATACAGTGACTGGGGTAATCAGGATGGGTGTGTCAGAGGCAGTGCAATTGGCACAAGATAGAGCAGAGTTTAGGGCTGTTGTACACAGATAGGTTCACTATGAGTCGCTAGTGACTTGATGGCACATAACAACAACAACAACATGGTACAAATCAATAAAGGGGATTGTTGGACTATAGGTGGTTTTATTTCTAGTTTTTAGAGGAGGAGATATTCTGTTTCCCATGGTAATTGTACATTTTACTATTCTGTTAACATTAGATAAGGACTCTAATATCGCCATATTTTTAAAAAAATGTTTAATTGACTGAATATAATCATTCTTATGCAATATCTCCACATTTCTTTTTTGAGATGGTTAGCCTATTTTATTGACGTATCATAGAAATATTTTCAGAAAAAAAGAGGTATATTCTCATTTATGCTGCTAAAAGTCAGTGTCACTTTTCTCATCACCAAAAATCCCTAGTTTCTATGGTCTAAAGCATACACTTCTTTCCTCCCATTCTCTGCCTTGTAACAACCAAAGAACATTGGTCTCTCCATATTTATATACTTTTTTCTTATATCCTTTCTCCAAAATTTTTCAGTCTTTTTATTATCAAATATTATTTTATTTTATATTGGTTTGCATACAAAAGTTGAATACCTTGTGTTTAGTTTATATACATTGTGTTCCATGTGTTGCTTCGTTCATACTATGTTTCACAATATTATTCCTGTAAATTGTGTTTTTTGAAATTAATCCTCATTGATCCATGCCCACCATTATGCTACCTTTACAGGTCCCCACTGGATCTTTCCTAATTCCTTCACTTGCTCTGCCATCAAAGTCTGCTAGCCCCCCTCTTTTATCCTCATTCCCCTTTATATTTTGGTACAATTTTATTACTTATTACTAATTCTTCTATTTTTACAATAATTTCCTTATGTAATATTTGTCTTTATGAAACTAACTTCACTCAGCATAAGGCTTTTCAGCATCTCTCATGTTACACAATATTTTTCAAAATCATTACTCCTGAGTGCTGCATTACTTCCATCATGTGATGTACCACAATTTTTCAACTCTTTCATTTGGGCATGGGCATTAGGGCTGTTTCCATGTTCTTGCTATTGTGAATAACATTACTATGAACACAATTCTCCATTTATGTCTCAGTTCTGTTTTCCTCAGGATATTTTTCTTCAGAGGAAAATATTGTTTTTCTAGCACCATTTATTAAAGATACTATTTCTGCCTCAAAGAGTGGATTTGGTCTTGTCACAAATCAGTTGTCTGAAAAGGATTTTGAGAACTGGAGTATGTATAAGGATGACAGAAGAAGAATTGAATCCTTTGAGTTGCAGTGTTTGAGAAGAGTACTGAATATCCTGGATTGCCAAAAGAATAAACACGTATGTCCTAGAAAGGGTGCTCCTTGGAGGCAAGGATGGTAAAACTTCATCTCTTATACTTTGGAAATGTTGCTAGGAAAGACTATTTCTTGGAAAAGGATATCATGCTTGGAAGGTTGGAGAGTCAACAAAGAGAGGAAGACTTCCTTCAAGACAGATTGACATGCTGATTGTTGCAGCAAGCTCAAGTCTATCAGAGACAATGAGGATGCCACAGGATAGGACAGAATTCAGGTCTGTTGTTCATGGGATTGCTATGAGTCATATATGACTCAGAAGCACCTAACAACAATAACAATAACAACAACAAAGAGGGTTGGCTGTAGTTCTGAGTTCTTAATTATAACTCACTAGTCTGTGTTCAGTTATAATTCACTGGTCTATGTATCTATCTATCTTTGGAAGCAGAAGTGGCATCTACTTCCCAAATAATATGCCTCCCGAAACTCTATGAACTTTGATATATGTCAGTAGTTGTAGAGGGGCATCAGGGTCACTATGAGTTTTGCTCAGCTTGAAGGCAATCAAAAACAGCAACATGTATCTATCACTGAATCAGTACCAGGATCTTTTGATTATAGTAGCTGCATAAAGTGTCTGTATAGTATATATATTTTTTAAATTTAGGTTGTTTATTTTTCATTTCAATGAACATCTACAGAGATTTTGGAATTCCATTCATTCATTGTTGC
>NW_006399812.1:4334069-4342556 GCF_000299155.1 Elephantulus edwardii | reverse complement strand
CCCCCACCCCAATGCCAGCCTCATTCTACAACAGTGGCACCATATAGCATTTGTCCCTTTGTGACTGAGATACCTCACTCAGCATAGTGTATATTTTTATACTGTAGAACGGGAGACCTCCTGCTTTGTTCTTTCTCTTCAGTATTGCTTTCGTTGGTCTGGGCTTCTTTCTGTCCTGTACAGAGTCAGTCATTAGCTTTTCTATTGTAGTTAAGAAATATCCGGATTTTTATCAGGATCACTTCAGATAGAACTGATACTTTTCACTCTCTTAAAGTTTATGATCCATGAGCAAGGGACATCTTTTTATTTTTGTTGGTCTTTCAATATCTTGAAGTAATATTTTATAATTTTATTTGTATAAGTCTTTGTGTCTTTGGCTAGGTACATTCACCAAAATTTAATTAAGTAAGATAATTGCAAAGAGCATAGGGTCTTTTATTTCTTGTTTGAAGTCATCTTTGTTAATGTAGAGGAACCAAACTGATTTTTGTGTTTTGATATTGTACTCCAAAACATTGGTTAAAATTTTCTATTAGTTTCAGCAGTTTTCTTTTAGAGTCTTCTGTATATAGGACCATATCACCTGCAGATATAGTTCAACTTCTTTCTTTCCAGTTTGGGAACATTTTCTTTTCTTTCTTTCTTGTCTTACTGTTTTAACTGAGACTTCTAGCACAAAGTTACATAAATGTTAATAGTGGACATCCTCATGTCTTTTACATTCTCAATAGGAAGACTCTCAGCTTCTCTCCATTGGCTGTTGATTTTGTACATAGGCCCTTAGTTATGTTGATTAATTTCTCTTCAATTCTTGTTTTGCTCAGAATATTTTCTCTTTGGTTAGAAAAGTTTTTTTAATTAGATTGAATAACTTTTCTGCATCAATTAATCTAATCATATGATTATTTTAATCTAAAACAAATTATTTTACTTATGTGGTGAATTACATTGATTTCTAATGTTAAACCGTATTCACAATCTTGGTATATATTACACCTGATCATGACATA
This sequence comes from Elephantulus edwardii, assembly GCF_000299155.1. Lineage (NCBI taxonomy): Eukaryota > Metazoa > Chordata > Mammalia > Macroscelidea > Macroscelididae > Elephantulus > Elephantulus edwardii. The sequence continues at coordinate 4,341,543 of NW_006399812.1, read as the reverse complement.
TGATCTATTTTTTATTTGTTGCTGAAGTCTGTTGGCTAGAATTTTGTTGAAAAGTTTTCCAAACAACTGGAACAGTACATCAACAGAGAACTATCAGAAGTACAAGCTGGGTTTAGAAGAGGCCATAGTACTAGGGACATCACAGGCAATATCAGATGTATTTTGGCTGAAAACCGAGAGTACCAGAGAAATGTCTATCTGTGTTTTACTGACTATGCAAAGGTATTTGACTGTGTTGATCATTACAAATTGTGGCTAACCTTGAGAAGAATTGACTGTGCTCATGTGAAACGTGATCAGGAAACAGCCATTAAATAGAGCAAGGAAATATTGCATGGTTCAAAATCAAGAAAGGAATATGTTAAGGATCATCCTTTCTCCATAACTTTTTAATCTATATGTGGAACAGATTTTTCAGAGACTGGAATTTATGAGGAAGAGTGGGGCATCATGATTGGAGAAAGACTCATCACCAACCAACACTATGCAGATAACATACCTTGCTTGCCAAAACCGAGGAGGACCTAAAGCATCTGCTGCAGAAAGCCAAGGACTGTAGTCTCCACTATGGACTGAAGCTCAACATCAAGAAAAGAAAGATTCTCACCATGGCCATTTGGCAGCACCATGATAGATGGAGAAGAGATTAAGATTATTAATAATTTCAGCTTGCTCAGTTCCACAATCAATGCCAATCAAACAATGAAATATCATCAGTCAGGAAATCAAAAGTTGAGTTGCACTGGGAAAATCTGCTATCAAAGACCTCTCCAGAGTGTTAGAGAGCAAAAGTGTCAGTCTAGAAAACAAGGTGCTCCTCCTGATCCAGGCCATGGTCTTCACAATTACTTGATACACATCAGAAAGCTGTGAAATTAATAAGGATGATAGAAAAAGAGTCTATGCTTTTTTTCATAGAACCACTTTAGGAGTGCCCTTTTGCACCTGTGTCTTTCAATAGATTGAATAATAGTGATGTTATTTCTACACAGAATGTTTGATAGAATTCTCCCCTGTAGCAAATTGGTCCTGGACTTTTTATTGTTTTGGCCATTGTTTCTTTTTGAAAAAAATGTCTACAATATCCTCTTTTATTATGTATCTTTTAAATATTCTACCTATATTTTGCTGTCAGTTTGTGTAGGTAGTGTCTTTCTAGAAATTGGTCCATTTTTTTCTAGGGTTTAAAATTTGCTAGGGTAAGTACAATTTTTCATAGTAACATGTGTGAGCTTTTTTTTTTGTTCTTTGACTAATTGTGAAGCTCATTTAATTATTGTCATTTCACTTCTTAATTTGGTTATTTGCCCCTTCTGTGTTTTTTTTCTTTTGTTAATTTATTCAATTCTTTGGCTAGTTTATTAATCTTTTCAAAGAATCAGCTTCTGGTTTTATATAATCTGCTATTTTTATATTTCATCTTTTGTTTACTTTATATTTATTTTCCTATTTTATCTGCTAATTTATTGATTTTACATCTTCTTTTATGTTATGCACCATCATCACATCAACTACAACTTATAGTGAATTGCTGAACAGTCAGATCCCTGCCTTATCCTACACCACCCACACCATTTATGCTATATGCTTCAGCAAATTACTACAGTGACTATGGCAGTTCCTTTTGTTGAAGGTCTTTTTCCTCTTCTATGACCTCCCACCTTTCCCAGCATGAGATCTTTTTCCTAGAACTGGACATTTCTACCAGTATGTCCAAAGTATGTGAGACGATATTTCACCAACTTTGCCTCTAAGGAGCACCCCAGGTACACTTCCTTCAAGACAGATCAGTTTCTTTTCTCTAACACCACAGTTCGATAACATGGTCATCTTTATTTATTGTTCGAGTTTCAGATCCACAAGAATCAATTTAAAATAGCGGGAGTTGGATAGCATGGTACACTTTAGCCTTTCAATGGGCATTATCACTCCTCTTTAGAACTCTGGAGAGGTGCTTGACAGCGAATTCTTCAATGCAACATGTGCTTTGACTTCTTGACTACTATTACCATGAGTGTTGATTGAGGATACAAGTAAAATAAAATTATCGACAACTTGAATCTTTTCTCCATCTACTATGATGTTGTCTAATGGTCCAGTGGGGATGATTTTTATTTTCTTGATGTTCAGATGTAATACATCTTTTAAGCTGTAGTCTAGGTAATTTTATTAATAGTTGACCCTCTTTGAGGTCTTATTGGAGAAATTTTATCTTCCTGGAAGAACACATCATCTTTCAATTACTGATTCACCCTACTTCAACTTTATACCAATTTGGCTGTAGCTATGCAATTTTCCTTTCAATTTTCCAGTTAGTACTTTATTCATGTGGATTCAGCATTGTTTAGTCTTGTCATGGCTCCATTCCACCTCAGATGTCCTGCATTGTGGCCTCAGGCCTAACTCAGATATCTTACATTTTGGCCTTCTGCCTCATACACTTTCAACTCTTTACTCTGCTTCCCTTTCCAGAGAGAATAGGGTTGTTCCAAATCCTGTGATCCAAGATCCCTTTATTATGTGAGCAGTTGGTTTCATCTGATCTTGATTGTAGGCCCAGTTATGCAATTCTGGATCAGTGGATCAGATTTCAGATAATGTGGCTTGTGTTCCTGGTCACCTGGTCATACCACATTCCATCTATGTAATTGTGGTCTGATTAACAACTTCTTACATCAGATTTCTTAATCTTTAAAGGACTATTCTTAAAAGGACCATAAGAAGGCTTTGATGATTCAGTGATAGAATTCTTGATAGACAGTATGAAAGTCCATTTGAGAGTACTTGTAAACATCTCTCATGCTCATTTGTAAGTGGAAGCTTCTGTGTAATTATAATGTTGAATAGGCTTCAGTGGAACATCTAGATTGAGGCAGACTAGGAAAAAAGATCTGGCAATATACTTCCAAAAATAAACTAGTGAAAACTTTATTGATCACAGCAATCTGGTCTGCAATGTACCAAGCAGTGCATGTGGTCATCCTAAATAAGTAGAAGGGTCAAAACAAAGCAAAAGCCAGCTAGTGGAGGGGGTAAAATACGCAACAATGTACGAAAGAAATAAAACTTTTCTGTAAACTTTCATTAAAGTTACAATTAAAATAAAAAATTTTATATTAAAAAAACAATAAAAAGGGAGAAATTTCTAACTTTCCTGTCAACGTCACAGTTACTTCAAAGTTAAATTAGTCTACAAAAGCACAGTAAAAAGGACAAAATGTGTTAGTATATTAGTTGCTCTTTTAAAAATTATCTCCTCCACTAGATCATACTTTGTCAGTGTTTTTCCTTGGCTTCTAGCATATTATGAGGTGCAAATTGTTGTTGTTGTTATGTGCCGTTGAGTCGTTTGCGACTCATAGCGACCCTATGTACAACAGCCCTAAACCCTGCTCTATCCTGTGCCAATCTCATTGCCTCTGACACACCCATCCCGATTACCCCAGTCACTGAATCAATCCCCCTCATAGAGGGTCTTTCCCTCCTGCGCTGTCCCTCTACTATACCCAGTATGATGTCCCTCTCTAAAGACCTGTCTCTCCTTACAACATGTCCAAAGTATGTCAGACGAAGCCCCAGAATCCTTGCCTCCAAGGAGCAGCCTGGTTTAATCCTCTCTACGATGAATCTGTTTGTTTTCTTGGCAGTCCATGGTACATTCAATACTCTTCTCCAGCACCACAGCTCAAAGGCGTCAATTCTCCTTCTATCCTCCCTAGTCATTGTCCAACTCTCTGATGCATAACAAGTGATTGCAAAAACCATAGCCTGTATCAGGCGGACCTTAATCTCCAGAGAGACACCGCTGCTCTTGAGTACTTTAGAGAGGTCCCTAACTGCAGACTTTCCCATCACAATACGTTTTTTTATTTCCTGGCTACTGGTGCCAAGAGTGTTGACCATGGAGCCGAGCAAACTGAAGCTGTAATCGATCTGATGTAATCTATCTGATTCCTATGCATACCATCAGGTGAAATCCATGTGTATAATCTACATTTATGTCTCTTAAAAAACGCATTTGCAATGAATAAGTCATTGATTGGGCAAAATTCAATCATTCTATCTCCAGCTTCATTTCTGTCACCAAGCCCATGCTTTCCAACTACTGATTCTTCTTCCCTGTTCCCAACTTTTGCGTTCCAGTCGCCCATTATTATCAATGCATCTTGATTGCAAGTTCGATCTATCTCTGCCTGTAAGAGTTGGTAGAAATCATCTATTTCTTCTTCTTTGGCTCTGGTTGTTGGTGCATATATCTGAATGATAGTGGTGTTCACTGGACTTCCTTGTAAGCGTATGGATATAATCCTATCACTCACAATGTTGTACTTCAAGATGCTCATGTGAGAATTATAAATATATCAAGAAGCAGTCATACAAACACAACAGAGATACATTATGACCTAAAATCAGGAAAGATGTGTGCCAGTTTTATATCCTTTAATTATATCTTATCAATCAATCAATCTGTATGGTAAGCAAACAATTTGATTAGTTGTATTATATAAAGAAGAACGTGGCATCAGGATTAGAGGAAGACTCATCAATAATCTTCATTATGCAGATGATACAACTTAACTTTCCAAAAGTGAGAAGGACTTGAAACACTTCCTGCAGAAGATCAAAGACTGAAACCTTCAATATGGACTGCATCTAAACAAAGAAAATAAAAATTCTCACCCTTGGACTGATAGGTGGCCTCATGACAGATAGAGGATAGATTGAAACCATAAATGAGTTCATCTTACTTGGACCCACAATCAATACACTTTATACTAGCAGTCAGGAGATCAGGAGATGTATTGCACCTGGAAAGTCTGTAGTCAGGGATCGCTCCAAATTATTGAGGAGCAATTATGTTAGTTTGAAAACAATGGTGTGCCTTAGTCAGGCTGTTGGAGTTCCAAGAAGCTTGTTGTTTAGGAAGTCATATCACTCCTGCTGTAATCTTGTTAATCAGTTATTCTGCATGTGAGAACGAGACAATGAAAAAGGATGACAGAACTTAAATTGATGCCTTTGATCTGTGATGTTGGAGAAGAGTACTGATTAACCAAAGGACTGCCAAAAGAACAAACAGATTTGTCTTAGAGAAGGTGCAGCCAGAGTGTTACATGGAGACAAAGACAATAAAGCTTTATCAGATATACTCTAAGCATGCGACTGGGAGAAACTATTCCTTGGAGTGGGATAACATGCTTGGGAAAGAAGAAGGATGGCGAGAAAGAGAAAGACCTTCAACTAGTTGAATTGACACAGTAAATACAGCAATCGGCTTTAGTATATCAGAGATGTAGAGGATGGCACAGGACAGAACAGGGTACAGATCTATTGTTCATAGGGTTGAGAGCACCTAACAAGAACATTTACACAGCTTAGTGAAATCCAACTGGGAGGCAGTACATATTGACTTTATCGGAATCTCTGTGGGTCAGTAAGTTTGCAACTTTTCTGCCCTAATTAGGGTAAATAAGCAGTAATGATAGTTCCATGAATGATTCCTTCCACCAACTATCTATCCCCTCTTGAAAGTTGTGATGGTTCTCAAGCTTATCTTCCACTAAAATGAGTAAAAAATGTGTATGTGTATTGATTTTATTTATTAATCAATATCCTACATTATGAAGATGACAACCTTGCTTGCTGAAACTGAGGAGGACCTGAAGCATTTGCTGTAGAGAGTCAAGGACTGCAGCCTTCAATATGGATTGAGGCTCAATGTCAAAAAGACAAAGATTTTCACCACTGGACCAAATGGCAACATCAACACTCTTGGTACCAGCAGCCAGGAAATCAAAAGAAGATTTGCACTGGGAAAGTCTGTTGTCAAGGACCTCTTCAGAGTACTGAAGAACAACAGTGTCAGTCTAGAGACTAAGGGGTGCCTGATATAGACCATGGTCTTCACAATTACTTGCTATGCATCAAAGAGGAAGATCATCAATGAGATGGATTGATTCAGTGACTGGGGTAATGAGGGTAGATGTGTCAGAGACAGTAAAATTGGTACAGAATAGAGCAGGTTTCAGGGCTATTGTATATAGGGTCACTATGAGTCGAAAGTGACTCATTAGCACATAAGAACAACAATAATCCTGAAAGAAGTGAGGAAAGCTTTAGAGAAAGGTTTTTTGTTTATTATTATTATTATTATTATTTTATACTAGTTTATTTACAAAGTTCAAGCACATTGTTTTCCACACTAGTTATTCCCATTTCCCTCACACAACCACCATCATAAATATGGTGTCAGCAATAGACTTGCTGTAATTTTAAGAGGAAATAGTGAATAAGTGATAGAATAATGAAGAAAGGATGACTATTTTTATGCAGTGGCAAATGGTAACTTGCCTGAATTATGTTCAAATATCTGGTAGAAGCTAGAACTGGTAAATGACAAACTTGGTTAGCTGAATAACAAAATTTATAATGAAAATCTTAAAGGGGCCCAGCAGTGGATTTAAAAGTGAACTGTATGAAATTAAAACTGAACTTGAATGTTTGGAAAAATTCTGTTGTGAAAGCTAAAGATGTATATTCTAAAAGGTTCACCACTATATGGCTATACAATCTCTTGTTTAAAAGATTAAGTCCTTGACTGATGGGAGTTTACTAATTACCACAGTAGAAAATTCATCAATGTAAATTAAAGATGATAGAAAAAGAGTTAAAGGAGGAAACACTCTTGTCTTTTTGAATTCTGCAGACTGATACAGACTAAAGAATCTGTATCCATTGTTCTCTAAGAAAAGAAAATAAGCATCTGTGTTACAGCTCACAGAGCAGCAGAGCTGTTGGAAGTAGCACAAAAAGTAGGGTTTCCTAAGTTTCAAGTAATTATTTCCTGGATCTGAAAGGGTGGGAATGCAGACTTCTACAGTTAACTCAATTTCAGAGTGTAAGGTTGGCATTTACAGCTTCCAAGGGGATGAGGCCAGATCTGCTGACAAAAGCTGAAGGAATGTGCTAAAAGACCAAAAGGGTAGAAGAATGGGGCATGTCAGGGAGGAGAGGTTGGGACTGCTGCTCAAATGGGCTGGTCCAAAGAATGAAGTTGCTGAAAGCCAAAGGAGAAATTTTTTATTTCCTGGTCTGGGAAGTATTGCTGAAGGGGCAAGAAGTCTGTACCCAGAATCCTGAGGTCATGGCCAAAGCAAGATGTCTTGCTCAGATGTCTCAGATGGTCTGAGAGAATAGATGATTGTTTTCAAAATTAAGAGCTAATACAACCATGAGATATCATCTCACTCCAGTAAGACTAGCAAAATTTAACAGAACAGCAAGCAACAAATGTTAGCGAGGTTGTGGAGAGACTAGAACCCTTATTCACTGTTGGTGGGAGTGTAAAATGGTGCAACCACTGTGGAAAGCATTGTGGCGCTTTCTCAAAAAGTAGCAAATAAAGATACCATTTGACGCAGCAATTCCACTACTGGGAATATACCCTAAAGAGACCATAAATGACATCCAAGTA
>NW_006399812.1:4295362-4333465 GCF_000299155.1 Elephantulus edwardii | reverse complement strand
AACAACAACAAAAGAGCTAATGTAATTTTTTGAGAGCCAGTGTAATTTTTGTCTACTAGGTTTTGGACTTGCTTGGTATTGTTCTGCCCATGAAATGCCCCTCAAAAAAATAATCCACACACTGTAAATACAAATAAGCTCTTTATTCCAGAGATCCACATGTGGAGACTTTCTCCCCCCATAGGATGGTGGCGAGGGACAAAGCTCTGAGTTCCCCCCCCCAAAAAAAATTGCTTTTATAGGTCTCCTGGCTGCCCCTGTTGGAGCAGGGAGATTGAGATCATGGTTGGTGGGTTGGGGCATCAGTCATGTGGGTCGGCTTTTGACAGCCTGGCTACACTGCCCGCCTTTACTCTTTCAGTGTTACGTAGACTCTAGTTAATTCTTTACTTTGCAAGGACAGACAAGATTTTAGCCAGGTCATTCGTGTTTACCTTAAGCTAAGAATTTTTATGGCCCACTTCTGCTTCTGGCATTAATGGGGGTTTATAAAAAATGGTGGTTTTTCTGTCCCTTCATTACCAGATACTCCTTTTCTCTATTTTTCCCCATTTGTGATGGAAAATGTGTATTTTCCATCATACATAAACAATAGATAACTTCTAGATTTTACAGACTCACAGCTAAATAGCAATTTTCAAAAATATTTAATCTGCTTATAGTGTTATCTATGTTGAATTTACATAATTAAAAAGATGAGCTTTTGGAATTGGAGTAGATTAAAAAGTTTTTGGTTGGTATGGTGGGTGGGGTAAATGTGTTTTGCATATTGGAAGGACTTGAGTATGTTTTTTTTTTTTAAGGAGGAAATGTTGGAATGTTATAGGTTGAACTGTATTCCAAAAACCTATGTATAAGACCTAACCTCTATGACTGTGCAGATTATAACAAATAATGGAAATTCAAGGGTACATAATGCTGTTGATGATAAATCTATATGTAGAGTCCCAACAGAAGAAGGGCATACTGCATGGCTTAAGATCAGGAAAAGTGTTTATTATAATTGTATCTTTTTCTCGTAGTTACTCTCACAAAAATTCTCACAACTGGATAAACAGACAAGATCATGATAGATGGAGAAAAGATTGAAGTTGTCAAGGATTACATTTTACTTGGGTGCAAAATCAATACTTACGGTTGCAGGAGTCAAGGAATTAAAAAATGAACTAGATTGGGGAAATTTGCTATCAAGAACCTTTAACATGTTAAAGAAAAATGATGTCAGTTTAAAGTCAAAGGTGCACCTGACCCAGGTCGTGGTATTTTCAATTCATTATACATCCATATTCATTGGACAATGAATATAGGTGACCAAAGAAGAGTTGGACATTGAATAAGGATGGCTGAAGAATAAGTGATGCCTTTAAACTGTGGTGTTGACAAGGAATTCTGAATATTCCATGAACTGCCAAAAGAACAATCAATTGTGTCTTGGAGGAAGTACAACCCGAATGCTTTTCAGAGAAAGAAGATGAAACTTCATCTCACATATTTTGGGCTTGTTATGAGGAGGGGTCCATCCTTGGAAAAATACATTACGACAGGAAAAGTAAGAGAAAGAGAGGAAGTTCCTCAAATAGATTTCTTGACAGTGACTGAAACAATGGGCTTGATCCTGCCAGAAGTGGTGATGATGGCTCAGGTTAAGGTGAGGTTCAGATCTGTTATCCATAAGGTTTTATGAGTCTTAGTTGACTCAAAGATACCTGACAACAACAATATACCAGTGTGTGGGAAGCCAAATTTCAAACTAAATATTCATGATAAACCAAACACTAGAATATGAGGGAGGCACAGATAGGAGCTGGAATTCCCACCTCCCCAACACACACACACCCCAAGGGCCAAGGCAGGCCTTAGGGGTTCACACAATTCTTGGATTGTATCTGTTAACCCCTCCCTCCTGAGTTAAGCATAATAAAGTTTTCAATAAAAAGAGCTTCGCTTCATTTGCATAGAATTCTCTTTGTGATTTGTTGCCTGGCAATTTTCAGTAAACACACAGGGAAGTTGGGTTCTGGGCTTCAGTTGGCTTCAGTGGTTCAAGCTGCTCTCCCCTTGCTATACCTCTCTGTTTTCTCCTACATTGTTAGTGTCCTGTCTCATTATTAATTCTTTACCCTTATCTTTATGTAAATTAGGCAGGATTAATATAGGATATATCTTGAGTAAATGTCTTTTAAAATGTAAGTGATCAAACAGGTGAGCAGAGACAAGACTAAAGAGAAGACAAGATACATGGAAATCTCCAAGAAATCAGAAAGGAGGAAATTAATTGATAAAAACTTCCATACTGAAAGGACAAAGAGAGAATGTTGTGAATTTGGATTCTAGTCTACTGTCGGTGAAAAAATAAATTTCTGGTTAAACCAACCACTTGATGTATACCTGTTATTATACTAGATAATTAAAACTTAAAACTATTATTATTATGTAAGTATTATGTTCTTTGTTTGAATTTTACAGTATATAAGAATTTTAATATCCAAAGGTAAAATATCTTTTTTAATATAAGATATCTTATTTTACTTTAATTATTTAAACCTTAAAGTAATTGCAAAGACCATTGAAATGTGTCCAAGAAATGAAGCACAAATAATTTATGAGTCAGAAATGAGAACTTTAAAATGTTAAGTCATAAAGAAAGGTGAAGTTTGTTGGAAAAAGACAAGATTCAGAAGGCTTAAATTTTTCCAAAATTACAATAAAGCTTTCCTAGAGATTGTTGTTATCACTGTAGAGTTGGAACCTCCAGATCAGTTCATTTTTCAGTTAGTTTTCAATGGAAGAAAATTACACATGAAGATATTACCCAACCATTTCCCTCAGAGCAGCTGAACTAACTGAATGCCTTTGGGATCACAGCACAAATAATGTGAGCCTTCTTTGATAGTCAACTCTTCCCTACAACTTTGACATATTTTTGTAGGTACTTTACTGTTGTTGATAGTTGCCTTGGAATGACTATAACTCATAATGACTCTGAAGAACAGATGTTAACCTTGCTCAATTGTACACTGTCCTTATGATGGCTGAAAAACAATTGAAACAGCACATCAACAGAGAACTGTTAGATGTGCGAGCTGGGTTTAGAAGAGGCCATAGTACTAGGGGTAGTATAGCCAATGTTAGACGGATCGTGACTAAAGTAGAGAGGAGCAGAGGAATGTCTGTGCTTCACTGACTATGCAAAAGTATTTGGCTGTGTGGATCACAACAAACTGTGGTTAAATTCAAGAAGAATGGGAATCCCAGAACACCTGGTTGTCTTTATAAGAAACCTATTCTTGGACCATGAGGCAATCATCAGACAGAGCAAGGAAACAGTATATGGTTCAAAATCAGGAAAGGTGTGTTTCAGGTAGGTATCCTGTCTCCATATCTTTTTAGTCAATATGCTAAACAGATCATCTAGGAATCTGGCCTCCATGAGGAGAAATGCAGCATCAGTATTGGAGGAAGACTCTTCAATAACCTCGCTTGCTGAAACCTTGCTTGCTGAAACTGAAGAGGACCTGAGGCGTTTGCTGAATAAGATCAAGGACTGCAGCCTTCAGTATAGACTGAAGCTCAACATCAAGAAAACAAAGATTCTCCCCACACTTGGCTGTTTGTAGCATCATGATAGATGGTGAAAAGATTGAAATAGTTAACAGTTTCAGCTTGTTTGACTTCACAGTCAATAGTAATGGTGCCAGCAACCAGGAAATCAAAAGACAAATTGCCTTGGGAAAATCTGCTATCAGGGACCTCTCCAGAGTACTGAAGAGTAACGATGTCAGTCTACAGACTAACATGTAGTCTTCATATTTACTTGCTATGCATCAAAGAGCTGGAAAATGGTGAAGGATGATAGAAGAATCAATAACTTTGAGTTGTGGTGCTGGAGAAGAGTATAGAATACACCACGGACTGCTAGGAGAACAAACAAGTTTGTCCTGGAGAGGATGCAGCCAGGCTACTCCTTGGAGACGAGGATTCTGAGGCTTTGTCTGACGTATTTTGGGCATGTTTCAAGGAGGGACCAGTACTTGAAGAGGGACATCATGCTTCAGAAGGGGAGGGACAACACAGGATAAAAAAATCCTGGTTGAGATGGATTCACTCAGTTACTGGGACAATGGGGATGGGTATGTCAGAAATTATGAGATTGGCACAGAATAGAGCAAGGTTCAAAGCTGTTGTACATAGAGTCACCGTAAGTCACACGTGACTTGATGGCACATAACAATATTGTTAGCCCAAGCCTATTGTTGCAGTTAGTTTTGTAAACACTATTGTTATGTATTTTTTGCATCTGATCTATAGCTGACACTCCAGTAGGTTTTCAGAGGCACTAAATTGCATGAGAGTGATTGCCCATCTTCCTCTCACCACACATCTAGTGTAGCAACTTGAGAAAAAGTTAGTCATGTGCTTATAATAATACCTGGAGGAGTGTGGAAGAAAGAGCTCCTTTGGCAAATAAATGTAGAGGTGCATAATTTTGTATAAAATATGACAACTATGAAAATAAGCAGTAGGTTAGATTTCTTCTATAAGACAACGAACTCAAGTCAAGACACTTATTCTTTGATCTTATATTGTTGTTGTTGATTGCCATGGAGTCAAGTATGACTCATGAACCTATGAACAAAAGACTTTTCTATAATTCTCGTCATTTCTCAAAATTCATAGAGTTTCCAGAGGCATGTCGTTTAGAAAGCGGATGCCATTTCTGCTTCCAACAGCATTTAGAGCTTAAAATCTGAAGTAGTCAGTTTGTGGATTCCTGTTCAGACCCCTAATTTCATTCTGATTATAGACATAGGCTTAGATACCCTTTGAGGTCTTTTTGACCAGGAAAGCTTTGCTCCCAAGGAAAGTTCAGTTTGAAACCAGATCACTGTTACTAGAGGAGCATATTGTTGTTAGAAACCATTGAGTCCAGTACAACCCATAACAACATCATGAACAAAGGATCTGAGCTCTAACTTTATCATCCTTGTCATATTTGGGCCAAATGCTGCAGTCACTGTGTCAGGCCATCATGTTGAGGGTCTTCCTCTGTTTTGCTGACTTTCTGTCTCTCCTAGCAAGATGTACCTTTCCAAAGAATAGTTTCCCCTAACAATATGTCCAAAGTATGTGAGGCAAAGTTTCACCATTATTGCCTCTAAGATGTGTTTTGCCCATGAAATGCCCCTCAAAGAAATCTAAAAACACGTCTGAAATTTCAAGAGCATTTATTATATTATTTCCATGCATGGAGACTTTTTCCCTCCTCAGGAAGGTGGTGAAGGAAAAAAGCCCCGAGTTTCCCCTCCCACTTGCTTTTATAGCTCTTTTGAGTGTCCCTGTTAGGGCAGGGCGATTGCGATCATGGTTGGTGGGCTGGGGAATTAGTCATTTGGGTTGACTTTTGACTGGCTGGCTACTTTGCCTGCCTCACTCCTTCTGTGTCACGTAGACACTAGTTAATCCTTTAACTTGCAAGGACAGGCAAGGTCTTACCCACGGCATTCATGTTTGCCTTAAGCTAAGAATTTTTATGGCCCACTTCTGCTTCTGGTATTAATGGGGGTTTATAAAAAAATGGGGTTTCTGCTGTCCCTTCAGATGCACTGTTCTTGCACCTTCTCCAAGACATTTCTGTCTGTTCTTTAGGTAGCCCATGGGACATTCAGTACTCTTCTCCGAAACCACTGTTCAAAGACACCAATTTTTCTTCTGTAGTCCTTATTTATAGTCCAGTTCTGAGACACACAGCAAGCATTTGAAAAGACCATAGCCTGAATTAGGTGCACCTAGGTCTTCAAACTGACATCATTGCTTCTCAGTACTTTGGAGAGGTCCCTGCCAGAAAATCTTCCCAGCACAATCAATATGACTTTTGATTTCTTGACTACTGGTGCCAAGGGTGTTGATTGTGAATCTAAGCAACAATGAAATTATTGACAGTTTCAATCTTATCTCAGTCTACTATGATGTCACCTTACCTATTAGCCCAGTGGTGGGGATTTTTGTCTTTTGATTTTGAGCCCATAGTCGTTGATCTTCCGCAGTAAATGCTTCAAGTACCCCTGACTTTCAGTGAGCAAGATTGTGTCATCTGCTTAATGCAGGTTGTTGATGGCTCTTCCTCCTATCCTGATGCCACATTTTCTTTATGGAGTCTAATTATTTGAATGTTATGTTCAGCATACAGTTTGACTAGGTATGGAGAAGGATACAACCTTGGCATATACATTTCTTTGTTTTAAACCACGCAATTGATTTATTACCTTTTTGCAATCCTGCAGGTTTTTTTCTGATCAGAGAGTGATTATATGAGTTCTTTTCCTGCTACTCCATTCCTCCATTCATAAAGCATTACTTTCTCTTGCTCTGTTCAGACAACTGCTGGTTTAGGCATAGGTTTCGTGAGAACAAAATTAAATGTTCTGGGATTCCCATTCTTCTAAATGTTAGCCATACTTAGTTATGATCCATGCAGTGAAATGCCTTTGCACAGTCTATAAAACATAAAGAGACATTCTTCTGGCATCAATTGCTCACCTACATAGCCAGGATGGAAACTTCAGAATTACTCCTTAAGACTGATTTGAAATTCTGTAGTGTCTCAATCACAGTCTTTCATCCTCTTATGTAGCCCCAGTTTTAGTGGTACTCAAAATCTTATAAATTAAAGCCATAGTCATCCATCAGTGGAATACAAATGGTGCCATTTTTGATAGTTTGCCTTCATTCTACAATCCGTCTTTGTCCTGTTTGTATGTTAATAAGAGTTTCTATAGAACATGTTCTAGTTTCTAGTGTCTTCTTACACACACACACACACACACACACACACACACACACACACACACACAAACTGGCATCTTAATAGTAAGGAGTAGAGCTACCAACTCCAGGAGAGAAAGATTGGCAATTTCCTCCCATGCAATTGATTTATTACCTCTGAAAATCCTCTGAAGAGTCATCTGTGAGTTGATTTCCATCTGACAGTATATGATAACAAAAGAACATTAAGTTAAATTTTAAATAACAAACGGATTATAACTAAAAAGATAGAGGTATTGTGACAAAAAGAATCAACCTCTCTACCCTATAGATAGTGGGTATATGAAGGAAATGAAAGTTTTTAAGCAGAAGCTGATACTTTGCTGATGTGCCACGTAACAGTTAGGATAGATTGGCCATTTAGCCTGAGGTAGGATGGGGCAAGGGCTTCTATTTCTCAAATGGGGTTAAGTAAAATGCCAGATAGACGGTATGGTGGTTTTGGTTTTCTTTGTGCCAGCAGGTACTGAAACCACACATTTTGTTGAAGGGTCTTACTTAAGTTTGTAATCAGAGTCTCTTTCTGATCATCTTGCCTTGCCCTAAGACATGTCAATTTTCTGGAGCATGTGAAGAAACACCACTTATAGCAGAGGACTGACCTACTTAGAACAAGCTACCCGGGGAAGGATTCAAACCAGAAGACACTGCTGTGGTCATCTACCACATACCATAATAATAGAAATTTCTTAGGCCAGTGGCCTCTGCAGCACATTCCATCTTAAAGGACCAGATGCAAGTGCATTTCATTATAACAACCCCACCTATGTGAACCTAATTCTGGAATTTCCCACCTCCATCTATGAATAAGTGTGTAAGCCTCTGCCCACCCAGATCCCTTTATAACGCTGCAGTTTATTGTGATCAGAGTGATGAGTTCTTTTCCTTCATTCCTTGTCTTCCTGCATAAAACATTACTTTTCTTCTTTTAATAAACTTGATTTGTGTGAAAGAAAACTCTAGTCTCTCACTTGCTCATTCTTGCTAGTAGGAGAAAAGGCAGAGAGCCTTCCTGGCCACATGCCCACAGTATTTTAAGACTCTTAACTGCATGATTAAGAGGCATAGTAAGAAAATTATTTGATGATGAAGCATGGATGAATCAGAAACAAGGAAACTGGAGAGGTTATTACATTACCTAAATTGTGAGATGATAAGAAAACATTAACAAACATTAAAGGGAAATGAAAGGTGAGGCCTGGTAAAAGCAGTGATGAAGGCCTTAGAGAATGTGATAAGTATACGTGAATGTGAATGTGTAGGCCTGGACAATGAACTATACGTTCAAGATCTGGAGTCAACTGTTCAGATTGATTGCCTTTTTAAGATAAAGCTTCAGCCAAGATTATATGTAATCCTTTTCTATTGCTGCTGTAACAAATTGCTGCACACTTAATGACTTCAAACAATATCTATTTATTACCTTGTGTTTCAGGAGGTCCAAAATGTGAATGGGCTAAAATCGAAGTGTTGGCATGAGTGGAGGCAGTTTCCTTTCCTTTTCCAAATTTTAGGAGTGACTCATGGAATCTCTGAGAGGCACAAATGATTAAGTGCTTGGTGACTAGCTGAAGATTGGTTATTCAAACTCACCCAGACTCACTTTGGAAGACAGGTCTGGCAATCTACTTCCAAAAGCCCCAACATAAAAACCTCACAGAGCGTGGCACTGTGGCACATACAGATTTTTTTGTGAACTTGACACTAGCTTGATGCCGACTGGTTTGGTCTTTTGATTAAAGGCTATTCACATTCCTTGACTTGTAACCTTGCATCTTTCTGAGCTCTGGTTCAGTCATCACATCACCTTCTCTGACTCCATTGCCTTTCCTACCTTCCTCATATGAGGACCCTGGAGATCACACAGGGTCTACCTGGATAATCTAGGGTAATAGTGTAGCATCATCTCCTCATCTCAAGATCTTTTACATAATAACATCTATAAATTCTCCTTTGCTATGTAAGGAAACAGATTCTGGAGTTAGGACTTCAGCATCTTTGAGGGGCCATTATTCCACCATCATTCTGTCTTCTATTAGCTCTCTGAGCACAATCAATGTGACTGGACCTATCATATTCAAACCCACAGATTTCAGATTGATTCAGACTCATAGAAACCCTATGTTGTTGTTGTTATGTGCTGTCAGATCAGAAGCATTTAGAGGCTGTAAATTGCACAAGTGATTTCCCATCTTTCACCAAAGAAGCAACTGATGGATTCAAACTATAGATATTTAGGTTGGCACTGCAATTCTTTACCCACTAAGTCATAAGAACTCCATATAGGGCATGGGAAACTGTTCCCTAGCATTTTCAAGCCTATAAATCTTCATGAGAAAAGACTCCTACATCTTTCTCCTATAGTACAACTGATGAGTTCTAACTGCCCACCTTTCTGTTAGTAGCTGAGTGTTTGACCACAGTATGACCAGAGTTCCTTATCTATCACATGCTGTGGTGTTGTTGTGTACTGTCAAGTTGGAACCAACCCAGAGCTGACCCTCCAGTGAGTTTTCACATGGGAGGAGACTTTCCATCCTCTGCTGAACAGCTGGTGTCCTCAAACCCTGTGCCTTCAGGATTGTAGTGTAGCTTCTTGCCACTAGGCCACCAGTGCTCCACAATGTTGTTGTTGTTATGTGCTGTTGAGTCACCTGGAACTCATAGCAACCCTATATACAAAAGCCCTAAACCCTGCCCTATCCTATGCCAACATAACTGTCTCTGACACACCTACACACTTTACCACAGTCACTGAATCAATGCCCCTCATAGAGGGTCTTTCTCTCCTGCACTGTCCCTCCACCCTCCCAAGCATGACGTCCTTCTCCAAGGATTGGTCCCTCCTTGCAACATGTTCAAAGGATGTCAGATGAAGCTTCAGAATCCTTGCCTCCAAGGAGCAGCCTGGTTTAACCCTCTCTAGGACAATCCTGTTCATTCTCTTAGTAGTCCATGGTATATTCAATATTCTTCTCCAACACCAAAGCTCAAAGACATCAATTATCCTTCTGTCCTCCCAAGTCATTGTCCAGCTCTCTGACACATAGCAAGTGATTGCAAAGACCATGGCCTGTATCAGGCACACCTTAGTCTCCTGAGTGATATCATTGCTCTTCATTATTTTGGAGCGGTCTCTAACAGCAGACGTTCCCATCGCAATACACCTTTTAATTTCCTGGCTGCTGGTGCCAAGACTGTTGACTGTGGAGTAAGTAAATTAAAGTTATTAACAATCTCAATCTCTTCACCATCCATCCTGATGCTGCCAATAAGCCCAGAGGTGAGAATATTTGTTTTCTTGATGTTGAGCCTCAATCCCTGACCTTCTGCAGCAAATGCTTCAGGTTCTTCTCAGTTCCAGCAAGCAGGGTTGTGTCATCTGCATAATGCAGATTGTTGATGAATTTTCCTCCAATCTTGATACCACACTTCTCATCATAGAGCCCAGCCTCCCAGATAATCTGTTCTGCATATAGGTTGGAAAGGTATTGAGTACCCCTGGCATACACCCTTCCCAGTTTTCAACCATGCAGTGTTTCCTTCTCTGTTCTGACGACTGCCTCCTGGTCCAAGTATAGGTTTTGCATTAGCATGATCAAGTATTCTGGGATTCCCATTTTTCTCAGAATCAGCCACAGTTTGTTGTGATCTACACACTCAAACACCTTTATTATCAATAAAACTAAGATAGACATTCCTCTGGTGCTCCCTGCTTTCTGCCAAAATCCATCTAACATAAGCTTTGGGCAGAATATTAAATAATCCAGGAAGTATTAAAAGAAGATGGAAAGAGTATACAGAGTCATTGCATTGAAAGGAATTGGCAGACACAGAAGAATTTAATGAAACAACATATGAGCAAGAGCCTATGGTGATGAAAGAAATTCAAGCTGTTTTGAAGGACTCGGCATAAACTAAGAACCCAGGAATAGATGGTATACCAATTGATGTAGTTCAACTAACAGATGCTGCCCTAGATGTGCTTACGAAGTTGTGTCAATAAATCTGGAGGACAACCACTTGGCCAACTGACTGGAAGAGATCTATATTTGTTCCCATTCCAAAGAAAGGTGATCCAACAGAGTGTGGAAATTATCAAACAATATCATTGATATCACATACTAGCAAGTTTCTGCTGAAGATTATCGAAAAATGACTGGAACAGCACATCAACAGAGAGTTGCCAGAAGTGTAGGATCAGTTTAGAATGGGCCATGATACTTGGGATATTGTCGAGCTCCACAAAGAGGGATCAAAATGTCTTTTGGTGACTGAAACTGTATGGTTCAAATAACTGTTAAGAATTTGGAGAGGTGAAACGTAAGGTTAAGAGAGGAACATCCTTGACAAAATGGATTTTTACAGTGACTGAAAATGGGCTTAAGTGTGTGGGAGATGGGTTGAGGATGGCACAGGATAGGGCACGTTTCAGATTCACTGTTCATAAGGTTGCTATAAGTGGCAGTCAATTTGACAGCATATAACAACAACAAAGTGTTTTGAGAATTTAAGAGAAAAAAAAATTAATCATATAAACAACTTCAAACAAAGCAACTAAGCAACCTCAAAAAGTTTGTGGAAAATGGTCACTTGGCATACACACAATTAGAAAAATCAGGAAGCTGAGGTGCTTCCAAGAGCTGCTGCTGATTATGAAGGCATCTGGAAACTTTGAATTAATTTCATTATTTGGTTTAGAACCTCTGTCTTCCCAAGTGTGCTGTAAAATGGAAAGGTTTTAAGACGTCATTACCATTTTGTGGAGTCAGCTTATATGTGAACTCATTCATACTCAGCTACTTATTCATTCACCATTCCTGTGTTTATAAGAACATGTATATGAGCTCATATCCTCCTTTAGTGCTAGAAAAGGGGAAGGGGAGGAAATTTTATGCATAACATTATGTTTGGTAAATGTTATGTACTGTTGAGGTAGACGATTGCTCATCATCTTTCTCCTACAAAACAGCTGGTGGATTGGAACCACACGTGTGTGGGTTATAGCAGTGTAACTCCTTACCATTAAGCCACCAGAACTCTTAAACCCATCACTTGTCAAGTTGATTCCAGCTCATGTAACCCCAAATATTACAAAGTGCAACTGTGATCTGAGTTTTTTGTTCGTTAGTTTTTGCTGTAATTTTTTATTAATGAATCATCAGTGCTTTATTCCATGATGCTGATGGGAGGGTTTGAACCATCAATCTTTAGGCCGGTGGTTGAACGCAAACTATCATTACCAACCAGTAACATATAGGTGCTGGATTATGTTTTAAGTTGTGGAAATTGAGTTATTACTCCCAAAATAAAATGAGCTTATATTCTAGCAGAAACAGATAAATGATAAAATCAATAGAATAATAAAGTAGAATAACAATGAGGGCAGTGTAATTTCCTAGAAAGTTTAAAAAAAATCTTTAAGAAGGCAAAGTTTAGATTGAACTCTCAATTTTATGTCACTTGTGCCTTTACCCTCTGAGTTTATGAATCTGATACTTAAGCCTAAACCTATAAATTAAAGAGGCATTTATTGATTCAACAAATAGGCTGCTCTATCATTCAGCTCTTTACTCACAAAACAAGGCAATTTGTTTCATTCTCAGTGTATTCTATTACCTACTCACTTTTTAAAAACAAATAAATTAAAAAACTTTGTGCTCATATACAACCTCCATGCCTGCATTTCCCTCAGCTCAGCTTGCTGCTCCCAGAAACTGATACAGTCTGACCTACAGTTGACGTTTCTGCTGATCACATCGCCTCCAGCTCTTCTTTGGCCTAGCACAATTGCCCACCAAGACATTTGGGCCAAACTTTTCTGGGAACGCTGTTAAAAATACTCATTAGCTAATGGAGTCTTTAGGTAATTGAATTCCATTTCTCCTTTTCCAATGAAAATACTAAAATAGTAAATTCTTCATGTGTTTTCCCAAGACCCCACGTATTAACTCAAAATGAAATAAGCTGGCTGTGAACATGGTAATTACTCAAATTCTTCTTTGTCTATTTGTTTTTCTGGTTTAATCAGAAGCATCTGAGTCTGCCAGTCCTTGAAGAAGGGCATCATGCTTAGAAGTGTAGAGGGTGAGCACAGGAGAGGAAAACCCTGGATGAAGTGGATTGACATAGTGACTGTGGTAATGGGGTCAGTCAGGTGTGTCAGGGACAGCGAGGCAGCTCAGGATAGGTCAGGGTTCAGAGCTGTTGTTCACAGTGTTATTATGACTAGTAATCAACTCAGTGGTACATTCTAACAACAGGATGAGTCTGCATTAGATCTTGGTCTACTTGGACAATAGTAAGGGGAGAAAGTAAGCTAGAAAGGAAGGAAGAGAAAATGAAGTAGAAAGGAGAGGAAAAGAGGAGGGAGAGAAAGAAGAAGAAAGGAAGAAATCACTCCAAAACACACATTGTTCCATTTTAGACTTACCCAAGCAATATGTATCTACAAATATGTTTTGTTAAGGTTAGATTTTCTTCTAGGGTGGAGAGCAGAGCAATATGAATGTTGAACTAGTCCATTGTGTGTTTGTATGTACACACACACACATATATAAAATGAAAAAACAAACTAAAACCAATTCAAACCAGTTGCTGTTGAGTCAATCCTGACTGAAGATGATCTCTGTGTCAGAGTACAACTGGATTCTCAAAGATTTTCTTCTACTCTCCCTCTCTTTTTGTGATTAATTTTATATTTGCTATTTTTGAGACTATCCACTGCAGAGCATATACTAATCGAACAATTTCTACATGTTCAATTCAGAGGTGCTGATTCTCTTCTTTGGGTTGTGCAACCATTCTGACCTTCCTTTTCTGAATTGTCCCTTTCCTGCAAACATGAACGCACAATTTCTAAGTTTACTTTCAAGCTGCTTTGTCAATTTGATTCCACACAGCTAGATCAGCACTGAAGGCAGAACTGCCTCATCAATTAAAATCAACTCTGAACTCTTTACATACTGTTGAGTCTGTACAGACTTACAGCTGACCCCCTAGTGAATTGTCAGAGGCAGTAAATTTTTAGGAGGAGAGTGCCCCACCTTTCTCCTGTGGAACAGCTGGTGTATTTGAACCGTGTGCCTTTGTGTTGACAGCACAATTCTTTACCCACTAGGCCACTGGAGCTCCCAAAGGTAAACTCGGGTTTGATCTTAAACAGACTTAAAGGCATATTTTTTGTTTAAGGCATACAGTTTTCAGTGGCTGATATTTCTCCAGGTTTAGATTGCCAGGCCTTTCTTTTGAAGTACCTCTGTGTGTACCTGAACCTCAAACCTTTTGATTAGTTAGTAGCTACAAGTTTGACAATTTGATACATCCAGGAGCTACACAAACACACACACACACACACACACACACACCCGATGATTGCAAAAATAAAATAGACATATTTGAACAAGCATTTATCTCACTATTTCTTCTACTATTAAAATGAAAAAAAAATAAATTTGAAAAGCCTTTCTTAATTTTTCTTTTCAGTTGTCTAGCAATTCCCCTGAAACCAAAATTTGCCTCAGGAAAAATGTGCATCTGTATACCCTTTCATCAACTTCATTGACTTATCAATGTTTAGAAGTGTGACTCATCACTGAATCCTGATGGAAATATCTCAGTAAAAGAGAAAATTAAAGGCTTGGTTCCTCTTAAAAGAGTGAGGCTGATGGCAAAGAAATCAAAGCTTTGGGTTGTTTTATTTTTTTTTTTTTATGTGGGGATGGGAAAGTGGGTCTTACAATTCCTTGTGGAGCCCTTTCTAAGGATGGGTGGAATCGGAGCACTGCCAAAGTAAATCGTTGATGTGAGACACATGCTGGAAGGGGCCTGGATCCTGGGACTAGTGGAAGAAGCATAGAGGGTCCAATTCAGACAATAAGTCCTCAGCATCATCAAACTCAAAACAACAGGAAATTTCCAGCACACACTAAGATTACTAGACAACAACCAACCAACCAGTTGCCATCAAGTAGATCTTGTAGCATAAATTGAGGGGAAGATGCCCTAAGGCACAAGAAGTCAATCCTGGAGCCGAAGTTCAAAACTCCTGAAGTCAAGTGGTACTTCCCTTAGAGGAAGAAACTGGCAGCAGCTTGAGGCATTAGGAATCACAGAAGTCCAGGAGGATTGACATATAGGCCATCACATCAAGGGCTGGATAGGGGAGATTGATGATGAACGGAGTAGGTGGGAGTAGATGTAAATGCTGGTGGAGCAGAACAAGAGGTGGCTCAAAACATACCTGGCAAGGGCGGGAACAACTCAGAATCTATTGGTTTTTTTCCTACTACAGGCAAATATCTTTAATCTGCTCCTCTCTATAAAATGCTTGTCTGTCAGATAATTTTTTAAACCTAAGCATTCAAATTAAGATAGACTAGGAAGAAGGATTGGCCATCCACTTCCGAAATAGCAGGGCTTTGAAAACCCTATGTACAACTCTTTGCACTAGCAGATACGGCAACTGAGGCTGAGCCCTCAAGTATGGAAACAAATAGAAGGAGAAACAGGCTGTAAGAAAACACTAGTGATCAGAACATGGAATGTAAGAACCATGAATGTAGGAAAATTGGATATTGTTAAGAAGGAAATGGAACACATAAATATTGACATACTAGGTATTGGTTGAAATCAGATGGATTGACATGAGATATTTTGAGTCAGAGGATCATATAATCTAGTATGCTGGAGACAAAAAAGTGAAGAAAAATGGGGTTGCTTTCATAGTTTAAAAAGTCATTTCTAGATCCATCTTGAAATACAATGTTTTGAGTGATGGGATAATATCTGTATGCATTCAAGGAAGTCCAGTGAATAACACTACCATCATTCAAATATATGTACCAACAACCAGAGCCAAAGGGGAGAGAATAGAAAATTTCTACCAACTTTTGCTCCTGTGGAACCCAGCTCTTGTAGATGGCTTTCAAAATGGAGTCCAGCCTCTTGCTGCCAACCAAAAAGCTTTTTAACTAGGAGGGTTTATCACCTCCCCTCAGTTTTTGTCAAACCTTTTTCTAGGTGGTATAGCACTGGCCTGTGCATTGCTGTACAGAGGTAACTTGTGGTTGCTGTGATGCTAAACACTGTGACACTGATGTGCCAAATGTGATAATGGGTACCCATGGTGGACAGCTTTTGGTGAAGCTTTCTGATTAAGACAAGCTTGGAAACAGGAATGGCATCCACTTCTGAAATAGCTTGCCTCTGGAAATTCTATGAACAGTGCTCAGGTCTTTTGTTCATAGGATTGTTATAAGTTGTCTATGACTCGACGACATCTAACAACAACAACAACCACCACCACCAACTTTTGCAGTCGGAGGTTGAAAGAATATGCAATCAAGATGCATTAATAATAATGGGTGACTGGAATGCAAAAGGTAGACATAGAGAAGAAGGATCAGGAAGTTGGAAAACATGGACTTGGTGACAGAAATGAGGCTGGAGAGAGAATGATAGAATTCTGCACATTCAATGATTTATTCATTGCAAATACATTTTCTAAGAAACACAAACACAGGCTAGATACATGGATTTTCCCTGATGGTATGCATAGGAATCAAATCTATTACAGAATCTCTAGAAAACTCAATATCAGCTAGGCCTACTGAAAACTAGGCCAGGTGCTGATTGTAGAACAGACCACCTACTACTCATATGCAAGTTCAAGCTGAAGCTAGGAAAAATTAAATCAAGTCCACAGTAACCAAAATTTGACCTTGAGTTTATTCCATGTGAATTTCAAAACCACCTCAGGAACAGGTTTGAGGCATTGAACATTAATGAATGAAGACCAGATGAGCTGTGGGAGGATATCAAGAATATCATCCAGGAAGAATGCAAAAGGTCATTACAAAGACAGAGGAGGAAGAAAAGATCAGTATGGATGTCAGAAGAAACTCTAAATATTGTACTGGAGCACCACGAATCCAAAGCAAAGGGAAGAAATCAAGATATCAAGGAGTTGAACAGAAGATTCCAAATGGCAGAGCGGGAAGACAAAATAAAGTATTACAATAAAATGTGCAAGAAGCTGGAGTCAGAAAATCAAAAGAGCCGAATTTGCTCAGTATTTCTTAAGCTGCAGGAACCAAAAAACCAATTCAACCCTCGAGTTGCAATACTTAAAGATGCTAATACTTAAGAATATTAAATGATGCAGGAAGCATTAAAAGAAGATGGAAAGAGTATATTATACATAGTCATTTTACAAAAAAGAATTGGTGGACACAGAAGAATTTCATGAAACAACGTATGAACAAGAGCCTGTGGTGATGAAGGAGGAAGTTCAAGCTGCTCTGAAAGAATTGGAAAAAAACAAGGTCCCAGGAATTGATGGCATACCGATTGATATATTTCAACAAACAGATGCTGCCCTGGATGCCCTCACCAAGTTATGCCAAGAAATCTGGAGGACAACCACCAGGCCTACTGACTGGAAGACATTTATATTTGTTCCCATTCCAAAGAAAGGTTATCCAAAAGAGTGTGAAAATTATCAAACAAGATCATTGATATGACATGCTAGCAAGATTCTGCTGAAGATTATCCAAATTTGAATGGAAGAGCACATCAATAGAGAATTGCCTGAAGTTCAGGCTGGATTTAGAAGAGGCCATAGCACTAGGAATATTATAGCTAATGTCAGATGAATCTTAGCTGAAAGCAGAGTACCAGAAGAATGTCTGTCTGTGTTTCATTGACTATGCAAAGGCATTTGAGTGTGTGGATCACAAAAAGCTGTGTCTGACTCTGAGAAGAATGAGAATCCCAGAACATTTGATTGTGCTTATGCAAAACTTATACTTGGACCAGGAGACAGTCATCAGAACAGACCAAGGAAACACTGCATGTTTCCAAATTAGGAAGGGTGTGCATCAAAGATGTGTTCTATCTCCTATCTTTTCATTCTATATGCAGAATAGATTACCAAGGAAGCTGGGCTCTATGAGGAGAAGTGTGTCATCAGGATTGGAAGTACACTCGTCAACACTTTGCATTATGCAGATGGCACAACCCTGCTTGCTGAAACTGAGGAGGACCTGAAACACTTGCTGTGGAGGGTCAAGGACTGTAGCATTCAATATCTATTGAAGCTCTACATTAAGAAAACAAAGATACTCACTCCTCCGCTGATTGGCAGCATCATGATGGATGATGAAGAGATTGAGGTTGTTGACAGCTTTGGTTTGCTTGGCTCTACAATCAAAACTCTTCGTACCAGCAGCCAGGAAATTAAAGGATGGATTTCATTTGGAAAGTATTCTGTCAGAGACCTCTCCAACATACTGAGGAGCAATGATATCAGTCTGGAGACTAAGGTGTACCTGATACAGGCCATGGTCTTTGCAATTACTTGCTAAGCACCACCACAGAGCTAGACAAAGACTAAAGATGATAGAGGAGAGTTGATGCCTTTGATCTTTGATACTAGAGAAGAGTGTTGAATATACCATGGACTGCTAGGAGAATAAACAGTTTCATCCTAGAGAGAGTAAAATCGGACTGCTTCTTGGAGCCAAAGATTGTGAAGCTTTGTCTGACATACTTTGCACATGTTGCAAGGTGGGATCAGTCCTTGGAGAGGGATGTCAGGCTTGGGAAGATGGAGGGACAGAGCAGGAGAGGAAGACGCTTGATGAATAGGATTGATTCCATCACTGGGGTAATGGGGTAGGCATATCAGAGACAATAACATTGGCAAGCGATAGAGCAGGATTAAGGGTTGTTGTACATACAGTCACTATGAGTCGCAAGTCACTCAATGGCACATTACAACAACAACATACAAGGACAAGTGTGCATTGAACTTAAATTACTAGTGCATTGCTTACCATCATTTTCCCTTAGTTACCACTGAGTCAATTGCAGAATTATGAAGACATGTCATGGGTGAACTGTGCTAATTTTTTAGAAAAAATTATCTACCCCTTTCTTCTGAGCTGCATCTGGGTGGACTAGAACTTTCCAACATTTACAGAGCAGCTGAGCCTGATGATTGCACACCCATAGGACTTTGTACCTAGATTGCTTGAATGGAAGTGATAGATTTGAGTGATGCCTGCGTGATTTCCACTTTCCTCCTGCTACCCTGCCACATTTTAAAGAAAAAGTCAGTCTATGCCAGACAGTTTCTCTGTATAGAAAAATACACAAATTGTAAATATAATGTTCAATGCATATTCAAAAAGTAAATTGTCCCACTTCTAGGAGAAATGAAATATTTGCAGTGCTCCAGATGACTTCTGTCACTCTGTAAGACACACAACTCCTCCACAAAACTGCACAGTCTTGTTTTCTGTCACAATTGGTTATTTCTGCCAACTTTTAACTTTATATAAATGTACTATACAGTATCTCCTAGTGGCCTAGGGGAGTTATATTGCCAATCCAAAGGCACATAGTCAGAATCTATGAGATGCTCTAAGAAAGATGAACAGTCTCCTACAGTGTGCTTTACAGCCACTGAAACCTATGGAAGGTCAGCTATTAATTGGTTCCAACTTGACAAGGCATAAAAACATACACTATATAATACTTTATATATCTCTCTCATGCAATGTCCCCCACTCATCACCCCAAGGCTGTGATCACCCCAAAGCCTAATGTTTTTATCCAACATTGTCTTTGAAATTTATCCATTGTGGACCCAGGGTTCATCTTTCTTATCACTATAAAGAATGAATGTTCTACAACATATTTTCTTTCCATCAAGAGACATTTGGTTTGTTTCCAGATTAATGTTAGAGGCAAGGATCATGAAATCTCAATTTACATGCTTTGGACATGTTGTCAGGAGAAAGCAGGACTTGCGGGGGAAAATCACACTGGTAGAGAAAAAGACCCCCAACAGGATGGACTGACAAAATATACTGTTCTTTTAGTAGATTATTATTAAGATATTTATCTTCAAATTGCTAATTCTGTCTCCCACTGATTCAATTCTACTCCTTTGCCTTTACAATGAATTATGTATTTCTTAAATTTTAATATTAATTCTATGGATTTCTCTTTGGTCTTCTTGTCACCTCAAAAATTCAGCTCATTGCCCTCTAGTCAGAACCAACTCAGCTATCCCTCCATTAGGTCTCTGAAGCTGTAAATGGCATGGGAGGAGATTATCTCTCTTTCTTCTGAGGAGGTTCTGATGAATTAAAACCACCACGGAAGCTCAGCCTTTGAGTTCGCAGTCCAGCTCCCTACAGACCGTGCCTCAAGAGATCCCTACTTTTGTAGGATTTGTAATTTTGTATTTATCAGAGCTGTTCTGGTATTATGCTCTTGAATTCTTCTAGAGCTTTCACTGTGTGTTGTTGGGGGTTTTCTGTTTTGTTGTGGTTTGGTGTTTGTTTCTTTTTTAAAAAAAAAATGTGTTTTCTTTGATATGCCTCTCAATTATTTCAAAATTTCTAAGCAAGAAAAAATATTTTTAATTCTTTGTCAAGGAGTTCCAATAGCATTTCTTCATCTGGAAGACTTTTTTACTCTTATACTTATCTGAGCTATCTTATACAGGATTTTGATTGTTTGTTTGTTCAGTCTTTAATGGTTTGAAATCATTCCAGAAACTTCACAGTAGTATTGGATTTTTTTTTTATTTTATATTGTGTTTCTGTGTAAATCTTATCTCCAACAACTCAGAAAGATCATCCACTTGTCCAACAAAAAGTCACTGAGCACTTAGATGCTACCACAAAAAAGTTCTAAAGCTCCAGAACTCAAACTGTGTGGAATGAAGAAACATTCCTGTTCTCATCAGCTCAAATGTCTCTTAACTTCTGCTCTAGTTGAGGTCCATCTACCTCTAAGATAAATGTTCTAGAACAGAGCTTGTCAAAGTATGGAGACGGCTTTGTCACACTGCGAATATTCTACTGACATATGGAGATTAGAGGCAAAAAAAAGCAGCTAAATATTCTACAATGAACAGAAGAGCTTGTCACAACAGAAAATAATTTTGTCTTACCAGATAGTGTTGAAATTTTGCAACCCTAGTCACGTATATTTGCAAATATTTCTGTTACCAGGAATTTTGGAAGGGCAAATGGTTAAGCACTCCACTACTAACCAGAAAGATTCATGACTTGAACCTACTTAGACGTACCTGGAAAGAAAGCTGTGGTGATCTCCTTTTTCAGGAAAAGCCACAACTTCAAAAACTATGAAGCACAGTTCTATTCCACAGTATATGGTATATGGTATTTCTACGAGATAGATTCCACTCAATGGCAACTGGTTTGGGTTTTTTAGACCTACTTTAACCATATACACATACTACCAATAAACTTGTAAAGATTCAGTAATGTTATTAACACAGTATTCTAGAAATACTACTATGTGTTTGTGATGAATTTTGAATACACAGTGGACTGCCAGAAGAATAAATAAATCTAGAGGAAGTGTACCCAGAGTTCTCCTTAAAGGCAAGCATAGTGAAACTTCATCTTACATATTTTGGAGTGTTGTCAGGAAACATCACTCCTTGGAAACATGTATCTTTACAAGTAGACAGGTATCAAAAACCAGAAAGACATTTAGTAAATGAAATGATATAGTGACTTTAACAATGGGTTTAAGCATGGCAAGTAATGTGAAAATGGCGCAGGATAGACAAGGCTTTGATCTATTGTTGTGAGGGTTACTATGAGTCTTAGCTGACTCAGCAGCTCCTAAGAACAACAACTATAAATGCTTAGTGACAACTTTGAAAGGAAAAAGATTTATATAAATAGTTTTCTGAACCTGGGAATGTTTTTGAACATATTTCCTAACTACTAACAGAGCAACGACCTTCACGTTGATGTTATCTTTATAAGGGAACTCTAGTGCTGTAGCCCAGACCAAGTAGTACTAATAAACCAACAACTATATGTCTTAGTGGTTTAGACCAGGGAGTTTTGGGGACAAAGATGGCTGTGTCTTCTTACTATAATTTATAGCCTCAAAATCCCAGTGGAGGTGCATGAGAAACTCAAGAGCAATCAGTGAGTCATTGCAATAATTTTCAACTTTAGAATTATGTGCTTTCTAAAGATATGGCAAAGTGAAGATATTTTAAATTCTGCTCCCAGGGTTATTTTGGTAGAAGCAAGACATACTGTCCAAACCTATGTCATTTCATTCAGCCTCATAAAACAGTGTATTCAGAACTACCAGTAATACCTATTTATCATTTTTTGCATTTCTTCTGACATGATAACTTTAAAGCTTTCATAAGATACTTATCATTATCATGGGTGTAAATGCCAAAGATGAACCTTCTTGTGATGTAGGACTTCTCTACAGAAACTTTCTCCAGGTAGAGCTGTCTAAATTCAATTTGAAAAAAGATTTTATTATACTTCTGAGAGTAATAATATTATATGACTACTCATTATAGATCAGATACTGATTATAAAGTTGTTTTCTTGAGACATAGACCAAAAATCAAAGAAAACCAAACCATTTCCTACTCATAGAAGCCCCATAATGTTGCAGAGCAGGACTGTACTCCATAGGATTTTCATGGCTATAAACTCTGTAGAGCAGCTTACCAGGATATTTCTCTAAATAACTTCTGGGTGAGTTTAAACCATCAATCTGTCAGTTTTTAGCCAAGGATTTAATGATTTAATTAAATAGGCAAACAAACAAAAGTTTTCAAATAAACTTCAATGTAATTGTATTCAAACCAACTCATAGCTGACCCTCTAGTAGGTTTTCAGAGACTTAAAATCTTATGGGAAATTGTCCATCTTTCTCCTAGTGAGTGCTAGTGAATCCAAACTGCCTGACATTAGATTGGTAGCATAAATCCTTACCCACTAGACCACCAGTTGTTATTGTTATTTACCATCACATTTGAATCAACCCATACTTGACCCACCAATGGGTTTTCAGAGGAAGTAATTTGCATGGGGTAATGGTGAAAGCAGATGACATAGGCAATCTTTTTCCTGAGGAGCAGCTGATGGATTCAAATGGCCTACCTTTCAGTTGACAGACGACTCATTGCCCCTAAGCCACCAGTGCTCCCTGAGACAAATGGAACTCACTATTTAATTATAAGAAATTTACCAATATAAGCTAAATACTACTATTTCTTCTCTAGAACAACAACAGAATTTTAACAGTTTTTAGGACTACTCGCCTGAGGAATTTATAATTAGTTTTATATTTGTAAAATTTAAGAAAAAACAAAACCTGTCACTTTTAGTACAGGTAATTTAAGTTGACTTTGGAGATATACTCTCATTTTTCGTTTTTAAAATGAGCAAACTTGATTAAATGGCAAATGTTTTGTTATCTGTACAGACACAAAGAGTAAGATATTGGATCCTAAGCAAAATGTAGACAATTTTTCACCCAGCAACAATTTGGACCAAAGATGTTAAGCCTGTTTCTGTAAGATTACAAGCAAGAAAAGCCTATGGGGAGACCCTACTGTATCATATGAAGTCATTATGAGTGTGATTAATTCAAG
This sequence comes from Elephantulus edwardii, assembly GCF_000299155.1. NCBI lineage: Eukaryota > Metazoa > Chordata > Mammalia > Macroscelidea > Macroscelididae > Elephantulus > Elephantulus edwardii. The sequence continues at coordinate 4,310,178 of NW_006399812.1, read as the reverse complement.
TTCTTGTAATGGACAAATATTTACCATAATTTAAAAAAGAAACATAGGAAAAAAGAAATAGAAGCATAGAGAAAGAGAAAAAATGTTGCAGAAGTTTAGAAATATACCAACATAGAATAGATGGATAAACTAAGTTTCCTCAACTTCATGCTACATACAAAACTTACCTTCTAGACAGGTTGTAGAGTGAAACTCAGCCATTTTCCTTACTTAAAATCATCTTACTATATCATCAGAAATGGAGAAAGTGTCTTAGATGGTATTCTGCTAATAGATTTCTTAGAATTTCTCTTGAATTTTTATTTATAGATTTTGACATCATTTTTGTTCTAATAAATTTTTATTTTCCCTCTGAAACATTTAATGTTTTCTTTACCTAATTGTCCCAAAAAGAAGTTCTTTCAAATCAAAATTCTAATCCAGAACGTGAGGGTATAGTCATGGTTTCTGGAGGGAAATAAGACTTCTCTCTTCTGATATTCATGTACTATGTCCATGAACCCTGTTGTCTAGATACATCACACAGAAAGCTTGAGATTTCTTAAGCACAAGCAGAACAGGCTGAGGGAGATGGGGAGTGGGGCTTAGAGGCAGTTTCTGGAGGGAAACAGTCACCTCACTTCCCAAAAGGAGACCAGCAATATATGGTTCCTTCACAAAACATTACCATATCCTGGGACCTAATATCTGCTAAGAAAAGACTCACATAAAATAAAAAGGAAAAAAAAATAGGAGTATGTTTCAGTCATCATGGAAAAACAAGTTAATTCTCTTAAAAAGACAGACCCAAGAATATCCCAGATATAGAAAACCAGAAGAAATATGTTGGTGTGGAGTTATCTGAACAGCTACAGAAGAAGATGCAAGTGGTGGAAGAAACATGGGAAGCCATTAAGAGAGCAAATATCCCAGAGGCAGCGATTGAGAAGAAACGTATTGATGAGGAGCAATATGAATAGTTATGGAAGAAAAAGCAAAAGATGGGAGAAAGCCCTTATAGTATAGATAAAGAGGTACAACACCTTAAAAAAATCATCACAAGGCAAAGAGAGTACAGCCAACACAATACTGGAAATAACAGAAAAACATGAGCATGCAATCCAGAATGCTAAGATAAAATTGGCAGAAATGCTCAACACACTGGTAAGACAAAAAAGTAGAACCGAAGAGAAGAAATAGAGAGTAAGTGAGAGGGATGACAACAGCTTCACTGGAAACATACCAGAAGAAAAATCAGAGATGAGACATAAAGAATATGAAGAAAACTTTAGAATCATTTGGGATACCATCAAAAGGAATAACAAATATATGATTGAAATTTCAGAACATGGGAGAGACAGGAAAGCCACTGTGAAAATTGTGGAATACATACTAGAAGAAAATTTCCCAGGAATTATGAAGAACAGAAAATCCACATTAAAGAATCACAGGAAACCCCAAATAGACTAGACTAAAATAGAAAAACATCAAGACATACTATAGGCAAATTTTCCAAATTAAAAGATAAAGGGAATACTAAAAACAGCAAGAAAAACAGCCAACTACAAAGAGAAAACAATTAGATTACATTTCGATTTCTCAGCAAAAACTATGCCAGCTAAAAGACAATTAGAATAGCATATACAAAAAGTTGAAAATAAACAATTGTCAGCAAAGGGTCTTATAACTAGCAAAACTTTCCACCAAATATAAAGGAGAAATTAGACCCTATGCAGAAAAAAAGGAACTTAAGGAATTTGTGAAAACAAGATCCAAACAACAAGAAATTTTAAATGAAGTCCTTCACACAGAGATGCCAAAGGCAAGTGGATGGACCACAATAAAGAGAAACAACAGAAAAGGAAACATAGCAAAATGGCAACAATTAAACCTGGCCTGACAATAATCATACTTAATGTGAATGGCCTAAATTTGCCAATGAAGAGGAAAAGAGCAACAGAATGGAATAATTAAAAAAACCCAACAAAAAAACTACAGCCCATCAATATACTGCCTACAAGAGACACATCTGCAAAATTAACACAAAGACAGATTCAAAATTAAAGGCTGGGGGAGGGAGGATATATAAAGTAAACAGTAACCACAAAACAGCAGGAGTGGCAATACTAATCTCTGATAAAATGACTTCAAAATGAAAACCATCATAAAAGATAAGAAAGAGCATTACATATTGATTAAAAGTATAATAGATCAAGAATACATAACCTTGGTCAACATTTAGGCACCAAATGATTGTTGTTGTTATTGTTGTTATGTGCCATCGAGTCACTTGCGACTCATAGCGACCGTATGTACAAGAGCTCTAAATGCTGTTCTATCCTGTGCCAACTTACCCATCTCAAACACACTTATTCCCACCACTCCAGTCACAGAATCGATCCATCTCACCAAAGGTCTTCCTCTCCTTCGCCTCCCCTCCACTCTGCCAAACATGATGTCCCTCTCCAAGGACCAGTCCTTCCTTGCAACATGCCCAAAATATGTCAGACGAAGCTTCAGAATACTTGACTCCAGGGAACACTCTGGCTTCACCCTCTCCAGGACAAACTTGTTTGTTCTCCTAGCAGTCCATGGTATATTCAACACTCTTCTCCAGCACCACAGCTCAAAGGCATCAATTCTTTTTCTATCATCCCTTTTCACTGTCCAACTCTCTGATGCATAGCACATAATTGCGAAGACTATAGCCTGGATCAGGCGCACCTTAGTCTCCAGTCTGACATCGTTGCTCTTCAGTACTCTTGAGAGGTCCCTCACAGGCAACTTTTCCAATGCAATTCATCTCCTGATTTCCTGGCTGCTGTTACCAAGAGCGTTGACTGTGGAGCCAACTAAATTAAAACTGTTAACTATCTCAATCTCTTCACCATCCATGCTGATGCTGCCAACTGGCCCAGTGGTTAAAATCTTTGTTTTCTTGACATTTAGCTTCAGTCCATATAGGAGACTGTAGTCCTTGATCTTCTGCAGCAAGTGCCTCCGGTCCTCCTCATTTTCAGCAAGCAGGGTTGTGTCATCTGCATAACGCAGGTTGTTGATGATTCTTCCACCAATCCTGATGCCACATTCCTCTTCGTATAGCCCAGCGTCTCGGATGATCTGTTCTGCATACAGATTGAAAAGGTATGGAGACAGAATACATCCCCGATGAACCCCCTTCTTGATTTTGAACCATGTAGTGTCTCCTTGCTCTGTTCTGACAACTGCCTCTTGGTCCAAGTATAAGTTTCGCATTAGCACAATCAAATGTTCTGGGATTCCCATTCTTCTTAGAGTCAGCCACAGCTTGTTGTGATCCACACTGTCAAAAACCTCTTCTGGTATTCTTTGCTTTCTGCTAAGATCCATCTGACATTAGCTATAATATCCCTAGTACCACGACCTCTTCTACATCCAGCCTGCACATCTGGCAGTTCTCTGTTGACATATTGGTCCAAACGTTTTTGGATAATTTTCAGCAGAATTTTGCTTGCATGTGATATTAATGATATTGTTTGATAATTTCCACACTCTGTTGGGTCACCTTTCTTTGGAATGGGAACAAATATCGAAGTTTTCCAGTCAGTAGGCCAGCTGGCTGTTCTCCAAATTTCTTGGCACAACTTAGTGAGCACATCCAGGCCAGTGTCTGTTTGTTGAAATACATCAACTCCTGGAGGGAGAGGGAGAGGGAAAGGAAGAGGGAGAGAGAAAGGGAGAACGAGAGGGACAAGGAGAAGGAGAGAGAAGATATCATAACATGATTAAGAAATGATAGTGGTAATATCACAAGAGAAACTAAGTGAAATTAAATTTATAATATATGGATACTATGAAAGGCTATGCTCTGATACATATGAAAACCTAGAGAAAAATGAACCTTGAAACTCATGCCTTACCCAAATTCATAAGGACAGATGTAGTATACTTGAACAAATTCATCACCAAAGAAGAAATTGAATAGGTCATAAAAAGACTTCCCCACAAGAAAAGACCTGGACCAGATGGGTTCACAGATTAATTCTACCAAATATTCAAAGAGGATCTATCACGAATTCTACTTAATATATTTAAAAAAAAAATAGGAAAAAAAGGAACACTCTCAGAGACATTCTATGAAGGAAGCAAAACCTCAATACCAACATCAGGCAAAGTTATTACCAAGAAAGAAGACTACAAACCATTATCTTTCATGAATATAGATATGAAAATCCTTAACAAAATCTTATCCAGTAGAATCCAAGAGCACATCAAAAAATCAATTCATCATGACCAAGTGAGCTTCATAAGAGATATGCAAAGCTGGTTCAACATAAGAAAAACAATCAAAAACATCACATTAACAAAACAAATATCAAGAATTATATGATCTTAGCAATTGATGCAGAAAAGACATTTGAGAAAGTCCAAAATCCCTGATAAAGACACTCAGCCAAATTGGAATAGAAAGGAATTTCTTCAATGTAGTTAGTGTAAAGTATATATTTGAAACTAAAGGCCAAAATTACTCTCAATGGAGAAAGACTAAAAGCATTTTCATTGCAAACAGGGACTAGGCAATATAATGCCAACTGTCACCACTTCTATTCAATATTTTATTGGACATACTTGCTATGGCAATACAGCAAGAGAAAGAAATAACCAATATCTAGATAAGCAAAAAGATGGTCAAACTGTTGCTATATGCAACAGTATGATACTATACACAGAAAATCCCAAGGACTCAACAACAACAACAACAACAAAAATTTAAACCTAATAAATCAATTTAGTACAGTGATAAGATATAAGATCATTATAGAAATATCAGTGGAATTCCTCTATTTAAAAAAAAAAACGAAAACTCAGAGAAAGAAACCAAGAAATTAATACTATTTGCAATAGCCAACCACAAATTGAGATACTTGGGAGTGAACCTAACTAGAGACACAAAGACCTATACAAAGAAAACTACAAAACATTCCTGCAAAACACAATAAAAAACCCAAAGAAATGGATAGGAAGAACAGGAAAACTCACTACTGTGAAAATTACAGTTCTACCAAAAGCAATCTATAAATTCAATGCAATCCCAATCCAGACACCTACTTCATTTTTCAAAGAGCACAGAAGGGAAATTTTCAAGAGAAGAAAGAGAAGAAAAGAGACCTTGAATAAGCAAAGCACTTCTGAAAAACAGAAATGAAGTGGGAGGCATAGCACTCCCTGACCTCAAAACTTATACTACACGGTGGTAGTAACCCAAACTATGTGGTACTGGTACAATGGCAGGCACATAGACCAATGAAGCAGAATTGAGAACACAGAAATGGACCTATCTATCTTGGGTCAACTGGTATTTGGCATGGAAATAATGCCTATCAAATGGGGAAATGATAACCTACCTCTTCAAATAATAGAGCTGGCAAAACTTCACTGTTACCCGCAGAAAGCTGAAATAGGATCTAAATCTCACACTACACACAAAAATCATCTCAAGGTGGAACAGAGACCTTGGAGTAAAGCATAAGGTCATAAAAGACACACTGGGATCAAGCCTACAGGACTTAGTCTATGGTATAAAGAGACTACCAAATACAGTCAGAAATGCACAATCTGGAGAGGATAAAATTGATGAATAGGACCTTCCAAAGGTTACATCCCTTTGTGCCTCTAAAACACTTTCCAGCAGAGTGAAAAGAAAATCTACTGACTGGGAAAAAACATTTGACAATACCATTTTATTCAAGGGTCTTATAACAAAAGCTTACAGAATCTTACGAGACCTCCACAAGAAAAAGATGGATAACACAGTTATAAAATGGGCAAAAGACATGGAAAGACTTTTCGGAGATGAAGATATTCAGATAGCCATCAGACACATGAAGAAATGCTCAAAATCACTGGCAATAAAATAGATGAAAATCAAAACCACAATGAGATGCCCTCTCACGCCAGTAGCAGTGCCAAAGTTTAACAGGCAAAAAATGTTGGAGAGGATGTGAAGATATAGGAACTCTTATACATTGTGGGTGGGACTGTAAAATGGTACAACCTCTCTGGAAGGCAATTTGGCATTTTGTAAAAAAAAACAACACAAAAAAACAAAAAAAAAACCCCACAAAACAAAAAAACCCAAACAAAACTGAACATAGAAAATTTATCTGACCTAGTTATTCCACTATTTGCCATATACCCTGAAAAAAATGATACTGAGACACAAATGGAGACTCGTATATCAATGTTCATAGCAACCTTATTCACCATCTTAAGAATATAAAAGCAACCCAAATGTCCAACCACAATTGATTGAATTGAGAAATTATGGTACATTTACACAATGGAGTACTATGCAGCATGCAGGAGCAATGATTTTGAAAATTATTACTTAACTTGGGAAGATGTGGAGAACATTATGGTAAGTGAACTAACTCAGTCCCATAAAGACAAGTACTGTATAAGACCATTATTTTAGAAATAGAAAGGTAAATAGTAAAATGCATAGGAGGATCCAAGGGGGTAGGGTAGGAGCAGAGGGGTGAGAAAGGGCAGGGGCATAATCTTAGGGTGGCACAATTTGATGGGTAAAGGGATGGCTGGGTAAAGGGAATGCAAAAGATTTGGTGTGAAATAGAATGTATATGAACTTTGTAAGTAAACCAGTATAAAACAAAAATTGACTTAAAAAATCTAACTCAGACATAGTAACAAAGATATGATTATAAAATTCTAGAGTGTTCTCATTAACTGAAAGTCCGAATCTCTCTGTCTTTGACACACTCCTTTTCAAGCAAGCTCATAAACTAACAAATCATGTGGACACTAATTTTGTGACTTGGACAGGCAGTGAAATCTTTTAGGCTCCAAATTCTCTGGTGTAAAATATTAATTTCCTAGAAGGCATCTTAACAACATTATAGTAAAAGACTTACCATTGTCCCTATGGTTGTTGTTACTGTTGAGTGTCTTTGAGTTGAGTACAACTCATAGTGGCCCTATGATCAACAGATCTAATCCCTGTCCTGTCCTTTGCCATCCTTGTCATCTCTAATAACCTTGAGTACATTGGTGCAGTCAGTGTGACAGTCCATCTCATCAAGAGTCTTCCTCTCTTTCACTGACCCTCTACTTTTCCAAACATGCTGCCCCTTTCTAAAGAATAACATATCCTAGCAACATGCCCAATATAAGTGAGACAAAGCTTTGCCATCTGCCTCTAAAGATCATGCTGGCTTCACTTTCTCCAAGACGTATCTGTTTTGTTTTTAGTCAGTCCATGAAATATTCAGCACTCTTCTCCAGCACCACAGCTAAAAAGTATCCTTTCTTCCTTTGTCATCCTTACTCATCATCCAGCTCTCAGATGCACAGTAAGTAATTAAAAGACCATAGCTGAATCAGGTATGATTCAAACATCAAACAGACATCATTGCACCTCAGCAGTTTCGAGGGATCCCTGACAGCAGACTTGCCCAAAATAATATGTCTCCTGATGTGACTGCTGATACTAAGGGTGTTAATTGTGGATCCAAGTAAGAGGAAAATGTTAATAACTTCAATCTTTTTTCCATCTATCAAGATATTGCTTATCAGTCCAGGGATGAAAATGTTTGTCTTCTAGTCGTTGAGATGAAATCCATATTAAAGGCTGTAGTCTTTGATCTTCTGTAGCCATATCTCCTGCACTCTAATCCAGGATCCCATCCGGCTGCTCTGCTATGGGCCTAAGCAGAAGCAAGAGAAGACTGTCCAGCACCATGATATTCATATTCCTTATTGTCTTTATGATTTAATGTTAGAGGTACAGAACCTATTAGTTCATTGTATAGGGAAATTATTGCTAATTACTTTGTCTCATCCATGTTATGTCTTTTCAATCACTTTCTGTGCATCTGAGAACAGGACAATGAATAACAATGATAGAAAAAGAATTGATGCCTTTGAACTATAATGTTGTAGAAGAGTACTGAATATCTCATGGACTGTCTTGGAGAAAGTACAGAGTGCTAGCCAGACTGTTCCTTGGAGGTAAAAATGGCAATTTTGTCTCACTTACTTTTGGGCATCTTGGTAGGAGAGACTTTGGAGAGGGATATCATGCTTGAAAAAGTAAAGTGTGAATAAACACAGAAGACCCTCAACCAAATGTATCGACAAAGTGACTGCTGTAATAGGTTAGAGTATGTATGAAATAATGAGGTTGGCATAAGATAGGACAGAGTCCAGATTTGTTATTCAGGGTGTCCTGTGAATTCTATAACTGGATTGCACCTAACAACAATTACGTTGTAGCTTTGGTGTTTATATGCTTACTTGTTATTGTTTGCTATTATTACTATAGCACTTGTCTGTCAGTTTGCTGTACTAGGGTAACTTGAAGATTGCTGTGATGCTGTGAACTATACTATCGGTGTTTCAAATATCAGAAGAGTCACCACAGTGGACAGATTTCAGCAGAGCTCCCAGATTAAGACAGACTAGTAAGAAAGATTGGCCATCCACTACTGAAATAGCAGGCCTCTGAGAAACCTATGGACCATTGTTCCAAGTACACAATAATTAAAAATCAATTTTGTGTCATTATTATTCTAGAAACAAGTTGAATTTAAATACTACAAATAATTTGCTACTACCTAGTATCATAATACATTTTATAGGCAAACTGTTTTCAACAAAATCCATTCATAAACATGAAGATGCAGGTGAACTGTGCATAAGTAAGTAAAATGTGCATAAGAAAGTAAAAGGTGCAGTCTAACTGGATTATAAAGTGCAAACTGAGGGTATGAGGGGGATTAAATCCTACAAGCAGTATGCAGCTTTCAATATTAGTGTAAATAATTTTAGATAGTCATGAGACTGAACTTAAATGTTATCATGTTACTATAGGTAATTCAAAAGACAAACTAAGTAACTAATTAAACAATAAAGGCCTGACTCAGTCTAGAGTTCAAAATTTTCACTCCCAGACTCTGTGCTTCTAAAAAAGTCATATGCTGTTGTACAGATTGATGACTATGACAGCTTTTCAACATTGTAGCTTGATATTGTAAATGGAAATACCATGTTCCCATCAGGATTCTCACACCACAAGATACTGAATTTAGACACAATAGGGGAAAAGGTGATCACATGCATATTACATAGAGACTAGTTTTTATCAAGTTGACCCCAACTCATGATGATTTCGTGTGTGTCAGAGCAGAACAGGGATTTCCACCTGTATTTTTTAAAATCTAGATCAACTTGCTTATGTAGGATATCTGGACAGTCTCAAACCATCAACCTTTTGGTTAGCAGCCAAATGCATTATTTACTCTATTTAAGGACTTCATATTACACATAATCTCCTCCTGATTTGCTGAGTCTCACCAAAAGATTAGGTTTTCATTTACAATTAGCAAAGAATTATGATAAAAGACACTTACCTCCTATGCACAATGACAGAATATTTTATCTTGTGGTTGCATTGTTGTTATGTTACCTTGAGTTGCTTGTGACTCAAAGCAACCCTATGTACAACATCTCTAAACCCTGCTCTATCCAGAGCCAATATGATTGTCTAAGACACACCTTCCTCCATTACCCTAGTCATTGGGTCAATCTATCTCATTGAGGAACTTCCTCTCTTGTGCTGTCCTCTACCCTTCCAAGTTTCATGTACATCCTGAACGACTGGTCACTTCTTGCAACACACTCAGAGTATATCAGATGAACCTTCAGAATCTTTGGCTCCAAGGAGCAGCCTGGTTTCACTCTCTCTAGGGTGAAACTATTTGTTCTTCTAGCAGTCTGTGGTATATACAATACTCTTCTCTAACACCAAAGCTCAAAGGCATCAACTCTCCTTCTATCATCCCTAGTCATTGTCCAGCTTTCTGATGCATAGAAAAAAGTGTGAAGACCATGGCCTAAATCAGGCACACTCCATACTGACATCGTTGCTCTTCAGTACTTTGGAAAGGTCTCTGATAGCAGACTTTCAGAATGCAAGTCGTCTTTTGATTTCCTGGCTGCTGGTACCAAGAGTTGATTGTGGAGCCAAGCAAACTGAAGGTGTTCGTAATCTCAGTCTCTTCATATCTATCATGGTGCTGCCAATCGGCCAAGTAGTGATAATCTTTGTTTTCTGGATGTTGAGCTTCAATCCATACTTAAAGCTGCAGTCCTTGATCTTCTGCAAATCCAACCCATGATCCAGTGGAGGGCCAGTTTATCTGATTTCAATATTACTCTCATTCTTCAGACTATATTTCAGTCTGGTTTGTTTAACAGAAACACTGCTATATCTAGTTTGAAGCTGGAAGTTTTTTACTGCATACACATGCCTCTTGGTTTCAGGATATATTTTTTAAAAACATGACTATAATAAAAAATAACTTGACAAAACTTCTCTATTTTAGCAAAGAGCAAATTGTCTTCTCCCAAATGAGTATATTCTCCATGCTGCTTCCAGCTATTTTTAGATAGAGCTCTCACGTGGAGCGCCTCTGCTTTACAAGCTCAAAAGGTTGTCTATAAAAAGGCAGTGCAAATCAAATTGCTAGTCAAGGTCTTTCACAATTTGCATCCAAGATTTCCCCATCTCCAACTTTGTCCTCAAGAAATAGATTTTTCCAAAGATTTCACATAGTTTCAAATATCAGAACCTTCCTCCCGCCATGTCCTCAATGTAGTCTATCTTACCACTCCTGCCCAATAGTCCTGCTTCTCTTTTTGGACTCACTTAAATTTGATTCTTTCTATAAATTCTTACCTAACCCTGATTCTCTATTTTATATATTTTTCCTCATGAGAGACCATGATTTTTAGCTTACAGCCTTACTTAATACTTATCATATTGTGACATGCTTCCAAGAATCTCTGGTGGTACAATGGTTAAGTCCTTTGCTATAAACCAAAAGATCAGAGATTCAAAGCCACCAGGCATCCCATTAGTAAGAGGATCTGATTATATTCTCCTATAAAGCTGATGATCTAAAAAACTCTATGGGGCACTTCTGCTTCTACTTGTTCTGTAGGATCACTATGAGTCAGAATTAACTCAATGACATACAAAAATAGCATGCTTCCAGATCAAGAAAAAAAGGGCCTAGTGATTTCCTGTTGTTGTTGTTGTTATGTGCTGTCGAGTTTGCGACTCATAGTGACCCTATGCACAACAGCCCTAAACCCTGCTCTATCCTGTGCCAACCGCACTGCCTCTGACACACCCATCCCAATTACCCCAGTCACTGAATCAATCCATCTCGTAGAGGGTCTTCCCCTCCTGTGCTGTCCCTCCACCCTCCCAAGCATGATCCCTCTCCAAGGACCCATCCCTCTTGGCAACATGTCCAAAGTATGTCAGACGACCAAAAATAAAAATAGAAATCATATAGACCTGAAATCATTCATGGTCATAACACAGGATAGGGCATTGTTTTCCTCCATTGTTCAAGGAGTCCTCATGAGTTTTTGGCCAATTCATGACACTTGAAACATGAACAGCAATAGCAACAGTATGTGGTGATTATCCATGGCCCTGACCTTGTCATTAGATATTTAACTTGTGGGGAGAAAAATACCTCAAATGATTTCTTTATTCATTTGAATACTTCATTGTATAGATGAGCAATTTTACTTCAATTCAATAATCATTGGTTAGTTTACTTTAATCAAGTCTTGTTAAAAGTTTCATTCATAAGTTTCCAGAATAAAAGTTAAAGATAAAATTATATTTCTGGTCTTACTTTAATAGAGTTACTTTTTTAAGATATTAACAGCTATTAAATATCTAACAGTGTAGACCCCCTCACATTATTTAAGAGCTAGTTAATTCTAATCAATTATTTCTAGTCAATATCAGAAAGTTGTTTGACATTTACAAAATAAAAAAGATACTGGAGGATCAAAAGGAACATTGCCAATGCACTATTTTACTGTGAGAAACACTGGCTTAAAGAAAAGTTAAACATAATTAATAGGCACCCTGGTGTTTAGACCACTTCAGGAAAAATTTACTCAAGAGGCCAAGAGACAGGCTAATAACTCATATATATTTAACATGAATTTATTAAGGCTAGCAACTTTGGTAAATTCTGCTATACTTGAGACAAATCTGTGCAAATGATCTATACTATCCAAATGCCAACTATCAGATAGCTTTTCAATATAAGCCATAATTCTGATTATTAGTTCTGGTTCTATCAGAACTAGGAATTTAATAGAAGTAAGTTAGGTGCCTGAAAAATCTTGTGTAAGGTGCAAGTAGCCATTTTTTCAGAGAATAAATTGTTGATTATAAGCAAACATGGGTTAATATTTTGGAATAGTTGTAGTTGTAGTGAAGCAGTAAGGAGAAACAGTTGGCAGACTCCAAATACCACCTTAACTTTACTGAAAGACTGAATCTGGGCAATCAGACAATAGGAAAAAAGAGAAACTCTTTTGAGCCCAGTTGCCACTGCACTGAATGTAACATCTTCAGTACATGTTACATCATTACCTCACCATGTAAGATTTGATCCCTTTTTCTTTGCATCAAGAAGCTGGTCTGTGGAAATGATAAACTGGGGTCTGAGGTCTTTCTGTCTTCCGGATCTTTGCTCTGTTTTACCTTAATTTCTTATTTACTTAACTTTCATCATCATCATTTCAAAACTTCCTTCTAAGTCGCAGTAGAAAATAACCGAGCTACAGTCTTTTCAAGTTTTCATAAGAAGTGCTAGAGGTCAAGTTGATATAGCTGTATCATATATCCATCAAAGATTATTTGGCTGATCATATGATCATTTTCCCCCACTTACTCTTTTACATGCCTAATCCAAACCCTTCCAGCCAAAAGAAGAGTTGTCGCTTCTTTTCCATAACTTCGTCTGACTTTGCCTGAGGTGCTAATGAAAAGTAAAAGTTTAACAAAGGAAATAATCACATTATGAAGCTTCAAGAGTTAAATTTACACCAGGTGAGGCTTTGCCTCACATACTTTGGGCATATTGCTAGGAGGGGCTATTCCTTGGAGAGGGACATGATGCTTAGAAGGATGGAAGGTCGGTGAAGGAGAGGAAAACCCTCAACCAGGTGGATTGACATGGTGACTGCCACAGCGGTGTCTAGTGTGTTAGTAAGTGTGAAGATGGTGCAGGATAGAATAGGGTTCAGATTCTCTGTTCATAGGGTTGCTATGAGTCGTACTCAACTCGATGGCACCTAAGAACAGCAATAAGAGCAAGAGAATTCAAAGTTAGCTGTGTGAGTAAATTCCCAGTGATAACATGATTACTGGCAACTAGTTATCCTTCTGCTCTCACTCTCCCTCTCATTAAAACAAGTCGGGATATAATGTATCTGAAATGAAATCTTTCCGTGTCAAGCCATTTCTTAATATGACATGTTCACCACATCTAAACTATAAACGGATATATCAAATTGTGCATTTTTAGTCATGATTTTACTCCAAGCGCCCCATGGGGTTAAAATTTCTCACAAGCATTGTAGCTGGTATATTGAAATTGCTTATTCTTAGGAGGGACATCATCTGATATCTAGGACTGAGAAATATTTTAGAACAAACCAGAAGAAAATGTTATATCTTTAGATTTTAGCATGCTGATTTTACTTATATCTTTAGAAGCAACAATGTGACTGCTTAGTGGAAGTTTCCATCTATCTTGGGATAGTGTTACTGAAAGCAGTAGAGGCACAGGAAGTTAAAAATTTTTATCTTTTACATAATTTTCAGAATCGCAAAGTAATTCTTTTAAAATAACTTATTAGAATTTTTGGAAGCAGGAGTTGCATCCACTTCCTAATCAGCATGTCTCTGGAAATTCTATGAACTTTGAGAAATGATGATAGTTAAAGAAAGGCTTCAGATCTTCTGTTCATAGGGTCACTATGAATCATGCCTAACGAAACAAAAACATATAGACTTAAATTCTATGTATTGAAGATAACTTGTTAGTACAAAGACTTCCTCCTAATTTAAGACACGTATCTGAAATTATCTTCTCTTAGAAAAATAAAGAGTAACCCCACCAAGTACAGATTCTTTTTTGTGAGTTTACCTAGATTTCACTGAAAAAACCCCATACAATCAAAAAACAACCTCTTAATGTTAAAGGAGAAAATTGTGCCTTATTGTGGTGTCAAAGATTTATTGTTTAAAATGACTGTCTTAACTATTGAATCTGATTTTGCTACATGGATGAGTGGAACCATACTATGAGTGTGCTACTTTATCTACAAGGTTAATGGCTAGTTTTGCCGTTAGGTTTAAGTGAAGTGGTTTCAGCAGCATACACTGAGAACCTCAACACCAGGAAGGAAAAAGCAGCAGCATTCAGTTTATGGAGCCAAAGATTCCTGCACCGCTCAGACTAGCGTCTAAAGAAGCAACAACAGCAACTTCAGCAGAGAATCAGAGACCAACCTAAGACAGAATTGACGTAGGACCTACTGTTGCCCCACAGAGCTAGATACAGAGATCCTAATCCAAGCTTACTGAAGGACTGAGGGAAGATGGCATAACTGGCAGGGCTAAGGGAATTTTGTAACACCAACCTAAGCTATGAGACTGAAGGTCTAGGGACCTGAGACCATACTTGAAGAGATGTCTGGACTGAGAGATTGTACACTGCTGCTGACTTGAATTATAACCTGTTAACTTTCCTAATAAGCCCCATACCCATGAGTATGGTTCTATAAGTATGTTTACTCATTGCAATTACTCATTACTCAGACACATTAGAGCAGTAAGATACAGTGTTGAAATTAGTAGAAGTAGGCGCTTTCTCAAAAAGTTGCAAATAAAGATACCATTTGACCCAGCAATTCCACTACTGGGAATATACCCTAAAGAGACCATAAATGACATC
>NW_006399812.1:4292082-4294889 GCF_000299155.1 Elephantulus edwardii | reverse complement strand
GTTTCAAGGAGAGGAGCAAATGGGGAGGGAGGGGTTTGTGCGGGGAGAAGGGTACAACAATGAATGAATGGAATTTCAAAATCTCTGTAGATGTTCATTGAAATGAAAAATAAACTAAATTAATAATAAGAAAAAAAGAAGTAGGTGTTGGAGTTTGTGAGACCAGGTCCGACCATGTAGGAATTGTACTGTGTATTGGGGAGCTCCTTGGAAGGAGGAGTGGCAACCACTTCCATAATAGCTTGCCTCCGGAAATACTATGAACCTGGAGAGAGGATGAAAGGCACCCAAGCGTCAAAGGGTTGCCATCAGTTGCCTGCAACTCCGTGGCACTTAACAACAACAATAACAACAACATTGGGGAGATCAGATGGCGTAGTCCATAGGGAGTTGTACTTGTAATTCAAAGTCTGAATCTCTTTAGTAGTTTAAATCATTCTTCTGAGGGATAAAGATGGCAATCTCTTTCCATACAATTTTCTACCTCAAAAACTCAAAGGAGGATTATCAGCTATGAGTTGGTTCCAACTCAAAGACAATAAGGTCTCCAAGTGTATTTGCTTCTGTGCTAAGTATTGGAGCATCTGGATCCTGTTGTGAAGGTGACAAAATGGATATTGAAAGAGATATGTTAATATTTTATCTAATTCTGACTCAGACAATGATTTACTGCTTAATAAAGAGATTTTTAAAGTATTTCCTCTTGAACCTACTTATTGATATCTTGTGTCTGTGTTTCCTCCCTAAACACTATGATCACTTAATAGGAGCGTATCAAGTTCAAGCTTATTTTTGTCTGAGACAATTGCATTTAGGTTGAAAATATACCAAAGCAAGAAGGAAAGTATAAACTGTGTGTGTACTGGGCTATGAAGTCCACTTTTACATGTAGGAAACTATGACTGTTTGATTTAATATATCTAGGAAGTCATAATCAGTTGCAAAGGGACATAGAAATTCTAGGCTCTTTGATTCTTAAATAATTATTTAAATGTGTACCAGACCTGGACTACTAATGTCCATTTTTCAAGTAAGAAAGTTCTAAAAGAAAGAAAGATGTCAGCTTAAACATGAGTGACAAAATAAAGGTCACTACCCAATTAACATTTACCAACATTCACTGAGTATCTAAGACATTACCATCAGCTCTGTGGTTTTCCTATGAAGAGGAAAATACAGTTCTCATTGTCCTTCAGTGATGTGAGGAGAATTTCATTTTACATGCAGTAAAGGGTCATCAGTATATCCACCCAAATCTGTCTCATCTAGCTAGAAGTAACTAAGAATTATTCAACTCAAATGAAAGTGTCTTAATTAGTGGATTCCAAATGCTTTTGTTATAAGAGCCCCCTTATTAAAAAAATGAAAAGAAAAAAAGTTTTGTTCTTTTTCATCAACCTTGCAATTTTATTAGTTTTGTGGTTATTGTTATGTGCCATCAAGTCGCTTATGACTCATACTGATTCTATGTAAAACAGCTCTGAATCCTGCTCTATTCTGAGCCAACCTCATCATTTCTGACAAACATACTCCTATTACCCCAGTTACTGAATCAATTTATCTCATTGAGGGTCTTCCTCTCTTGCACTGTCCCTCCACTCTCCAAAAGAAAATATCCCTCCCCGAGGACTGATTCCTCCTTGCAACATTTCAAAAGTATGTCAGACAAAGCTTCAGAATCCTTGCCTCCAAGGATCAGCTTGGTTGCACCCTCTCAAGGACAAAAATGTTTGTTCTCCTAGCATTTCATAGTGTATTCGATACTGTTTCCAAGCACCACAACTCAAAGCCATCAATTTTCCTTCTATCATCCCTAGTTGTTGTCCAGCTTTTGAATGCATAGCAAGTAGTTCCAAAGACCATGGCCTGGATCAGACATATCTCTGTCTCCAGATTGATGTCGTTGCACTTGAGTACTCTGGAGAGGTCCCTGACAGCAGACATTCCCAATGCAATTTGTCCTTTGAATTCCTGGCTGCTAGGAGTATCATCCACTTCCTAAATGACATGCCTATGGAAACTCTATGAACTTTGATAAATGAAGATAGTTACAGAAAGGCCTTTTGTTCATAGGGTCACTACGAGTCATGTTTGACTTGACAGCAATAAAAAACAACAACGAGCCAAGAGCAAACAAAAGCTATTATCAATCTCAGTCTCTTCGCTGTCCACTATGATGCTGATAATTGGTCCAGGGTTGAGAATCTTTGTTTTCTTGATGTTGAGCTTCAGTCCATATTTAAAGCTGTAATCCTTTCTGGAACAAGTGCTTCAGGCCCTCCTCAGTTTTAGCAAGTAAAGTTGTGTCATCGACAGAATGTAGGTTGTTGATGAGCCTTCCTCCAATTCTGATGCCACATTCCTTCTCATAAAGCCTAGCCTCCCAGAAGATCTGTTCTACATATAAATTGAAAAGTTAAGGAGATAGGACACATTCCCTGGTATACATCTTTCCTGATTTTGAAACATTCAGTGTTTCCTTGCTTTATTTTGTGACTGCTTCCTGGTCCAACTATAGGTTTCATATAAGCACGATCAAGTGTTCTGGGATACCCATTCTTCTTAGAGTTAGCCATAGTTTGTTTTAGGAGACCCTTTCCCCCCCCCCCCAATAACATTTTACCAAAATATATCTATTTATTGCATATGTATCAAGTGCACATTATATGATAGACATGATGCTGAGAACTTGAGTGAATAATCAAAATCCTTAATTTCAAGATATTTGAATGCTAAAATTTTTAAATGCATTTTAAAATTAATAACATTTCTATATACTTCAAAAATTCAGCTGTTATATTACTATT
>NW_006399812.1:4273537-4282489 GCF_000299155.1 Elephantulus edwardii | reverse complement strand
GGTCTGTTGTGATGTTGCCTGATTCATCTCTTATTCGGATTATTTGTGTCTTCTCCTTCTTTTCTTTTGTGAGTTTTGCTAGTGGTTTGTCAATTTTATTGACCTTTTCAAAGAACCAACTGCTAGTTTTGTTGATAGTTTCAATTGTATTCAGCAAAGCTGTCCATCAAGTATGAAGGAGAAACTAAGTCATTTTCAGCAAAACAAGACCTTAAGGAATTTGTGAAACAAGATCAATTTTACAAGAAAATCTAAGGGAAGTTCTTCACACAGAGAAACCGAAAGCAAGTGGATGGACCATAGTAATCAAAACAATAGAAAAAGAAACACAGTTAAGTGGCAATAAGAAAACCTAGCGTGTCAATAATCACTCTTGAAGTGAATGGTTTAAATGCACCAGTTAAGAGGAAAAAAGTAGCAGAATGAATTAGAGATGTTGCCTACAAAAGACACACCTAAGAAACAGTTAAAAAGATAGAATAAAAATCAAAGAGTAGACAAAATATATACCAGACAAAATGCACTCACAAAAAATCAGAAGTCATAATATAGAGTTTAGGATGAAAGCTTCCAGAAAAGAAAAAGAAAGGCACTGTAACAATTGACATGTTTGATGCAGCCTTCTTGGATATGCTCATCTGTCTATGCCAGGAAATTTTGAGGAAAGCTACCAGGACAAGCAGAGAATACCAGAAGGATGTATTTTTCTATTTTGTTGACTATGCAAAGGCATTTGACTGTGAAGATCATTACAAACTATGGCTCACATTGAGAATTAGAAACTCAGAACTCTTAATTGTGCTCATGCAGAATCTAAATCTAGATCAAGAGGCTGTTGCATAAATAAAACAAGCAAACACTGCTTGTTTAACACAAATTTTCATAGCAGTGTTAATCACAGTAGCAAGAAAATAGAAACAATCCAATTATCCATCAACAATTGAATGGATTGAGAAACTATGGTACATTCACAATGGAATACTATGCAGCACTCAGGAGCAACAATTTAAACACAAACACTGTATAACATGGGAGAGGCTAGAAAACATTGTACTAAGTGAACTAACTCAGTCCTATAGGACAAATATTGCATAAGACTATTATTGTAAAAATAGTAAGATGTATTTAATAGTCCTGGTTCAGGCACACCTTATTCTCCAGATGGACATCTTTGCACTTCATTTCTCTGGAGATGTCCCTGACAGCAGATTTTCCCAGTGCAATTCACCTTTTGATTTCTTGGCTGTTGATATCAAGAGTGTTGATTGTGGCGCCAACTAAGCTGATGCTGTTAACAGTCTCAATCTCTTCACTGTCTATCATGATGCTGCTAATTGGCCCACTGGTGAGAATCTTTGTCTTCTTGATGATGAGCTTCAATCCATATTTAAGGCTGCAGTTCTTGATCTTCTGTAGCAATGCCTCAGATCCTTCTCAATTTCAACAAGCAAGGTTGTATTATCTGCATAATGTAGGTTGTTTATGAGTCTTCTTGCAGTCCTCGTGCCAAATTCCTCCTCCTAGAGCACAACCTTTTGAATGATATGTTCTGCATATAGATTGAAAAGGTATGGAGATAGGATGCATAAATGTCATATACCCTTCCTGATTTTGAACCATGCAGTGCTTCCTTGCTCTGTTCTGACAACTGTCTCCCGGTTCAAGTATAGGTTTCAGATAAGCAAAATCCAGAGTAATGAAGAGCAATGTCTGATCCATGCCATTGTCTTCACAATTACTTGCTGTGCATCAGAAAGCTGGACAACGAATATGGATGATAAAAGAAGAATTAATGCCCTTGAGTTGTGCTGGAGAAGAGTATTGACTATACTGTGGACTGCTAGAAGAACAAACAGGTTTGTCCTTGAGAGGATGAAATCATGGTGCTTCTTGGAGGCAAGGATTTTGAAGCTCCATCTGACATATTTTGGGTATATTGCAAGGAGGGACCAGTCCTTGGAGAGGGACATCATGTTTGGAAGGGTGGAGGGACAGCACAAGAATGGAAGATCCTGAATAAGGTGGATTGACTCAGTGACTGTGGTAGTGGTGGAGGTAGGTGTGTCAGAGACAATGAGGATGACTCAAGGTAAAGCAGGGTTCAGAGATGTTGTACATAGGGTCTCTGTGAGTCACAAGTGACTCAATGGCACATAACAACAACAACATATAAAAGTGAAAGAGGGAAGTGGAGGGGACAGAGAGCTGAAGGCAGAAGAGAGGGAAATCACAGAAATGTAGAGTTTGTGGGGGTGAGGGAAAACATAAAGGAATTAGAAAGATTCAATGAAGACATGAAAAGACAGGTTAATAATGGGTATAGATCAAGGGCAATAAATTTTATAAAATACAATATATGAGAATGATCATATGAGACACAATGTAAATGAAGGTAAATATGAAACACAATGTATATAAATGAATCACAGTGTGTATGAATTTGTGTGCAAATAAAGGTAAAATTTTTAAAAAGGAGGTGAGAAAGTGTGGGAGACATGTTTGACCTCATGGAAATTGGTTTTGCATTTTTGATGTTGTTGACAGGTATGGTTTTCCTTCATGAAGCTGGTAAAGGTCAGATATGGCCCTCTCCATGGGCCTTTTATGAGATGGATCCTCAACTTTGTTTTCTCTGCCATGTGATTCTGTTTCTTGCCCTTCTCTATGATAAGATTTCATTTAAAAGGAATTAAGATTATACCCCAAGAAAATGAGAACTGAGGCACAAATGGAGACTTGTACACCAATGTTTATAGTAGCATTATTCACCATAGCAAGAACATGGAAACAGCCCACATGTCCAACCACAATATAAAAGACTGAGAAATGATGCTACACTCACATGATGGAACTCTATGTAGCACACAGAAGCAATTATTTCGTGAATCACTACATAACTTGAGAGAAAATGGAAAGCATTATGCTGATAAAATATAGTATAAAATATAGTCATAAATACAGTCATAAAATATAGTATAAGACCATTATTGTAGAACCTGAATAAGAATCCAAGAAGGGGATACTGGTAGCAGAGGGATGAGGATGAATTAGGGTGAAGGGTCTGGGGGTATGGTTAATCATAGGGTCACACAATTTGATGGGTGTAGGAAGGGGTGGGTAAAGGAAATGGAGGAGATCTGGTGTGAAAAACAATGTATATGAACTTTGTAAGTAATCCAGTATAAAATAAAAATTTTATTAAAATAAAACAAACAAAAACCTCAGAGTAGGACCCATCTACTGTGGAATGACTTTGGTCATTTACAATCATTAGAAGAAAGCGCCATTTTTGTTTTTATTTTTTTTTTCAAACAATTCACATCTGCTGGTGCAAGGTTAGGATTTCAATCTGTCTTCTTGGAGGTCACACTTTAATTCACAGCAATCCTATATGAGTGACAGCTTTGACTCCATCAATGCTCAAAGAGCAAAGATTTCCGTTTTCAACTCTTGAGGGTGTTGTCAAGTGTCACGTTAGATGATTTCTCATTTCCCCAAATTTGTTTAGTCTTTGACTCACTTTGGGAGGGAGGCAATAATTCAGAACAGCCCATTGCATGCGTTGCTTGTATATTCATTCTTTTCTAATGCTTTGTTGATCTTGAATGTGTGTAGGCACTCTTCTAAGGGTGGAGGACTGTTGCAGGAGGTATAATATTGACATGATTAGCAACCTGATTCTGCAGGCCAATTTTTTTTTCTTAATAGAAGCTGCCTAACAGCATCAAGCCATTGATCCATTTATTGTATTTGGCTCCTGGGAAATAAGTAATGCTAGAAAGGCCATGAAATTAAGTATTATGTGTAGATGGTTGAAATTAAAAAGAACATCTTTGACTGAAGCAGGCCTGGAGTGTGGGGGTGGCTTTTAGACATCTCTCTACCTCTCTTACTAAAACTCTGCACATTGACCATATGTTGTCTCTTAATCTGTCAATTATACTTCCAAGTATTGTGCCTTTAAACATGTTTTCTTCTAACTTGTTTAGATAATGTATAAGCCACCTTCAGAGGGTTTAGGGAAGTAATATAGAGATGTGCTTTCTCTCTACTAAAGTTAAAGCAATAGAAAAGAGTCATACATTAGAGTGTTGTAATTTTTGTTGTTGTTATGTACCATTGAGTCAACTATGACTCCTAGCCACCTTATGAATAATAGGTCTGACACCTGCCCTATTTGAGCCAATCTCAAAGTCTCTGACACATTTGCCTCTATTGCCACAGTCTTTGTTCCATTGATCCATCTCATTCAGTACATGCAGTACGTTCCTCTCTTGAGCCGAACGTTCACCCTTCCAAGCATGACGTCCTTCTCCAAGGACTGGTTCCTCCTAGCAACATGCCCAAAGCATGTGAGATGGAGCTTTACAACCCTTTACTCCAAAGAGCAACTTGGTTTCACCTTATCTATGACAGACTTGTTTGTTCTTTGGTCAATCCGCAGTACATTCAATACTGTTCTCCAGAACAACTCAATTGCATCCTTTCTTCTAGCAAATAGTTGAGAAGACCATCAGGTGCATCTTGGTCTCTAGAATTACATTGTTGTTTGTTAGCACTCTGGAGAGGTCCCTGACAGCAGATTTTCCCAAAGCAACTTGTCTTTTGATTTCCTGGCTTCTAATGTCAAGAGTGTTGATTACAACCAAGATGAAGTTGTTAATAGTCTTAATCTCTTCTCTATCATGATACTGCCAATTGGCCCAGTGGTGAGAATTTTTATTTTCTTGATGTTGAGATGCCAGTCAGAACCAACTCATAGCTTACCATCTGTTAGGTTTTCAGAGACAGTTAATCATGTGGAGGGGATTACCCATCATTCTCCCATGGAACCACTAGTGGATTTGAACTGTGTGTCTTTGGGTTGGTAGCACAACTCCTCACTACAAAGTTACCAGAGTTTCTTCACTGATTAATGACAGAGATAATTTACAGCTTCTAAGAAATTATCTCCAACATCAGATGGATCTTGGAAGAAAGCAAAGAGTAGCAGCGGGATGTCCACTGTGTTTCCTTGACTATGCAAAGGCATTTGACTGTGGGAATCACAACAAATTGTGGATAACTAACCTTAAGAAGAATGAGAATACCAGAACACTTGATTTTGCTCAAGTGGACCCTCTACATGGAACAGGAAGAAGCCCTCAGAATAGAGCAATGAAAATAATACTGTGTGGTTAAAAATCAGGAAAGGAGAGCATCAGGGATGCATCCTGTACTTTTTCAGTCTATATGCAGAAGTGATCATTTGGGAGGCTGGGCTTTATGAGGAGGAATGTGGTATCAGGATTGAAGGAAGACTCATCAACAACCTGCGTTATGCAGATGATACAACCCTGCTTGCTGAAACCTGAAGTTCTTGCTGCAGAAGGTCAAGGACTGTAGTCTTTGATATGGATTGAAGCTCAACATCAAGAAGACAAAGATTCTCACCACTGGGCCAATTGACAGCACCAGGATATGTGGAGAAGAGACTGAGGTTGTTAATAATTATAGCTTGCTCATCTCCACAATCAACATTCTTGGCATCAACAGTCAGGAAATCAAAAGATGAATTGGGAAAATCTGCTTTTAGGGACCTCTCCAGAGTACTGAGAAGCAAAGATGTCAGTCTAGAGGCTAAGGTGATCCAGGCCATCATCTTTGCACAATTATTTGCTATTCATCAGAAAGCTGGTCAATGACTAAGGATGACAGAAGAATAATTGATACCTTTGGGTTGCAGTGCTGGAGAAGAGTCCGGAATACCAAGAAATGCCAAGAAAACAAATAGGCTTGTCTTGCAGAGGGTGAAATGAAGTTTCTTCTTGAAGGCTAGGATTTTAAAGCTCCATCTCACATACTTTGGGAACATGGCAGGAGGGATCAGTCCTTGTAGAAGGACATCATGCTTGGAAGAATGGAGAGACAGTGCAGGAGAGGAATACTCTGGATGAAATTAATTGATAGAGCAATAGAGACAATAGGTGTAAATGTGTCAAAGTCAGTGACATTGTTCCAGGACAGGGTAGGCTTCAGAGCTGTTGTACACAGGGTCACTGTGTGTCTCAGGCAACTCGACGGCATATAACAACAATAATAACTAAGAAATTATTATTAATATTAGGTGCTGTGACGTCTACTACAATTCATAGAGATGCTATAAACAATAGATTTGAATTCTGTCCTGTCCTCTGCCAACCTCACAACCTCTGACACACTCAAGCTCATTGCTGCAATCACTGTGCCAATCCCCCCAGTTGAGGGTCTTCCTCTCTTACACTGGCCCTCCAAAGATGCCCTTTCCTAGCAATATGCCCAAAGAAGATGTAGATTCTCCTCATTAATGTTTTTATTTATGCAGACAATATTGTCTGTACCTTTTGATTATAATGTGGTATTACGTAGAAGGCAGGACTGCTGATTTTGGTCAATTGAGGTTCAAATATTAGAGGTAGCACATATTGCCCCATCACTTTGAATAAGTTGCATAAATTTCTGACTTTACCTAAAAAATGAAGATCATAATAGCTGTGCATACTGGTAGGATATTAGAGGTAAGTGAAATTAAAATAAATCAAGTGGCACATTGTTGGCATAGTAGTGCCATACGTGAAAGTCTCTGTCTGTCTGCCACATTGTAGGTGGCTGATCATGCAGGGCCTCAAGTCTGAGTTCTGAAATAAAACTTGTGACAAGGCCTCCTTCCACCATCTGTTTAAGAAACAATTTTGAGCTTGTCCTCCTTTGGAGGGCACCAGACAATCCAAGCTTGATTGCTCCCATGCCATTAATGACATACACACTGAAAATGTGAGGGGAAGGGTCATATATCAAATGATTCCAAGAATCATCTTTGAGAATAGCCCGTGTTTTAATCTAATTTCTAATACTGAACTTGTCCCGGATAATAATGATAAGTTGAGTCTAACATATGATACCTCAAGTAGTCCATGAAGCGAATCTATTTTACTGTGAGCCACTGAGATTTTAGGCTGTTTATTCTCATAGTATATGTCCTTTCCTACACTATTTTCGAGATCTCTGGTGGTACAGTCTGTGGGAAATTACACTGCTAACCCAAAGGATACACCTTTCTCCTGACAAATCTACCAGCTGTTCCATAGAAGAAATATGGGAAAATGTCTTTCTATGCAATTTATAGGCTCAGAAAACCCATGGGAGGGTTAGCTACAAATTGGTTCCAACTTGACTGCAGTGAGCATGCAATTTTTGAGAAAACAACTGGTGTTACAGGCATTCTCCAGAAGAGGTGGTTTGGGGAGAGGGGGTCGGGAATGAAGTGGTTGGAACCTGTCAGTCACTTTGAATTCGGAGGGGTTTTTTAAAATTAATTTTAATGAAAGTTTACAGAGACTTTGTATTTCCATTCATTCATTCATTCATTGTTGCACTTTTCTTCTGCCTACCCCTTCCCCCCAATTTGATCTTCTCTTTGAAAAATTCTTTCATTGTTATACAATCCTTCCCCCCAAGTCCACTACACTACATAGCCTTTATTCTGGATTCCTGTCAAGACAATAATACCTAATCATATATCACTTTTAAACAGTCTTCTCTCTCTCTCTCTCATCTGTTTTAATGCAGTATACATAAATTATCCCCTCTTTCTCAGTCTCCCCCCAAACACCAATGTCAGTCCTGTTTTAAAACAGTGGCACTATACAGTATTTGTCCTTTTGTGACTGAGATATTGCACTCAGCATAATGTCCTCCAGGGTCGCTCATTTTGTATAATATTTCATGAGTTCCTTGTTTATCAATGCTGCATAGTATTCCATTGTATGAAGAAACCAGAGCTTCTCTATCCATTTGTTTGTTGATGGACACTTGGGTTGTTTCCAACTCTTTGTTATTGTGAACAAAGCTGCAGTAAACATGGGTGTTCATATATTTGCTTGGGTGGTGGTTACGGTTTCTTTAGGGTATATTTCCAGTAGTGGAATTGCTGGGTCAAATGGTAATTCTACTTTTAACTTTCTGAGAAAGTGCCATACAGCCCTCCATAGTGGTTGCACCATGTTATGCTCCCACCAACTGGAATAAGTGTTCCAGTTTCTCCGCAATCTCGCCAGCATTTGTTGTTTTCTGTTCCATTAAATTAAGCTATTGTTACTGGAGTAAGATGATATCACCTAGTTTTTTTGCTTTGCATCTCGCTTAGAGCTAGGAATTTTGTACATTTCTTCATGTGCTTGCTGGTCATCTTACTGTCTTCTTTGATGAAGTGTCTGTTCATATCCTGTGCCCATTTTTCAATTGTATTGTCTACCTTATCTTGTTGTGATGCTCGAGTGTTTTATAAATTCTAGATCCAACACCCCTTCCTGATTAAAACACTCAGCAAAGTAGGATTAGAGAGGAATTAGAGAGGAATTTCTTCAACATAGTAATGAGTATATAGGTAAACCCGAGAGCCAACATTGTTCTCAATGGAGAGAGATTAAAAGCATTCCCCTTGAGAAGAGGAGCTAGGCAAGGATGCCCACTATCACCTCTCCTATTCAATGTTGTATTGGAAGTCTCAGATATAGCAATAAGACAAAAGAAGGAAATAAGAGGTATCCAAATTGTCAAAGAGAAGATAAAATTACCTCTATATGTAGATGATATGATAGTATACTTAGAAAACCCTAAAGACTAGCAAGAAAACTATTGGACATAGTTGAACAATTCAGCAAAGTGGCAGGATACAAGATCAACATACAAAAATCAGTTGGGTTTCTCTACTGTGGCAAAAAGAATATAGAACTGGAGATAAGAAAAACAATACCCTTCACAGTAGCAAATCACAAGATTAAATATTTGGGAGTAAATCTAACCAGAAGCACAAAGGATATATTCAAAGAAAATTACAAACCATTACTACAAAAAACAAAAAGAGACCTGGAGAAGTGGAAGAATATCCCTTGATCGTGGATTGTTGTTGTTGTTGTTATGTGCCATCGAGTC
>NW_006399812.1:4270557-4273437 GCF_000299155.1 Elephantulus edwardii | reverse complement strand
TGGTGAGCATGTCCAGGGCAGCATCTGTTGACTGAAATATGTCAATTGGTATACCATCTATTCCTGGAGCCTTATTTTTTGCCATGTCCTTCAAAGCAGCCTGAACTTCTTCTTTCATCACCATAGGCTCTCGCTCATATGTTGTTTCATGAAATTCTTCTGTGTCTTCCAATTCTTTTCGATACAGTGACTCAGTATATTCCTTCCATCTTCTGAAGAATAGCATCCTAAATATTATTTTTTTTGTTTCTGTTAGATAGGCTTGATGTGGTTTCAAAACAAACACTGCTTTAATTGATAGTTTCCTGATGAGAGTTAAATTCAATATATTTTAGGATATTTATTAGCCATTCTTTTTCTTTTTTCTGTAAACTGTGTCCATTTCCTTTGCCCAATTTTCTTGGCAATAATCCTTTTGTGTGTGGTGGATGTTGACTTCTGACCTTTCCTTTGTCTTGTAATTTTATTTGTGGTTTCATTGTCATGTTGATATTCTCATATTTAATATCACCAAATTAAGTGTTCTTTTCTTTTTCTGTAATCTATTTTTGTGAGTTTATTCCATTCACATTGTGCTTCATATAATCCTTTCCATAAATTGTGTCTTATAAAATGAATCACCATTGATCTATGCCCACTATTACTCCACCTGGACCTTTCCTAATTCCTTCACTCTCTTCCTCCACCCACTAAAATCTGTGACCCCATGATTTCCCCCTTCCCACCCTCAACCCCACTCTTCTCCTCCCTTTCCCTTTTTGAGACATTTATCCACATCTTACTAATTATCTTTCTGCTTTTCATAAAGGTCTTATGCAGTATTTGTTCTTATAAATCTGAGTTAGTTAACTCAGCATAAAACTCTCAAGAATCTCTCATTTTAAAAATTTCAAAAGTGTTGTATTTTTTTGAAGTCGTTGCTCCTTAGTGCTGCATATTATTCAATCATGTGAATGGATTCCATCTTTTGTGTGTGCATGCTCTGCTTTTAAACGATTTTATTTAAAAAATGCACTGTAGTCCCAAGCACATAAGACTTTTTCTCCATATTTATTACAGTTCAATATTTTTTTTCTTCTTTAAGTCTTATACAATCTTTGTACAATTTGCCTTTGATGAAAGATAAGGATCTCATTTTACTGTTTTCTATGCAGAGTGCCAATTCCAATTCCTAGAGAAGGACATCATACTTAGAAATTAGTGAATCATTAAAAAAAAAAAGCGGGAGCTCTCCGACAATATGGATTTATGTAATGACTGCAACAGTGGTCTCAAGCACAGCAGACTGTGTAAGGACAGGGCGAGTATATTCAATGGCTGAAAACACACAACACAGAGCTACTGAAATACCCCAAAGAGTAACACTAGAATAACCTGAGATGGCTCAGGAGCTCCTGGTTCAGCATCTCCAGGAGTCAGCCCAGTATGCTCTGCTTGTAATCCTGTGATTTTTGTGGACACTACACACTTCAGTTAAATAATAAATGTACATCTCCTGTTTCCTAGGAAAAAACCACACAAACAAAATCAGTTGGTTGTGAGCCTTGTCAAACTTGTGGAAACTCATGTGTGCCAGGGTAGAACTGTGTTCACAAGGTTTTCAGTAGCTATTTTTTTTTTTTGTTTTGGGGCGTGTTGGGTTTTTTTAGGTTTGGGGGTTTTCTTCCCCTTTTATCTGGGATGCTTCTGGGTACACATGAACCTTCAAACTTTTAATTATCAGCCAACAGTAATAATAAACCTTTGCAGAAAAAAACAAAACAAAACACAAAACCCAACCAACCAAAACCAAAAAAATACCCCACGGTAAATTGTGACAATGTCATCATAGCAAAGTCTGATTCCAGTCAGACTCCTAACGTGTGGCTTTACAGCAGTCTGTGAGTGCACTCCTGTCACTTAAAGAATAGGGAGGGAGCCTGGAAGGTCAGGAAGGAAATTTCTTCACTTTGGTGGGTTAAAAATGATATGCAGAGGAGGCCAAGTACAAAGCACGTGTTATAAAAAATGAATTGAGACTGTTTAAGAGGGACTTACAATTTTTTTTCTCATAATTTTTACCCAAGTTGTTAAATATAGTGGTTGTGTGTTGAGTGCTTCAAATCAGAACTAACTCATAGCTGACCCTTCAGTGAGTTTTCAGAGGCAATAAATCATAAAAGAGATTGTTCATCTTTCTCCCATAAAGCAGCTAACTGATTCAATCCATGTTCCTATGATTTGGCAAATGTAACTCCTTGCCACTAAGCCACGAGAGCTCCCCTTAAATATATGATAGAAAGTTTATTTCTAAAGCTTGATGGCTTTCTAAGATATTCTTTCCTACTAAATAAAGGAGCTCAAAATAAAACAGTATGTAATAAATAATGAAAATTGATAAATAAATAACTAGCTCTACTAAATAAGGGAGTTCTGGTGGCCTGTGTGGATCACAACAAGCTGTGACTGACTCAGAAAAATCCCAGAACACTTGACCTTGCTAATATGAATCCAATATTTGGACCAGGAGGCAGCCATCAGAACAGAGCAAGGAAACACTGCATAGTTCAAATTGGGAAGGGTATACTCCAGGGATGTGTCCTATCTCCATATATTTTCAATCTATATTGTTGTTATGTGCCATCAAGTCGCTTGTGACTCATAGCGACCCTATGTACAAGAGCCCTAAACACCGTTCTATCCTGTGCCAACCTCGCTGTCACACTCATTCCCACCACTCCACTCACAGAATCAATCCATCTCATCGAGGGTCTTCCTCTCCTGTGCCGTCCCTCCACTCTCCCGAACATGATGTCCCTCTCCAAGGACCAGTCCCTCCTTGCAACATGCTCAAAGTATGTCAGATGAAGCTTCAGAATCCTTGACTCCAAGGAGCATTCT
>NW_006399812.1:4264107-4270457 GCF_000299155.1 Elephantulus edwardii | reverse complement strand
TCATCACCATAGGCTCTTGCTCATATGTTATTTCTTTAAATTCCTCTGTATCTGCCAATTCCTTTCTATATAATGACTCAGTATATTCCTTCCATCTTTTTTTAATACTTCCTGGATCATTTAATATTCTGCCCAAAGCATCCTTGATTACAGCAACTCTAGGTTTGAATTTGTTCTTCAGTTCCTTGATCGTGGATACGAAGACTCAATATTGTGAAAATGACAATACTACCAAAGGCAATACACACGTTCAATGCAATTCCAATACAAATACCAATTCCATTCTTTAACAAGATGGAAAAGGCAATCTCCAATTTCATTTGGAATGGAAAGAGGCCCCGAATATGCAAAGAACTCTTTAAAAAGATAAACAAGGGAGGCGACATCTCAATTCCTGATTTCAAATCCTCCTACTCTGCTGTGGTGGTCAAGACAGCAAGGTACTGGTACAATGATAGACACACAGATCAATGGAATAGAATTGAGAATCCAGAAATCAGCCTACCTACCTATGGACAACTGATTTTGACAGGGAGATGAAATTAAATGGGGAAATGACAGCATTTTTAACAAATGATGCTGGCAAAATTGGAAAACTATCTGCAGAAAACTTAAGCAAGATCAACACCTCACCCCATACACAAAAGCCAACTCCAGGTGGATCATGTACCTAGGACTAAAACCAATGACTATAAACTTCATTAAAGAAAAGTTTGGACAAACTCTAGAAGTTCTAATCCACAACATAAACAGTCTTTCAAGCATCCTGAAAAAATCTATAACCAGGAGATGATAAAATAGACAAGTGGGACCTTCTAAGAATCAAATTCCTATGCACATCCAAAAACTGCCAGTCACTTTGTAAGAGAAAGACATGACAATCTGTTCCTCCAATATTACAGCCTCGGAAACCCTATGGGGCCAGCTCTGGTGGCCTAGTGGCAAGAAGCTGAGCTTCAATCTCAGAGGCATGAGGTTTGAGGGAGTCAGCTGCTCCGTTGGGGAAGAATGGGCATTCTCCTCTCATGCTATTAAACTGCTTCTGAAAATTCACCTTAGGGTCAGCTATGGGTGGTTCAAACTCTACGGTACACAACAACATATGGTACACAACAACATAAGGTTGCTATGTGTTAGAATAAATTAAAACACTTTTTTACTGAGATGTTATTCTGGGAGTTTGAGGGCTGGTACATATAATACATGTGGTACATGTCTCACCTTCCCTGTGAAACACTAAATTATCATTATTAGCCAATACATCTCATCTATAACTATCAGTGTACTTAAGAAAAATCAGACAATGAAAATCCTATAGTTCAAAATTAACCAGACTCTGTTTTATTTTGGGAGCCTAGAGTTACCATGAATCATGTCCATTCAGCAAATAACAATTACAATATCATACTTCCACTGACTTTTCTGAAGGTCCAGAGCTTGTCTGTAATGTAAAAGTACATAGGTTTCTAATACCTCAGTGATGATTTTTAATTTTCAAAGTTTACTTTTTAAAGAGTTTACAGTTTATTAACTTTCCATTCATAAATTTATACATATTTTATTATGTGACATTAGTTGTAATTCTTTTTGTTTACAGAAAACTTGGATTTCCATTCATTCATTGTTGCATATTTTCCTCCCTACGCCATCTTAGTTTGCTTTTCACTTTGAAAAGATTCTTTTATTGTTGTACAGTTTCCTCCTTTCCATTGTCCCCCAGTCCATTTTGTTATGCACATCTTATTCTGGACTGCTGTCACGAAAAGCATACCTAATCAGATTCCTTTTAAATAGTTTACTTTTTAAATATGATGTAACAAGGGCTCATGCATTGGAAGGTATACACAATAAAAATTATATCTGGGAGATTATTTATCCTAAGTCACTCAATTCTGTGGCCTCTTAGATCAAAAGGGAATTAGAATTAACCATGCTTCTCAGGTACAGGCATTTACTGTGAGAAGTAAATAATTTAATGATACAATTTGCCTTACTTTTGGTCAATTGTAAAACATTATACAAACTCTAACACTTATTTCTGTGTTATTTATCTTTCTTATTGTTCTTGTTAGGTGTCATTGAGTTCGTTACAACTCAGCAATTCTCTTATACAACTCATAGCATTTGGAAATTCTGGTGTCAGGGATCTCTCCAAAGTCCTTATAAACAATGATATTAGTATATAGACTAGGGTGCTCCTGATTTAAGGAGTCTTTCCAATCACCAGCTTTGCATCTGACAGCTGGGCAATGAATAAGGATGACAGAAGACAGATTCATTCCTTTGAGTCGTGATGCTGAAGAAGAGTGCTCAGTATCCTATAGACTGCCAAAAGAACAACCACAAACAGAGAGAACGCAACCAGAGTGTTCTTTGGAGGTAAAGATGGTGAAACTTCATTTTGCGTATTTTGGACATGTTAGGAGAAGAAATCTTGGAAAGGAACATCACTCTTGTAAAGGTGAGCAAAAGGGGAAAATCCTCAACAAGATAGGCTGATAAAGTGACTGTGGCAGTGATCTCAAATGTGTTGAGCATGATAAAGAAGCAGTAAGGTAGGATAGAATTTAGATCTATTGTTCATAGGGTCACTATGAATTGTACTTGAGTCGATGGCACTTAATATAACAATTCTATGAACAACAGATTGAAACCCTCCCTTACCCTGTTCTACCTCCATGATTTCTGTATACTCAAGTCTATTATTGCAATCATTGTGTCAACTCATTTTGTTGAGGGTTTAATTCTTCTTTTACCATGATGATATTTTCCCATAAGGATTACCATTTTCTTAAAACAGTGCTCAAAATATGTGACAAGAAGTTTTACCATTCTTGCCTCTAGAAAGTTCTCTAGTTGTACTTCCACTAAAATAGATTTGTTTGTTGTACTTCCACTAAAATAGATTTGTTTGATCTTTTGATAGTCTATATACTATAGTCAATATTCTTGACCAACACTACAATTAAAATATACATATGTATTTTCCCCACACACAAACCAATTTTCTTTAGCCAAGACCCCTTCAGTAAACACAGCATGGTAAACAATATCCTACCCAGCAGACTTTTGCAACGATGAGAAGGTCAGCCAAAATGAGCCCTCAGTGACAGCCTGCATCTCACAAAACCCACAAAATGGCACAGAGTTTTGTGAATCTACACACCCACATTAGATGCTCTGCTTAAGAAAACACACATAAACAAATGAGACTCAGACATAAACAAATCATATGAATACTGTCACACTTGAAAGATATGTTTTTATCTGGGATTTTATTTTTCAAATCATTAAATAACCTACATCTTGAATGAGTCATTCTATCCCTTGATAAATGTCATCAGTTAGACCTATAAACTCCCCGTTCTTTCCACTGTACAAACTGGCTATGAAATTAGATCTTATGGTAAGAATATATGCTTTCTTTGACAGAACTTTCTCTTCTTCCAATCAATGGCAACTTTCTTTTGTTCTCTCTGTGTGTGCATGTTAAATATTTAGCTATGTATATTTATGCTTATATATAATAAGTAGATATCATGAAGGAGCCATGATGGCATAGTTCATAATATATTAGACTGTTCGTTGAAAGGTCAAAAGTTCAATTTCATTTACCATTCCAACTGTTTTTGCAATTACAACTTATTGCCATTAATTATTTTAATCATGCAATATAACTATCATTACCATTCATTTTCAAATTTTCCATAACTTATAACAGAAACTCAGGCCCCCTAATCAAGAACTCTCTTTTCCCCACCTGGTCCTGTAAATAACTATTAAACAACCTTTGTTTCGATGCACTTGCTTCTTCTATATATTTCACATAATGGACACACAATGCTTGTCTTTTTGTGTCTGGCTAATTTTCATTCATGTAAAGATTTAAAGTTCAGCTATGTCATAACATATGAGATCTTCATTTCTTTTAACAATATGTACATACTACATTTTGTTTAACTATTCACCCATTGCTCATGGACTACCAAAGAACAAACAGATAAGTCTTGAGTGTGTCAGAGATTGTGAGGATGGCACAGGACAGGACAGGGTTAAGATCGGTTGTTCATAGGGTCTCTATGAGTTGTATTACAGTTGATGGCACCTAACAACAAAAACATTCACCCATCAGTGGACATTATAGTTGTTTTCTCTGTTCTGCTCTTGTTAATAGTATTGCTCTGAACAATTTTAATGCTTCAAGAATGCTGGCTGATATGGCTGATAAGCCACACTTAAGAATTCAGAGCTGGCAGACTTCAGAAATGTGATGTATTTTTCCTCTTTTTTTTAATCCCTTTAATTAGATGTCTCTTTATCTCTCTTTCACATGCACAATTACACATACACAGTCTCTTCTTCTATCTCTCATTGTTGTTGTTGTTGTTAGGTGCCATTGAGTCAATCACAACTCATAATGACCTTACAAACAACAGACTGTGTTTGAGCCAATTATTAAATTCACTGTGTCAATCCATGTTGTTGAATGTCTTCCCCTCTTTCACTGACTCTCCTCCTTACCAAGTATGATGTCTTAATTCCAAAGACTGACCCCTCATGATAACATGCTCAGAGTATGTGAGATGAAGTTTCATCATCCTTGTGTCTAAGAAGTATCCTGGTTGCAATTTTGCTAAGACCTATTAGTTTATTATTTTGACTTTCCATGGTGTATTCAGTATTCTGTTCTCATACACCTCCAGAGTATTGATTCTTCTTCAATCATCCTTATCATTGTCAAATTTTCAGATTCATAGCAAGTGATTGAAAAAGCCTTATAGATAGTAAGGTATACGTTGGTCTTTAAACTGACATCATATCCCTCTAGCACTTCAGAGAGGCCTTTGACAGTAGATTTTCCCAGTTTGATACACCTTTTTCCCCCCTCTGATACTGAAGGTCTTATCTAAGTAAGAGTAAAACATTGACAATTTCAATCCTTTCTCCATTTATCATGATGTGCCCTATTGATCCAGTGGTGAGGATTTTTGTTTTCATGATGTTGAGATATAATCTCTAATGAAGTCTTTGATCTTCTGTAGCAAGCATTTCAGGTCATCTTGACTTTTAGTTTGCAAGGTTGTGTCATATGTATAATGTAGGCTGTTAACGTGTCTTCCTCCAATCCTAATGCCACATTCTTCTTCATAAAGTCCACGTTCTCAAATGATTTTTCTACATACAGATGAGTACATAGAGAATGACTATAGTTTGGACACACATATTTCCTGCAATATTTCTTTGCTCTGTTCAGACAACAGCTTCTTGATCTAAGTATAGGCTTTATATGAGCATAATAAAGTGTTCTGGCCTCACTATTTTTCTCAATGTTAGCCATAATTTTTGTGATATGTCAGAGGATAGAGCAGAGTTTAGGCTGTTGTACATAGGGTTGCTATGAGTTGCAGGGGACTCCACGGCACACAACAAAAACACAGTTAAATGACTTTGCATAGTTAATAGAATACAAATAAACATCCTTCCCATGTTGTTGTTGTTGTTATGTGCTGTCAAGTCATTTGCTACTCATAGCAATTCCACGTACAACACCTCTGAAGTTGTGGCAGCAAGAGACTACACCCCAAGAAGAAGCTAAGGCAAGGACTAGAAAAATACTCCAGGTGGATATATAATAATTCATTGTTGTTGTTGTTGTTGTTGTTGTTGTTGTTGTTGTTATGTGCCATAGAGTCACTTGCGACTCATAGTGACCCTATGTAATTTTTTTTCTTTCAGAGTTTTCTATAGGTCATCTCATCACTGTCTTCCCCGTATGGTTTCCACTGAGAAATTGGACGTTTTTTATTACTAGTTCTCCTTACTAGTTAACTTCCTTTTTCCCTGGTGGCATTCAATATTTCTTTTCTTGTTTATGACATGTGTTGGTGATTTTATTTTTGGGGTTTCTTGAACTCCTTGAAAGCTTATATTCTAGTATTTCATGATATTTTTGTTTGTTTGTTTTCTTCAAGTAAATTTTCAACAATATCCTGGGTCTCTTCGTTTCTGTCTTTTCTTTTTTCTAGAATTCCAATCATATATAAGTTCTTCCTCTTTATAATGTCCCTTATAATTCTTAGCTTTCTTCATTTTTTTATAAAAGTCCCACTAATATATTAACATATTTGCCTTCAATCTCACTAATTCTATGTTCCATTAATCTAATCATACTCTTTTGTGAAGGACTGCAGCCTCCAATATGGATTGAGACTTAATGTCAAGAAGACAAAGATTCTCACCACTGGAGTAATTGACAGTATCAGGATGGATGGTGAAGAGATTGAGATTGTTCACAGCTTTAGTTTGCTTGGCTCCACAGTCAACACTCTTGGCACCAGTAGCCAGGAAAT
>NW_006399812.1:4261196-4264007 GCF_000299155.1 Elephantulus edwardii | reverse complement strand
TCTTTGCAATCACTTGTTATGCATCAGAGAGTTGGACAATGACCAAGGAGGATAAAAGGAGAATTGATGTCTTTGAGCTGTGGTTCTGGAGAAGAGTATTGAGGGTACCATGGACTGCCAAGAAAACAAACAGATTCATCCTGGAAAGGGTTAACTCGGTGGCTCCTTGGAGGCAAGGATTCTGAGGTTCCGTCTAGCATACTTTGGACATGTGAGGAGAGACCGGTCTTTGGAGAAGGACACCATGCTTGGGATGGTGAAGGGACAGGGCAGGAGGGGAAGGCCCTCTATGAGGTGGATTGATTCAGTGACTGGGATAATCAGGATGGGAGTGTCAGAGACAGTGTGATTGGCACAGGACAGAGCAGAGCTTAGGGCTGTTGTACATAGGGTTACTATGAGTCGCAAGGGACTTGATGACACATAACAACAATAACAACTTTTGTCCTCGTAATATTTTTGAAAGTACTCTCTTAAGCTTCTGAATTTCAACTTGGTGCTCTTGTAAGACTTCTAATTTCCAGTTTATTGTGTAAATTTAGTCATGTATTATTTAAATTCTAGTTTTATCTATGTTTTCCTTGATTTTGTCTGTAGTTTCCTTGAACTTTCTCTCAGTGTGTTGAAGGTACTTGCATATTTTTAAAATTCCTTTTTAGGAAGTTATTTGTGAGATCTTGTCCATTCTTGAGTGTGATTTGAAGATATATGATGCCTCTGACACACTGCTGTTGTTGTTGTTAAGTACTGTCGAGTTGCAGGCAACTCATAGCTACCTTATGAAGGAGAGTCCTTGATGCTTGGGTGTCTTTCATCCTCTCTCCAGGTTCACAGGGTTTCTGGAGGCAAGCTATTATGGAAGTGGATGCCACTCCTCCTTCCAAGCTTGTTTTAATCGGGGAGCTCCACCCAACTCTCTGTCCACATTGGGCAGTCAACCATTAATGCATTTGACAAATCAGTGTTACAGTGTTCAACCTCACAGCAACCATAAGTGATCGCGGTACGGCAACTTGTACACCAGGGCTATACGACCTAGAGGAATTTCTGAACGGCCCTCGGGCCCTTTTCGGCTTGAAGCCCCCTGCTTCCTTAAACCTTAGGCCAAGACTGGCTTGCCTGGCTTCTAGAGGCAGAATAGTCCTCCACATCCCAAAACTGCTGCAGCAACTGTGCACACAAATCTTTGATGCCTCTGACACACTGTAGTGTTGCATTTATAAAATTTTGTTTTAGTATATCTGATCAAGCAGTTCAAATTTTCTACACAGCTTGATATTGTGTCATTCATTAGTCTTTAACCTTTCTTCTGGTACACATGATAGAGAATTGAAGTTTATATGCAGTTCTCTGTTCATGCTGAGTAGGTGGGGGCAAACTGGGATGCTGTTGGCTGTATTCAATCTGTTGAACTAGTGGTGCCAGAGCCATGTTTTTGTTCTTTCTAAATGAGTGAAACTGTAGGAGGTATCTGTGTGGATACTGTTGTTGTCTGTTGCCAGGAAAACAAACATCCCAAAATAAGGGTAGACAGTCAGAGATAAAAGAACAAAAAAATATTAGTATGAATTTTTAAAAAGAGGAAAAATTATAGGAAAGGAATAAGAAAGACAAACAAGGGAAATGTAAAAGAAGATAACAGAATAAGAGGAAATGTTTTAAATGGAAGGATGTGATGGGAAAGAAAAAGAAGAAAAGTTGAGGGTAGATAAAAAGAGGAACCTTGGTGGAGGGAACATTGTACAGGAAACTTGATGGTGGTTCTTTCCATTACTGTAGATATGGAAGCAAATATCTGGTCTGGGGCTGGAGACTATAGCAAGAGGGCAGAAGGTTAGGGTTGGATTGCCCAGTCAGGACGGCGTCTGCTAATCTGAGTGGTGACAAAGGACAAGGTATCCAGCCAAGAACAGAACCTCTATCAGTCATGAGGAGAACCTAGGACTTAGTGCTGGACCAAGGAGGGTACCTGTGTCAGCCTGTCAGGTATGTTCAGAATACATTGTTCTACCTATCACTTCACTCCATGTTTTTACTTAGTGACTATTTGAACTACTTCTTTATCATGTCCTTTTAATAGAATTAATATCTGTTCTCTTCCTTTTCTGATGTCTTAGTCGTAGAGAGTCTGCACTGCCAGCTACCTGGTCTGCCATCTCGCTGGAATTCCTGCACTACCCTACTCCCTAAATAACTCATTCTAAAGCCAATTGCTTCCCATTCAATTACTTCAAAACTCATAATTGCTGAGCACTTTCTGTAGAAGTAAAAAGACTAGAATTCTCAATATGGATTACATCTCAACATCAAGAAAATAAACTCCTTACTGATGAGCTAATAGGTAACATGATAGATGGAGAAAAGATTAAAATTGTCCACTGTTTAATCTGACTTGTATCCACAAACAACACTCATAGTAACTTATAGGCATGAGGAGGTAGAGAGCACATGTGTCTCCAAATGTGGGGAGCTTTCACTTGGTTCCTGATCCCACAAACTGTCTAGTCAGATATGGCATCTGACAGACTTTGAGGTACTCAGAAGATTAGGAGAGGTACTGAATTGGGAAAATCTTCAGTCAGGGACCTCTTTTCAAATTAGAGAGGAGTAATAATGTCAGCTCGACTCTTGATTCAGGCCATGATCTTTCCATCACTTGCTATGAATCTGAGAGCTGGACAATTAATAAGGATGTTATCAAGCATGATGTCCTTGTCGGTCTCTCCTCACAACATGTCCAAAGTATGTTAGACGGAGCCTCAGAATCCTTGCCTCCAAGGAGCCACCCAGTTTAACCCTTTCCAGGATGAA
>NW_006399812.1:4242266-4253771 GCF_000299155.1 Elephantulus edwardii | reverse complement strand
TTCTCTGCTTTCTGCCAAGATCCATTTAACATTAGCTATAATATCCCTAGTACCACGACCTCTTCTAAATCCAGCCTGCACATCTGGCAGTTCTCTGTTAACATATTGTTCCAAACGTTTTTGGATAATTTACAGCAGAATCTTGCTTGCATGTGATATCAATTATATAGTTCAATAATCTCCACACTTTGTTGTGTCACCTTTTTTTGGAATGAGAACAAACATTGATCTCTTCCAGTCAGTTGGCCAGCTGGTTGTCCTCCAGATTTCGTGGCACAACTTAGTGAGCACATCCAGGGCAGCATCTGTTTGTTGAAATAAATCAATTGGTATGCAGTGAACTCCTGGAGCCTTGTTTTTTGTCAATTCCTTCAAATCAACTTGAACTTCATCCTTCATCACCATAGGCTCTTGCTCATATGTTATTTCACTAAATTCCTCTGTGTCAGCCAATTCCTTCTGATACAGTGACTGTACTTTTCTATCTTCTTTTGATACTTCCTGGATCATCCAACATTCTACCTAAAGTATCCTTAAGTATTGCCACCTGTGACTTGAATTTGTTTTTCAGCTCCTTCAGCTTAAGAAATGCTGAGTGAGTTCGGCCCTTTTGATTTTCTGACTCCAGCTCTCTGCACATTTCATTATAGTATCTTGCTTTGTTGTCGCGAGCTGCCTTTTGAAATTTTCTGTTCAGCTCTTTGATTTCTTGGTTTCTTCCTTCTGCTTTGGCTTCTCAGAGCTCTAATGCAATACTCTGAGTCTCATCTGACATCCATCTTGGTCTTTTCTTCTTCTTCAGCCTTTGTAACGATCTTTTGCATTCTTCATGGATTAGTTTCTTGATATCCTCCCAGAGCTCATTTGGTCTATGCTCATTGGTGCTCAAGGTCTCAAACCTGTTCCTGAGATGGTTTTGAAATTCTAGTGGGACAGACTTAAGGTCAAATCTTGGATCCTATGGACTTTATTTAATTTTCCTCTACTTCACCTTGAACTTGCATATGAGTAGTTGATGGTCTGTCCCACAGTCAGCATCAGGTCTGGTTTTCACTGCTGATATTCAGCTTCTCCAACGAGTCTTTCCACAAATGTAATCTATTTTATTCCTATGCATGCCATCAGGTCAAATCCATGTGTATAGCCTGCATTTATGTTTCTTATAAAAGGTATTTGCAATGAATAAATCATTAAATGTGCAGAACTCTATCATTCTATCTCCAGCCTCATTTCTCTCACCGAGCCAGTGTTTTCCAGCTACTGATCCTTCTTTCCTGTTTCCAACTTTTACGTTCCAGTTGCCCATTACTATTAATGCATCTTGATTGTATGTTTGATAAATTTCTGGCTGCAAAAGTTGGTAGAAATCTTCTATTTCCTCCTCTTTGGCTCTACTTGTTGGTGCATATATTTGAATGATAGTGGTATTCACTGGACTTCCTTGTATGTGTATGGATATTATCCTGTCGCTCACCACATTGTATTTCAGGATAGATCTGGAAATGACTTTTTTTTATTATCAAACCAAACCCATTTTTTCTCACCTTTTTATCCCCAGCATAGTAAATCATATGATCATCTGATTCAAAATATCCCATGCCAAGCCATCTCATTTTGCCAATACCTAGTAAGTATGTCAATATTTATGTGTTCCATTTATTCTTAATAATGTCCAATTTTCCTACATTCATGCTTCTCAAAGTCCATGT
This sequence comes from Elephantulus edwardii, assembly GCF_000299155.1. NCBI lineage: Eukaryota > Metazoa > Chordata > Mammalia > Macroscelidea > Macroscelididae > Elephantulus > Elephantulus edwardii. Next base: position 4,252,062 of record NW_006399812.1, on the reverse strand, counting down.
TCCAATCACTAGTGTCTCCTTACAGCTGTTTCTCTTTCTCCATGTTTCCATTTCTAAGATCTCAATTCAATTGTCATGTCTGTTAATCCAAATGATAGTCTAAGTGTGCTCTATTGTACATAGAAAACATAGGGTTTTCAAGGCCTGTAATTTTGGAATTGGATGGCCAATCCTTCTTCCTAGTTTGTCTCAATTTTTTAAATATATATGATAGTAACTGACAGACAAGCATTCTGCAGAAAAGAGCAGATAAAATACATTTACCAGTTAGAAAAGGACCAATATTCAATGTTGCTGCCCACCCAACTACATGTTTGGTTGGTTGTTTGGTGTGTTTTTTTTTGTTTTTGTTTGTGGTTTGTCGTTTTTGTTTGTTTTTTTTTTTAATTGTTTTTGTTTTATCCAACCTTTCCCTACTTCACCACCAACACTTCCTACTTTTGCCTACAACATTCAACACCCATCTCCCCTTGACCAGCCCCTGATGTGATGGCCTAGATCTCAAGCAGTAAGGAATTCTCTGATTCTGACCATATCATGCCGCTGTCTGTCTCTTATGATGCAGTAAGTATGACTTCAATTTAAAGAACAGATTTTCTGGGAGGCTGGGCTCTATGAGGAGAAATGTGTCATCAGGAGAAAAGGAATATTCATCAACAATCTGTGTTATGCTGATGACACAACCCTACTTGCTGAAACTGAGAAGGACCTGAAGTGCTTGTGGCAGAAGGTCAAGGACTGCAGCCTTCAATGTGGATTGAGGCTCAATCTCAAGAAAACAAAGATTTCTCACCATTGGGTCAATTGGCAGCATTATGATAGATGGTGAAGAGATTGAGCTTGTTAACAACTTTAGTTTGCATGGCTCCACAATCAACAGGAAGCTGAAAGATGTCTTGCTAAAAGAAAGTCTGCTGTTAGAGCTTCTCCAAAGTACTGAAGAGCAACGATGTCATTCTGGAGACTAAGGTGTGACTGGTACAGTCTATATTCTTTGCAATCACTTGCCATGTGTCAGAGAGCTGGAAAATAACTAGGGATGATAGAAGGAGAATTGATGCCTTTGAGCTGTGGTATTGGAGAAGAGTGTTGAATATAATATGGACTGTTAAGAGAATGAACAGGTTCATCCCAGAGAAGATGAAGCCAAGCTGCTCCATAGAGGCAAGGATTCTGAAGCTTCATCTGGCATAGTCTGGACATGTTGCAAAGCAGGACCAGTGCTTGGAGAGGGATATCATGCTTGGGGGATTGGAGGGACAGTGCAGGAGAGGAAAAATCTCTATGAGATGGATTGATTCAGTGACTGGGATAATGAGGGTAGGTATGTCAAAGACAGATTGGCAGAGGATAGAGCAAAGTTTAGGGTTGTTGTCCATAGGGTTGCTATGAGTAGTAGGCAACTCAACGACACATAAAAACAACACTGACGGCCTAGTGGCAAGAAGCTGTGCTGCATTCCCAAAGGCATGAGTTTGGAGGCCACCAACTGCTTCACAGGAGGATGGGAAATCTTCCATGTTATTAACTACCTCTGAAAACTACATAGATGGTCAGCTATGCATTGGTTCCAACTTGACAGCACACAACTAAATAAAGAGAATAAGTGTAAATCTTTTTAAAAAATAAAAAATCATAAGGTTAATGGACTAGATGATTTTAACCAATACATCAGCCTCAATCTGTTCTACATCATTAGGGATTTAGGAGACCCAGATATAAAATCGCACTAATCTGAGCTGTAAGGGGAAAAAAATTTTTTTAAAAAAAACCCAAAACAACTCACTGGTACTTATGGTATTTTCTTTTTATTAGGACACTGGATGATGGTGTATTGATTAAAAAGATTTTAATAAGATTATACTATCTAAAATATGTGTACACTAAGTTGGAATGAACTCAGAAATAGTTGGTTGACTGTTTTGTTGGTTGTTCAAACCTAACCTGAAACACAGCAGAAGAAAGGTCTTAATGATCTGCTTCTCTTAAAGTTATAGCTAAATTTGTTAACTAAGGTCACCAAACAAAAGCCAGCTTGCTCAGAAAACTTTTCTCCACCACAATGTTTTTTAAAAAGTTTATAGCTAAGAAAATCAATGAAGTAGTTCTAGTCTGTGACACCTGTGGTTGCCATGAAGCAGAAACAACTTGACAGTAATTAACAACAACAACTAAAATGAGGGAAGCACATGAAAGGAATCAGGTGCTACATTTATAAACACTGATTAAATGCAGAACTCCAAACTTAAAAGGAAACCAGAAACACTAAAAGAAGAGCAAAAAGTAGAAAGGTAGAAACTCTAAGCTCCTGTCTCAGTAAAATATAGATCTTAGAATATGTATTTTGAAATGACTGCTATTACTCCATAGATCAGACTTTTTGAATGTACATACTTCTCTTCATCATCTTATAAATAATAAAGATTGCACATCTGCTGTTCAAACTACTAATGAAACTATAGAGATCTGAATCATGTAGTCAAATCTAAGAAGAGCAGGTAATCAATTAGTTTTCCATATGTCTGGATCGAAAAAGAAAATAAACTCCTCATTAAATCATTTTTCCTTGATATATTTATTATTGCAGCATAGGCAGAGTGATGAATCCATTTCCCAAGCCTTCCTTTACAAATGACAGAATTTAAGCAAATCATTGATCTGTTACAGGGTTCTCCCAATTTGAATGACTTTTTTTCCTTTGTGTCTCACAAGAATTCTAAAATGACATTGAAGGCAGAAAACTACTATCAAATGTCAGGGTAGAACTATGATCCACAGGGTTTCTAAAGCCAAGTGTCTCTGCAGATTGCCAGTCACCAATCTTTTCTTTCAATGTCCCTATAGGTGGACTTGTGCCTCCAACTTTTTGCTGTCTTGTTGCAATTGACTCATAGCTGACCCCTCCCGCAGGTTTTCTGAGGCTGTAAATCACATGAGAAGAGACTGTTCATCTTTCTGCTGACAAGTTCCTGGTGGACTCAAATAACAGAGATGAGGTGCCTTTTGATTAACAGCATAACTTCCAATTGACTATCCCAGCAGTACAGCCCATAGGTCGATTTGAGCCTTCTGCTTCTTGGTTGGTGACTGAACTCATTAACTGTTTACATTACCCAAGGAATTTTAAGATAACATGTTGTTGATATGTGCCATGAAGTCAGAACCAACTCATAGCTGACCCTCCAGTAGATTTTCAGAGGCTTTGAAACACAGAGTAGAGGAGATTACCCATCTTTCTTCCTTGGAAGAGCTGGTATATTTGATCTGACTTTGAATCAGAAGCAAAATTCCTTACTACCAAGTCATCAGAGCTCCTCCCTTAAAGACATGTGATCTGCTTTCTAGATGTGATTATGTAATTAGACATTTTGGAAAAGTTAAATACTCAGTGCAAATGGTATGTTTAACATAGGCTTCTTTGTATTACCAAATGGAAGCTGAGAAATTGGAAAGTTCTTCTTGAGGTTCAACTGTCAGAATATCTTCCTCTCGGGCACCCATTGGCCATCTAACAGGTGGCATAAGATGTTCCAAAACCTCTATTGAATCCCTTTTCTGTGGTCCATTCAGCCAAATGCTTCTTGAGGAGATGAGACCCCTGATTTTCAGAGGGAGGATAGTCTTATAGAAGGTAAAAAAGATTTAACAACCTCTGCTGTGGTTCCTGGACATCACCATGGATAATAGAGAGACCAGTGCCACCATCAATGGCAGGAAATTATTCAGCAAATGGAGCAGAAGATGCAAAACTGAGAGACATAAATAAGTATTAAAGTGTTTCTCTATAAGAACTCTTGCTCTCTAATATGCTCTCATGTGAAGGTGGTGTACTAAGGCAAAATGGTGAAGATGGACTAATTAAACAATTCAATCACCACATTATCCAAGTCAACTTATCTCCATAATTTTGAACTTTCCAGTCATTGTGGAGTTGGATGTCTTGGGTAAGTGAAGAAAAAATCAATTACATAATTCAAAAATCCATGAAGGAAAAAACAGACATCAAATTCTGCAGCATGGAAGGATGACATTGAGTCTTGTCATACAGTTCAGATTGCTGGAGTCTCTCTGAACATATTTCTGTCACTGTAGGAGGGAAAGCCATGGGAAAGTCTGCTGTTAGGGACTTCTCCAAAGTGCTGAAGAGCAGTGGTGTCTCTCTGGAGACTAAGGTGCGTCTGATACAGGCCATGGTCTTCGCAATCACCTGTTATGCATCAGAGAGTTGGACAATGACCAAGGAGGATAGAAGGAGAATTGATGCCTTTGAGCTGTGGTGCTGGAGAAGAGTACTGAGAATACCATGGACTGCTAGGAAAACAAATAGATTTGTCCTGGAGAGGGTTAAACCGGGTGGCTCCTTGGAGGCAAGGATTCTGAGGCTCCATCTAACTTACTTCGGACATGTAGTGAGGAGAGGCCGGTCCTTGGAGAGGGACATCATGCTTGGGAGGGTGGAGGGACGGCGCAGGAGAGGAAGGCCCTCTATGAGGTGGATTGATTCAGTGACTGGGATAATTGGGATGGGAGTGTCAGAGACAGTGCGATTGGCACAGGACAGAGCGAAGTTTAGGGCTGTTGTACATAAGGTCGCTATGAGTCGCAGGCGACTCGACGGCACATAACAACAACAACAACAGGAGGAAAAGTCTTCTTTAGTCTCAAAACCAAAGCATCTAGGACATAAAACTAAAGCAAAAAGAGTGTCATCAAGTTCATCCTGACTCTTGGTAATCCATGTATTTCAGAGTACAAGTGTGCTCTGTAGGATGATTAATGGCTGGTTTTCCAGATCACCACAGCTTTTTTCCAAGGTTCTTCAGAATAGATTCAAACCTGAATCTATGCATGACCAGGGATTCCACAGTCTGTAAGGCTTTCATGCAGATGGACCTAAAGGAGTTTATAGACCTTCAATTTTTTTCTGTTGACTATATAAACCACACAATTCTTGCTTTTTGCCTCCTTTAATTTTCTCCATTCAGAACTGATACTTATATGATCTGTTCTAGCTCTTAAAAAAATGTAGGCCATTAATGAAAATCAAACCAAACTCACTGTCTTTAAATTGAGGCTGATTCCTTAATGATTCTCCATAGTGTTTCCAAGGTGGTCAGTTTTTACTAGGGGAGACTGTCCAACTTTCTTCAAAGAAACAGCTGGTGAACTTGAACTATCAACCTTTCAGTCAATAGCCCAACAAGATGTACTATGCCACCAGGGCTCCCAGTCATTTAATTAATCATATGTGAATATTTGTTTCTATCGAGAAGATCATGTGGACAGAGGTAGCTTTCAGTTTGAAAAGCATAACTGGAATGTGTGTTTCTCCAGCTCAGGCTTCATCACTTCACTGTTCAGTCAGGAAGAACCATGAACAGGCCTCCTCTGTGTGCTGTAGGCAGGATCTCCTAATCAAAAAGTGGCAGCTTTTCCCACTTGGACTTTTGTCAACAGCCAGTTAGATTTCTACGTCAAGTGTCAAGTCACCTCTAAGTCTGAGCCTCAAGGACTCTTACCTTAAATCCTGAAGGTGGTCACTGAGCCCTTACTTCCCTAATTGACACACTGAACTGACTGGTTTTATTCTGGTCCTTTCACACTGTCTTTTCTGATGTGCAGACATTTCTGTTTTGCAATCCCTTTCTCTTAGATTCTAGATCAAATTTCCAGGAGAAAAATGTCAAGACAAAAGGAAACTTAATGATTATATGTTTGTTTACACTAAAAACTTCTCACCAGTCTTAAGATGAAGGAGATGGCATTGCAACTAATTCCGTAACCGCCTGGAGTGCAAATTGTACTCAACATTACAATAAATGTTTCCCAAAGACCAACTGACCACTTGTGTTCCAATTGATTATGGCTCATGAAAACCATGCTTGTCAGATGGGAAATGTGCTTCTTAGGGTGTCCAGTGACCAGTTTCTCAGAAACAGATCCCTTGACCTTTCTTCTGAGGCACCCTGGATGGAGTTGAACCTCTTATCTTTTGGTTAGTAGCTGAGCACATTACTGTTTTCATTATGTCCAAACCAAAAGAAAACTCATTGCTGTCCAGTTAGTTTCCAGTCACACCAACCCTATAACACAGGGTAGAACTGATCCATGTGTTTCTAGGGTTACAATCTTTACAGGAAAGAACCCTAGTAGTACTGTGGCTAAGTACTCAGACAAGCTATCAGTTATCAGTCAAAGGTTTAACCTCTGTATCACCAGACCTCCTTTTTCACCACCTGTTGTTATTTACTGTTGAGTTGGAACTAACTCATAGCTTATCCTCCAGTAGCTTTTCAGAGGCAGTTAATCACACAGATTGTTCATCCTTCTTTGAAGCAGCTAACAGATTCATCAAACTGTTTGCCTTTGTATTGGCATCACCACTCCTTACCACTAATTTACTAGAGCTTCCAATGAACACTCAAAGATTTATCTCCACAAATTTTACATATCATCATTCTGACCAAAGTTATATAATCAATCTAGCTAAGAGTTCAAAGGGAGCTCTAACACCTTAGTGCTAAGGAGTTGCACTGCCAACCCAGAACCAGATGGTTCAAGTTTATCAGCTATTCTGTGAGAAGATGGGCAATCTATTCCTGTGAAATTATAGCCTCTGGGAATCTGCTACGAAGTCAACTCAATGTCAGTTCCAACTCAATGTCAATGAGTTGCTAGTTTTTAACTAAAAGTTCAAAGTGGTAGATTACATATACATTTGTGAGCTAGCTTTGGAAATTCTCATCTATTCTATATGTTTCTCAGTTAAATATATATACCTCTAATACCCTGTTACCCATCCAATGATAATATACCTACTTTTTTTCTGATAATCATTTTTGTGTGTACAGTAAGAACATTGTTGAGGAAGGTGTATAATGTTCTTATCATGATGAGAATCTTAGGGGAATATTTCATTCTAGTATCATTTAGAATAACTCTACTTTTATGTTGCACTTAGTTTGATTTTTTTATAGATTTTACCTAAATTGTGTAGCTGATCATAAAAAGATTAGTATCCTTCCCTTATGATTTACAGCTACAGAATCTCATTGTAGGATAGAAACCCAAATGATTGGAGTGCATTTTCTTATATTATATCTTAATCATAACTGTTTTCTGAAATATTGTATACTTTCAAACAGCACTGTTTTCTTTTAATCCCTATACCTTATATTTTCTATTTGCTTTTAGATAAGCAATATGATATAATGTTATCATCTCAATCTTTACAATAGGACAGATCTGTGATTATATGCTGGCTTTGCTATGTAACTATTTCTTTCTATCTAAGCCTAATTTCCTTTAGCAGGAAAAGTATGATAAAATATTTAAGTTATTTAAGTTTATTACGGCAGAAAAAACAAAACAAAAGATGTGCATTGGAAAAAGCAAGGATGTTAGTTTAAAGCCTAGAGTGTACCTGCCCAAAGTCATGGCATTTTTAATAATTTTTTTTGCATTTAAATGTTGAAAAATAAATAAGAAAGACCTAAGAAGAATAAATACCTTTGAGTTGTGGTGCTGGGAAAGAATAGTAAGTATTTTATGAACTGCCAAGAGAATAAACAAATCTGTCACAGAGCAAGTACAATCTTGATGTGCCTTAGAGGCAAAGATGGTGAAACTTAATCTCACATGACTTGGGAATGCTTTTAGGAGGCATCAATCCTTGGAGAAGGATGTCATCCTGGGAAAAACAGAGTCAAAGAAAGAGAGGAAGAACCTTAACAAGATCGATTGCCACAGTGACTACAACAATGAACTTGAGTATATCAGAGATCATGAGGATTCTGCAGAATAGGTCTAGATTTCTATTTGTTGTTCATAGGGTCACTAGGAGTCATAAACAACTTGATGACACCTAGTTAAGTGCTGACTAAAAAGGGTGGTAATTCTACCTGGTTGCTTTGTAAGAGAAAAGACCTGGCTTTCTGCTCCCATGAATATTTCAGTCTAAGAAGCTCTATGGGACAGTTATATTCTATCCTATAGTCAAATTGACAGCTTACACTGATGAGAATAAAGGATAGAAATCACTATTACAGTGAGCATTCATTGTATATTATGAGTATTCAATAAACAGAAGTTGCTATGATTGTTGAATGTATTTATTTCTACTCTTACAGACTGTCCTGATGTGGGCAAAATAAAATATTTCTATTTATAACCACTTTTGTTGAAGAAATCACTTGGATACATTGTTTTAATCTTATTAATAGAAAATACACTATCCCTCTTTTCTAGGCACAGAAGTTCACTCAGTGCTTTTATGGTTTGCTCAGGATCACACAGCTTGGAAGCAAGATGCAAGTCCAGGATTGAGAAGATCCTACTGAACTCTTCTTGCTCTCTTGCTTCTTTTACAGATGCTGAGTTATTCCCCCCCCCAAAAAAAAATAATTGTATCTTCTCATTTCCCATCCTGCTCACTCTTCTCTTTTCTTCTTGTAGCTACATATTCTAGACTCAACTGTATCCACTCTTCCCCTTTGCTATTTCTATATAACACAGCACGGATTCTATCAAACTCACTTTACTGCCTCCCAGTCATCTTTATTGGCCCAACCATATCTGGGTATTCCCAACAGCCTTTGTGTAATAAACCTGTCCTCTCTCTATTCTGTACTAAGCCACAGCACCCTGCTAATCTTAACCAAATGCAGAATGCCCAAACCCCAACTGCCACAGAGTTGGTTCCTTGGATTTCTGAGGATATAATACTTTACAAGAAAAGACTGCCTCAGTCTTTTCCCATGGAGCAGTTAGTGGTTTGAACCACAAACCTTTCAGTTAACAATCCAGCATTATGCCACCAAGGCTCTTTAAATGTAGAATTGTTATTCATTGCGATCAAGTCGGATTGGACTCATAGGTGGCCTTTCAGTGGGTTTTCAGAGGCTATAAATTGCAAGGGAAGATGTTGACTATCTTTCTTTTGTGGAGCAGTTGGATTCAAACTACCTACCTTTGTGTTGTCAGTGTAACTCTCTAACTTCTAAGCCACCAGAGGTCCTTCTGGTGCAGGACAGGGGGCATTTATTTTAACATTATATTCAACATGTAGCCTTTATGATTCCTTGTTAATTTTTAAATTTGAGCCTTCTCAGTTGACATTAAGAAGACCTCCATAATATATAATCTTAATATTGATAAAGTGAAATGTTAACTGAGCCTTATCACAGCTAAGAAATTCTCCAACCCTTTTGAATTCTACATAACAGTAAAGAGCTCCTGTTACGGGTTAAATTGTTCACTCCTCAGCAAAAAAAAGAGAAATATGAGAATTCTAACATCTGTATCTATAAATACAACCCTGTCTGGAAATAGATGTTATAACTTTGCTAGCAGAGAATGAAGAAGACTTGAAACACTTACTGATTAAGTTCAATGACTATAAATGTAGATTACACCTCAAAAAAAAAAACAAAACCAAAAATCCTCAACACAGAAAACAATATCATGATAAACGTGTAATGAATTGATGGTAACAATGATTTAATTTTACGTGGATCTTGGTAGCAGTACTCAAGAAATAAAATGACACACTATTTTGAGCAGATCTGCTGTCCAGGACCTCTTTAAAATGCTAAAGAACAAAGATGTCACTTTAAAGTGTGTCTGACTCAGGCAAAGGGAGTTTCAATTGCCTTGTATGCATCTGAAAGTTAAACAGTAAACAAAGAAGACCAAAGAGGAATTGATGATTTTGATTATGATGTTGACAAAGAATACTGATTATACACTGGACTCTTTTTTTTTTTTAAGATAAGTTAGTCTTATTTTTTTCTTTTTT
>NW_006399812.1:4236287-4237729 GCF_000299155.1 Elephantulus edwardii | reverse complement strand
AGATTAATATGGCTACTCCTGCTTTTTTCTGGTTGCCATTTGCTTGGTCTATTTTCCCCCACCCTTTAATTTTTAGCCTGTCTTTATCTTCATTTTTCAGGTGTGTTTCTTGTAGACAACATATTGATGGATTTTGTTTTTTTATCCAATCTGCTACTCCCTCTTCATCGGTGCATTTAAACCATTCACGTTCAGTGTGACTATTGAAAGGTTAGGTTTTATTGCTATCATTGTGTTTAAAGAGCAAACAATACCTCAGAATAAATGCAGCCAGAAGCAGGAATGGTAAGACTCTGTTTCACATACTTTAGATGTGTTATCTATCAAGAGGGGCCAGTCCCTGGAAAAGGACATCATGGAGATAAAGAACAAGAGAACAAACTGACAGAGTGACCACAATAATGGGTTTGAGCACAGTGAACGTGGTGAGGATGGTTCTGGCAGGATCTGTTTTCTTTCATGGTACCTAAAAAAAAACCCCAACAATTGTTAAGCTAAAAAGGAGGCCCAGAAATACTCACTGCCATCAAGCTGATTTAAAATGACCTTCTGAAACAGATTAGAATGGAACTCCCAATAAGGTTTCCAGGGCTGTTACTCTTAGTGGGACCTTGCTGCCTCATCTCCCTTCCACTGAGGTGCTGGTGAATTAAACCAACCTTTCTTTCTTTTTAAATTTCATTTTTATTTGGATACAAAGTTTGTATACATTCTGTTTCATATTATTGTTCATTCACACTGTATTTCATGCATTCATTCCCATGCATTATGATTTATAAAACTAATTACCATGGGACTTTACAGATTGTTATCTGTCTTTTCAAGACTCTTCCAGATCTTTCCCATTTGCTTCATCCCCTCCTTCCACACACTGAACTATACAACCATGTGATTTAGCTCCTACTCATGCTCACCTGTTGTTGTTGTTGTTATGTGCCGTCGAGTCATTTGTGACTCTTAGTGACCCTATGTACAACAGCCCTAAACCCTGCTCTATCCTGTGCCAATCACACTACCTCGGACACACCCACCCCAATTACCCAAGTCACTGAATCAATCCACCTCATAGAGGGTCTTCCCCTCCTGCGCCGTCCCTCCACCCTACCAAGCATAATGTCCCTCTTGAAGGACCTGTCTCTCCTTACAACATGTCCAAAGCATGTCAGATGAAATCCCAGAATCCTTGCCTCCACGCAGTAGCCTGGTTTAACCCTCTCCAGGATGAATCTGTTTGTTTTCTTGGCACTCCAGGATACATTCAATACTCTTCTCCAGCACCACAGATCAAAGGCATCAATTCTCCTATCCTCCCTAGTCATTGTCCAACTCTCTGATGCATAACAAGTGATTGTAAAGACCATGGCCTGTATCAGGCACACCTTAGTCTCCAGAGAGACACCGTTGCTCTTGAGTACTTTAGAGAGGTACCTAACAGCAGACTT
>NW_006399812.1:4112545-4235272 GCF_000299155.1 Elephantulus edwardii | reverse complement strand
CTGGATCATTTAATATTCTGCCTAAAACATCCTTGATTATAGCAACTCTAGGTTTGAATTTGTTCTTCAGTTCCTTGAGCTTAAGAAATGCTGAACGAGTTCGGCCCTTTTGATATTCCGAGTCTAGTTCATGCTCACCTAGCAACCCAAAATTTAACCTAGTGCAGCAGCATGCTGCTTACCAGAGTCAGCTAACGGATGCTGCACTGGAGAAGTTCATCAAGTTGTGCTAAGGAAAATGGAGAAAAACAACTTGGCCAAAACTGACTGGAAGAGATCTATATTTGTTTCCATTCCAAAGAAGGGTGACCCAACAGAGTGTGGAAACTATAGAAGAATGTCATTGATTTCTCATGCAACCAAGATTCTGCTGAACATTATCCAAAAATGACTGGAGCACATCAGCAGAGAACTGCCAGAAGTCCAGGCTGGTTTTAGAAGCGGTCATGGTACTAATGGTATTGTAACTGATGTTAAATGGATCTTAGCTGAAAGCAGGGGATACCAGAAGAATGTTTATCTGTGTTTCATTGATTATGCAAAGGCATTTGACTGTGTGAATCATAACAAACTGTCACTGACTCTGAGAACAATAGTAATCCCAGAACACTTGCTCGTGCTAACGTGAAACATATACTTGGACAAGGAAACAGTCGTCAGAACAGAGCAAGGAAGTACTGCATGGTTCAAAATTGGGAAGGATGTGTGCCAGGGATGTGTCCTACCTCCATACCTTTTTAATCTGTATGCAGAACAGATTATCTGGGAGCTGGGCTCTATGAGGAGAAATGTCAGGATTGGTGGAAGATCTATCAACAATCTGCGTTACACAGATAACACAACCCTGCTTGCTGAAACTGAGGAGGACCTGAAGTGCTTGTTATAGAGGGTCAAGGACTCCAGCCTTCGATATGGATGGAGGCTCAATATCAAGAACACAAAGATTCTCACCACTGGACCAATTGGCAGCTTCAGGATGGATAGTGAAGAGATGGAGATTGTTAACAACTTTAGTCTGCTTGGCTCCACAGTCAACACTCTTGGCACCAGCAAATTAAAAGACGTATTGTGATGGGAAAGTCTGCTGTTAGGGACCTCTCCAAAGTACTGAAGAGCAACGATGTCACTCTGGAGACTAAGGTGCTTCTGATACAGGCCATGGTCTTTGCTGTCACTTGTTATGCATCAGAGAGTTGGACCATGAGGACAGAGAAAGAATTGATGCCTTTGATCTGTGGTGCAGGAGAAGAGTATTGAGGGTACCATGGACTGCTAGGAAAACAAATAGATTCATTCTGGAATGGGTCAAACCGGGCGGCTCCTTGGAGGCAAGGATTCTAGGCTTCGTCTGACATAATTTGGAGGTGTAAGAAGGACTGGTCCTTGGAGAGGGACATCATATTTGGGAGGTTGGAGGGACAACGCAGGAGGGCAAGACCCTCTATGAGGTGGATTGATTCAGTGACTGGGGTAATCGGGATTGGTGTGTCAGAGGCAATGCGATTGGCATGAGATAGAGCAGGGTTTAGGGCTGTTGTACATAGGGTTGCTATGAGACACAACTCGACGGCACATAACAACAACAACCATTTTTTATTTGCAATATATGTTATTATAAAGAAAATTATTTTTAATTTATGCCAAGAGGACAACTTTCAGACACATGCAAAGGAAATAAAGTTAAAGAATTTTGCAGACCAAGGGTAAAGTAATTTTTTTTAAGTATTAATGAGACAGAATGCCAAGAATGTGGGACACAGCATACATAAAGCAGGTGATGAACAGAAGTGTTGGATTCCAGCTTCCCTGTGTCTTTATTGAAAATAAAGGGAGCAAATCACAGAAAGAATTCAGTGCAAATGAAACTAATCTCTTTCTATTGAAAACCTTCTGCTTGACTCAGGAGGGAGGGGTTAGCAAAAACAATGCAAGAGTCCTGTAAACACTTAAGAATTGCCTTGGAGCCTGGGGTGAATTCCAGCTTGTACCTCCCCTCTCTCACATCCTGAAATAGCATTTGGTTTGTTATAAATATTTAGTATGAAATTTGGCTTCCCATAAAAAGAACATCAAGAAACAAAAAAAAATGCCAAGGAACACCTTGCTGACATTGCTGACAAAGAAGCCTCAACTCAACCAATGCTCTAATTTGGACTCCAGCCTCTAAAACTACAAGACAATAAATTCTGTTCTTAATAGTCTCTCACTTATGGTATTTTTTTGTTACAGAAGCACTAAGACAACCACCCTAAGCTTGTGTTTTCTGAAATGTCATTTACCTCCACCCTTCCTCAATTAATAAATATTTTTCTAAAATGCTACATGTTTTCTGTTCCTTCAAAAACTGCATATTATGAAATATTTACAATAGCTTGGATAAAATCATCTTAATTCATTTTGTCTTTTATAGCATATATCAAAACTATCCACCCCACCCCCCATCCAACAGAAAAGAGAACTCTTGGGCCTGTTCTGCCCACGAAATGCCCCTCAAAGGATATCCAATCATCACATGTATGAAAATTCAAGAGCATTTATTAAATTCCACATGTGGAGACTTTCTCCCTTAGTAGTAAGGTTGCAAGGGAAAAAGCCCCGAGTCCCTCTGCACAATCTTTTTTAAGGCTTTCCTGGGTGCTACTGTCAGGGCGGGGAGATTGAGAGCATGGTTGGTGGGCCTGGGGATCAGTCATGGGGGTCTTCTTTTGATGGGCTGGCTACTTTGCCCGCCTTTACTCTTTTTGTGTCACAAAGACACTAGTTAATTCTTTACTTTGCAAGGACAGATAAGACTTTACCCAGGGCATTCGTGTTTGCCTTAAGCTAAGAATTTTTATGGCCCACCTCTGCTTCTGGTATTAATGGGGGTTTATAAAAAATGGGGCTTATGCTGTCCCCTCAGGGACCTGTAGGGAGTTGTTCTGCTAACATCAAGGCAGTGCCTTTCTGCTGTTTCAAATCACCATCAGCTCTATGAAAGAAAGGTGGGCAACTTCCTCAAATGTAACAGTTTCAGAAACCTGTGGGAGGGTGAACTCTGAGCCAGTTCCACTTGGTGCCAATGAGTTGAGTGCATTTGGCCCCATAAGAAGGGAGCCCTATTGGCACAATATTTAAAAACTCAACTGTTAACCAGAAATGTTGTTGTTGTTGTTAAGTGCCGTCGAGTCGCAGGTGACTCATAGCGACCCTATGAAGGAGAATCCTCAACACTTGGGTGCCTTTCTTCCTCTCTCCAGGTTCATAGGGTTTCCAGAGGCAAGCTATTATGGAAGTGGATGCCACTCCTCCTTCCAACCAGAAAGGTAGAGGCTTGAAACTACCCATCAACTTTATCAGAAAGAAGATCTGGCAATCTGTTCCCACACAAAAACCTTTACGGGATAGTTTTACTCTGTCAGATTGTGTCATTATCAGAAAAATCTACTAGACAGCACCTAGCAACAATAATCCATTAGTATTCAGCATTTCACAAAAGCATTCTTTTCTCTGTTTACAAACTCACCATCTTCTCTCTTATTTTTAGGCTTTTTTACAAGTAGTTTTTGCACCTTTGTTGTAATCTGAGTCTTCCTTCTTGGGGATATGTTTTTCCATTAGCACTATCCCTCAAATCAGTCCAGACTTCACATTGTTGTTGTTGTTGTTATGTGCCATCAAGTCACCTGCAACTCATAGCAACCCTGTGTACAACAGTCCTAAACCCTGCCCTTTCCTGTGCCAATATCACTGTCTCTGACACACCTACTTCCTTATACCAGTCACTGAATCAATTCATCTCATCAAGGGTTTTTCTACCCTGAGCTGTCCCTCCACCCTCCCTAGCATGACATCCTTCTCCAAGGACTGGTCCCTCCTTCCAACATGTTCAAAGTATGTCAGATGAAGCTTCAGAATCCTTGCCTCCAAAAAGCAGCCTGGATTCACCCTCTCAGGACAAACATGTTCATTTTCTTAGCGGTCCATGGTATATTCACTACTCTTCTCCAACACCAGAGCTCAAAGGCATCAATTTTCCTTCTATCCTCCCTAGTCATTGTCTAGCTCTCTGATGCAAATCACGTGATTGCAAAGACCATGCTCTTTATCAGGAGCACCTTAGTCTCCAGACTGACTTCATTGCTCTTCAGTACTCTGGAGAGGTCTCTAACAGCAGACTTTCCCATAACATTACATCTTTTAATTTCCTGGCCGCTGGTGCCAAGAGTGTTGATTGTGGAGCCAAGCAAATGAAAACTGTGAACAATCTCAATCTCTTCACCACCCATCCTGATGCTGCCAATTGGTCCAGTGGTGAGAATCTTTGTCTTCTTGATATTGAGCCTCAATCCATATTGAAGGCTGCAGTCCCTGACCTTCCACAGCAAGCACTTCAGGCCCTTCTCAGTTTCAACAATCAGAGCTGTGTCATCTGCATAATGCAAATTGTTGATGAGTCTTCCTCTAATCCTAATGCCATATTTCTCCTCATAGATCCCAGCCTCCCAGATAATCTGTTCTGCATAAAGATTGAAAAGGTATAGAGGTAGGACACATCCCTGGCATACACCCTTCCCAATTTTGAACCATGCAGTGTTTCCTTGCTCTGTTCTGATGACTGTTTTCTGGTCCAAGTATACGTTTCACGTTGGCACGATCAAGTGTTCTGGGATTCCCATTCTTCTCAGAGACAGCCACAGTTTGTTGTGATCCACACAACAATGCCTTTGCATAATCAATGAAGCACAGATAGACATTCCTCTGGTACTCTCTGCTTTCAGTCTAGATCCATTTGACAGTAGCTATAATATCCCCAGTGCTATGGCCTCTTCTAAATCCAGCCTGCACTTCAGGCAGTTCTCTGTTGATGAGCTGTTCCAGTTATTTTTGGATAATCTTCAGCAGAATCTTGCTTGCATGTGATATTAATATTATTTTATCATTTCCACACTCTGTCAGATCACATTTCTTTGGAATGAGAACAAATATAGATCTCTTCCAGTCAGGTGGCCAAGTGGTTGTTCTCCAGATATCTTGGCACAACTTGGTTGCACGTCCAGGGCAGCATGTGTTAGCTGAAATATGTCAAGTGGTGCATGATCAGTTCCTGGGGACTTATTTTTATCCAATTCGTTCACAGCACTTTGAACATCTTCCTTCATCAACACAGGCTCTTGCTCATATGTTGTTTCATGGAATTCTTCTGTGTCTGCAATTCCTTTTGGTATAATAACTCTAAATAGACTTCACATATTTGATGAAACACTTGCTACTAATGCTATCTTTTGTTGTTCTCTCCCCATTAAACTCCTATAGATTTTATAATCAATTTCTCCCAGTACTGCAAATCTGTTGAAGTACTGTGATACATACTTCAAACAAGATTTTGCGGTTTTATTTCATCCTGTTATTGTGTTCTCTTATGTATCCTCCAATGCTCCCAATTTTCATCAAGATCAAGCATAACTGTAGATTTTGAATTAGTATTCAATAGATGTTTGCAATTCTTTCTCGTCTGGATTTTCTCTACCATACAAGATGTATAATTTTTACCATTAATTACCCAATAAAGTGGAAATAAAAGATGAATAGAAATATTAAAAATATTACTTGCAAATATTTAGTAAAATATTTTAGTAAAATTTATTTTAAGTATAAATATGTTCATTAATGTAAATTATTCTAATTTATGGAATTAGTTCCAATTGTCTGCATTCATTTAGATCTGCACAATGTTGTTGCTTATGTAATGAATTGTTTTCCTTTCAGAATAACTTTGTGAATTAAAGGTTCTAGAAAGCCTTAGTAAACACATACCATGAGAAGGTTATGGTTTTATATTCTCCATGCGGCACAGCCTTTGGTTTGCGAGCTCACATGAAACAAACAATTTTTTTAAAAACCCTTAATCCTTTTCAAAGAATTTAGCCTTTAGATCCACAATGTTATAGAATGCTTTGTGAATCTTCCTTTATTAAAAGCCAATGAAAAGCCCTGGTCCAGCCTGCTTCACTGGTGAATTCTATTAAAAATTCAGAGAAGTTGTTGCTGTTAGAAGCCATTGAGTCAAGTCCAACTCATAGCAATCCTATGAACAACAGATCGGAACTCTGTCCTATCCTGTGCCATCCTAATAATTATTGACACACTTGAGCCCATTATTACAATCACACTGTCAATCCATCTCATTGGGAGTCTTTCTCTCTTTCACTCTCCCTCTACCTTTTCAAGCATGATGTCACTTTCCAAGAAATAGTCTCTTCTAGCAACATGCCCAAAGTTTGAGAGATGAAGCTTTGCCAACTTTGCCTTAGGGAACACTCTGGCTGTACTTTCCCCAAGATATCTATTTGTTCTTTTGGCAGTCCACAGAATATACAGTAATTTCTCTAAGAGCACAACTCAAAAGCACCAGTTCTTTTTCCTTTATCCATATTCATTGTTCAGCTGTTAGATGCATAAACTGTGGCTTGAATCAAGTGCATCTTAGTTTTCAAATTGACATCTTGCTCTTCAGTATTTACCCAATATAATACATTTCCTGATTGCTGTTACCAAAGGTATTGATTGTTGATCCAAGTAAGGCTAAATCATTGATAATTTCAATTCTCCATCTGTCATGATGTTGCTTATTGGCCCAGTGGTAAAGACTTTGTTTTCTTGATGTTGAGATAAAATCCATAGTAAGTTCTGTAAGTCCTTGATTTGTAGAAAATGTTTCAAGTCCTCCTCACCTTCAGCAAGGAAGGGTGTGCCATCTGCATAACATAAATTGTTAATGAGTCTTCCTACCATTCTGATACCACATTCTTCTTCATAGAGTCCAGCTTCATAAATGATTTGCTCAGCATATAAATTGAATAGGTATGAAAAAAGGATACAACCCAGACACACAACCTTCCAGATTTTAAACCATGCTGGTGTAACTTGAGGGTTGCTGTGATGTAATATCAGAAAAAAGCTTTTACTAATTCTATTAAAAATATTTTAGGATATAGAAAAAGATATAATATTGCCAAACTCTATAATGCAAGTATTATCATTATCCCAAAACTAGACAAACACACCATTAAAAATGAAAATTTTAGGCCAATATTTATTAAAAGCACAGATTAAAAAATCCTTAACAAAATCCTAGCCAATAGAATTCAATATCATATCCACAAAGACACTAATCATGGTCAAGTCGGTTTCATACCAGGTGTGCAAGCATAGTTCAACATTGGGAAAATAATTAATGGAATCAGTCATATCAATAAAGGGAAAAATCAATGCAGAAGAGACATTTGACAAAATTAAACATTCTTTCTTGATAAAAATAGCTACAAATAGAAATAAAATGGGGTTTCCTCCACATGATTAAAAGCATAGCTATGAAGCAAGAACATGGAAACAGCCCAAATGTCCAACCACAAACTAATGGCTTGAGAAATTATGGTGCATTCACACAAAGGAATACGATGCAGCATGCAGGAGTAATAACTTTGTAAATTATTACCTAACTTGGGAGGGACTAGAGAGCATTATAATGAGTGAACTAACCCAGTCCCACAAGGATAAATAGTGTATAAAGCCGTTATTGTAGAATGAGTATAAAATCCAGGAGGGGTGGGAGAGGCTGGAAGCAGAGGAATGTGGATGTACATGGCAAGAGGGTATTAATCATTGGGTTGTACAATTTGATGGATGGGGGGCTGAGGGAAATTTAAAGAATTTGTCCAAATTTGTATTAGAATTTTGTAAATAAACTAATGAAAACAAACAACAAAAAGAACCCCAACATTTCTTATGAAACCCAAAGTCAACAGTACTCCCAATGGAGAAAGAGTGAAGGAATTCCCCTTTAGAATAAGAACCAGATAAAGTTGCCTTTTATTATCGTTCCTACTCAGTATTGTATTTGACGTCTTAGCCAGAGTAATTAGGCAACAAAGGCAAATAAACATTGTCAAAAAGGAAGCAAAGCTATCTCTATTCATAGATAAAAATTACTGGATTCAGTTTACCAAGAAAGCCAAAGGTACAAGACCAATATACAAAATATGGTTGAATGCATGTATAAAGAAAACTTTGAAAAGGAAACAATGTAAACTATGTTATTTACAATGTTGTTGTTGTTTTATGCCATTGAGTTGTCTGCAATTCATAGCTACTCTATGTACAATAGGTCCAAAGCCTGCCCTGTCCTGAACCAGTTTTATTGACTCCCCCACACCTACCCTCATTGCCCTAGTTATTCTATCAATCTGTCTCACCTGGGATCTTCCTCTCCTGCTCTGTCCCTCTACCTTTCTGAGCATGATGTCCTTCTCCAAGAACCAGTCCCCCCTGGCCACATGCCCAAAGTCTGTAAGATGGAGCCTCAAAATTCTAGCCTCCAAGGAAAAACTTGGTTTCACCTCTCCAAGACAGACCTATTTGTTTTCTTGCCAACTCATGGTATGGTCAAGACTCTTCTCCAGCACCTCAGCTCAAAGGTATCAATTCTTCTATCATCATTAGTCATTATCCAGCTCTCTGATGCATAGCAAGTAATTGTGAAGATCATGGACTGGAGTAGGCGCACCTTAGTCTCTAGACTGACTTCATTGTTTCTCAGTACTCTGGACAGGTAGGTCCCTGACAGCAGATTTAGCAAATGCAATTCAGCTTTGTTGGTGCAAAGAGTGTTGATTGTGGAGGCCAGCAAGCTGAAACTGTTAACAACCTCAATCTCTTCTCCACTCATCATGTTGCTGCCAATTGGCCCAGTGGCGAGAATCCATATTGAAGACTGCAGTTCTTGACCTTCTGCAGCAAGCACTTCAGGTTTGCCTCAGTTTCAGCAAGCAATATTATATCATCTGCATAATGTAGGTTATTAATGAGTCTTCCTCCAACTGTGATGCCACATTTCTCCTCATAAACCCCAGTCTCCTGAATTAGCTGTTCTGCATATAGATTGAAAAGGTATGAAGACAGGATGCCTCCCTGACACACTCCCTTCCTGATTTTAAACTATGCAGTTTCCTTGCTCTGTTCTGAGGACTGCTTCCTGGTCCAAATATCAGTTTCGCATAAGCACAATCAAGTATTCTGTGATTTCCATTATCTTCAAGGTTAGCCACAATTTTTTGTGATCCATGTAGTCAAATGCCTTTGCATAATGAGTAAAGCACAGATAGATATCCTTCTGGTATTCTTTGCTTTCTGTCATGATCCATTTTACATTGGCGATAATGTCTCTAGTACCACAACCTCCTCTAAACCCAGCTTGTATTTCTGGTAGTTCTCTGTCAATTTACTGTTCCAGTCATTTCTGGATAATCTTCATCAGGGGTTTGCTTGTGTGTGATATGAGTGGCATTGTAGGATAATTTCCAAACTCTATCAGGTGATCTTTTAGAGCGTGTTCTAAAATTTTCTAAAATACCGTATAACTATATACTAAAGAACATGATGCTAAGTGAATTAACTCAGACTTATAAATACTTCTTAAGATCTTTATTGTGAAAATAGAAGGATAACTAGTAAGACATATGTAAAATCCAAAAGGAGAAGGGAAAGCAAACAGGAAGCTGGAGGTGGAGGGACCAAATCACTGGGATGACAGAGTTTGGTAGGTGAAGGCAGGGGATGGAGGAATCAGGAAACGTCCAACGGGGACCTGAAAGGATGATCTAATAGTAGGCATATATCAATGGTGATAGATTTTATAAAACACAGTGCATATGAACGATCGTATGAAACACAATGTGAATGAAGTAATGTGTGAAACACGTACATGAATGAAACACAATGTACAAATATTTTGTATAAAAGAATGTAGAAAATAAAAACCAAAAATTATAACTTTTAAAAAATCTCATTCTGGGGCTTTGTAGGTCAACGGAAGCAGTTGAGAACTCAAAGACAAGTTTCGAAGATGCCGCCCAAAAGAAAAAGCTGTACTGGAAAGGCCGAAAAAGGGGAAGCAGCCTCTGGGAGTAACAGTATCAACAAGATGACTCAGGGTCCTAAAGGTGGTGGCAGTGCAATAAAGGTCAGGCACATTCTGTGTGAAAAATATGGCAGAACTATGGAAGCCATGGAAAAGTTAAAGTCTGGAATGAGATTCAACGAAGTGGCTGCACAATATAGTGAATGAAGATAAAGCCAGGACCAGAGGGTCCATGGTAGGACCATTTCAAGAAGCAACCTTTGCCTTGCCTGTAAGTGCACTGGATAAGCCTGTGTTTATAGACCCTCCAGTCAAGACAAAATTTGGATACCATATTATTATGGTTGAAGGGAGAAAATAAAATCATATGAAAATTTAAAAAAAAATCTCATTCTCCACATTTTATCCAGAATTTGCTATGATCCACACAACCAAATAAATGCCTTTGTAACAATCAATGAAGCACGGTAAACACCCATTTCATATTCTCCTCTCTCAGTTAAGATTTATCAGCAATGATATCCTTCAATCTACATCTTTGTATCCAGCTTGGATTTCTTAAAGTTTTCCATTAATATACTACTGCAAAGTACTTTTTAAGAACTTAGCAAAATGTTACTTGCATATGTTATTGTTATACCTATAAATTATGAAAATAGTTTCACATTCACATGTCGATATTTTGCACATCTATTATTCTTCATCCTAATTCTCACTTAATTTGGGCAACCAAGTTTGAAAGAGTCTCAACATGTTGGGTTGCAAACAAAACACTGTTTTCAATAATCACATTTACAGTCTTTTAATGAATCCTGCCTCCTTTCCTCCATGTTTTAACCTCTGAGTAAATACCTTGAGGTTATTTTCTAAATCTGACTGACATTAGAAAAAAAAAGTCCTTTTCCACATCTTCTCAATCCAATAAATTTCTGACAGTTTCCTTATTTAGTTCTGCAACCTATTTTGAATTAGAATTGTCTTAGTTATCAGCATAGTTTCCGTTTTGCTTTGAAATCCAGTTCTATATATTTTAATGTTTTGTTTCAAACTTGATTCATAATAATTCCTTTGTTTAAAAGCTGACCATTCTTTGGTAGAATCTAGAGATTATTTATGTTGTCATCATTCTAATGTGGCTCTGAGTTTGAACTGATTTGTAACTGATCCCTCAGCAGGTTTTCACAAGCTATAAATCGAATAAGAGAAGATAGTTCCTCATTCTCCCACAGAGCATCTAGTGGATTTGAACTGCCTGCCTTTGGGTGACAGTGCTGCTCCTTATCCCTTAGGCCATCAGAGCTATCATATACAATGTATGTATATATGTATATGTCTGTGTGTGTTTATATACCCTTCACTCATGGTTGTTCCACTCACAGCATGTGTTGCAAATTGAACCACTGTGATTCACCATTTTCATTAGTGGCCCATGAGATACATGAGAAAACCCAGGTTTTCTATGTGGAAGGTGAGAATTCAAACACTGAACCACCATTGTCCCTTCCATTAGTAGTACCTACTTCAATGTTCCCTCCAGCTGGATGGATAGCACTCCAAAGTGTTGAAGAGCAATAATGTCAGTTTGAAGAATAAGGTTCCGCCCAATCCAAACCGTAATCTTTTAATTATGTACTATGCAACTGGAAGTTTGACAATGACTAAGGCTGACAGAAGAAGAATCGATGATTGCATTGTGGTGCCATAGAAGAGTATCAAATATTCCACGAACTGCTGAAAGGATAAACAAATACGTCTTGAAAAAGATGCAACCAAGATGTTCATTGGATGCAAGAAGAGCAAAACCTCATCTCACATATTTTGGGAATGTTGTTAAGAGAGTACAGTCCTTGGAAAAGGATATTATGCACAAATGAGAGGAAGACCCTTAACAGACTAGATTAACATAGCGACTCTAATGGTTAGCTTGAGTATGTTACTGATGGTGAAATGGAACAGGATAGGGAAAGGTCAGATCTGTTATTCACAGGATCACTGTGAGTCATCGTAGACACAACAGCGCTTAAGAACAAAAACCTAGATATTACTTCACTTGGCCTAGTAGCATCTGGAGTAGTTTCAGGTTACTGTCTCTCTGCCAACCTCTGTTCTCTCTCTCTCTTTTTTTTATTTTAAAACTGATGGCTTCCCCTTTTCTATATTCTTAGCTAGACAATAGAACTGTACTGGGTAGAAGTTGGGCATTTTCTTTCAGAATGTCCTCCGTGGTCGCTTAAAACAGGCATCTCAAAAACGATGGAAAATTATGTTCAATCCAGAATGGGGTAGTGGAATGTCCAGTCCAAAAAGGACATACATTAAGTCCTTACTTTCCAATAGAAGGAAGGATGACAACAGTCGAACTTCTAGACATTTGCCATGCAAGCAGAACGCCAATATTTGTAGTGCACATGAGAGGTTCGATTACACTGAAGCTCCACTCCTGAGATGCAGGACATTGTCCCCCTAATCCTTACAAGTTTTCTCTCAGGGGACAGTGTAAGGGGTGGATAGTACTTCCAGCAGCTTAGCAAGACTAAAGCTAGAAAATAGATGGTGTTCCTCTTCTTTTGGTCAATGCAAGTGATTATGAATGATTTTCTCATTGTTTCTTGACTGTAGTCCAAGGATAAGAAAGTACAACATCACTTCTTCCATATAAGGTGCCAATACCTTCTCTGTATTAGCACTATGTATCATCAGAATGCAAGTCACTTCTTCCCCTCTCTTTCTTAATGTGCTCTGGAGTGGTTATCTTTTACTGCAGGTTCACTGAGAATTTCTGATAGGGTACTGAAGCTTTAATCCTCACTTTGGGCCTTTAGATGTAATTCTAAGAGCAGATTTCCTTCTAGACATTCTGTCATTGTTAGTTGTGCTCACTTTACTTCAATTTATAATGACTTCATGTATAAAAAAAAACCCCAAGCCTTGTGTCATTATATCATCTTTGAAATGTTTGATCCTGTTTTTATGGCTGTTGTGTCAATTTTATCCCACTCTTCTCTAATTTTCACTGACTTTCTGTCTCCCAACTGTGATGTTTCTTTCTAGAGATTGATATTTGCCAAGGGTGTGTCCAATGAAGGTGGGACAAAGAGCTAGTCAATTTAATTCCTTCACTTTTAAGGAAAATTCTAGTTTTATTCCTTCTAAGACATGAACACATACACATACACGTTTTGAAGTCATGCTAAAGTACATTTAATTATTTTTTTTTCCAGCCAATACGCTACGATGTCCTTGATGTCTATGGAAATTCTCTCTTACTTCTAAGGTTGAGAGGTAACTGAATAATAAAGGCAACAGAAGCAGGTCTTAAGAATTTATTGTGTAAATCTGGCCAACATATGCTCTATATAGGAAACAAAGATTTTGTGTATTTCCCTAGTAACTCTGATTTGAAAGTAGAAAAAAATCAAATCACGGAAAACTAAAGACCAAAGAATAAATCATCTAGTTTTGCTGTCTAGATTGATCTTAATCACTAGATAATTGCTTGGCATCTTCATTCTGCTTCAGTGAATTTTACGTAAAAGAGGA
Source organism: Elephantulus edwardii (assembly GCF_000299155.1). NCBI lineage: Eukaryota > Metazoa > Chordata > Mammalia > Macroscelidea > Macroscelididae > Elephantulus > Elephantulus edwardii. The sequence goes on along the minus strand of NW_006399812.1, from coordinate 4,221,834 downwards.
ATTTCTAGCTGAATGCTTTGTGGTCTGTCTTTAAGTCACTTTGATGTGTAGACGATTGACTACATCACAATTATACTGTGTGCCATGACCAGTATATAAATAGGGCAAACAGACGGAGACAAAAGATTCCATGCATCAGATGTGAATGTGGTAGTATGTTTGTGTTTTGTTTTGTTTCTTGTCAATGCCTTGCTATTTTGTGAATCCGTGAAAATCCATTGCCTTAACAAGACATTAAGTCTTCCTTCTTACATCTTTAGTCAACACAAAGATTTTCAAGTATTGAAGCTCACAGGAGGTATTAACAATAACATTACATTTAATAAGAAAACACAACAAACAGATCCACCTACTAAATATACCTAATGTGGCATCTGTTTTTCAGAGGTGCAAAATTTATTTCATAATTTGCTCTCGTTTCTCTTGATCTCCTTGTGGAAATTAAAGCTCAAGTATAAATTTCCTTTATAAGAGGCAAGGAGATCATCTACCCACTCAAAATCATCCAGCATTTTGTGGAAAGAATAATAATAAAACTTGATGTTATGGATAGAATTGTATTCCTTAAAACATGTATGTAATGATATAATATAGAAGCTATATAGTGATCTCCTATGATCCGTTAATTCAAATAGTTGTAGAAAGTAATGGTGGAATTCAAAAACCCTTATGCTATGCCAGAATTTGGGCATGCTGGAATTTTAAATACTGAAATGTGTGTCCACGTGTGTAGGCTGAGGGCTGAGGGCCAGTGTGTTGTCTCAGTTCCTGCTGGATCTTAGGAGGGCCTCTCACTTCTTGAAGAGGGACACACACACACACACACACACGCACACACACGCACACACACGACCCTTGGGGATCTTGTGGCTTTCTTGTCATCCCAAGTGGGCGTCAGCAGAGGGGACTTTCCAGAGAAATTGGGGTCTCTGGCACAGAGTCCACTAACATTTGGTCATGCCAGAATTGTAAAATATTGAAGGGCCTGAGGACCAGTTTGTAATTGTTCTGGTCAAATATTCTTCTAGGTCATATACCCTTTGTCTGTCCACTTGCTGTACAGAGGTAGCTCATGGTTACTGTGAAACTGATGTGTCAGATGTGTTAATGGTTACCCATGGTGGACAGTGTTTGCTGGAGCTCTCTGAATAAAACAAGTTTGGAAACAGGAGTGGCATCCACTTCCGAAATAGCTTCCCTCTGGAAACCCTATGAACCTGGAGAAAGGATAGAAGTTACACAAGTATCCAGGTTCGTTCATAGGGTTGCTGTGAGTCAACTGTGACTCAAAGGCACTTAACAAGAACAACAGCATAGAAAGAGATCAGTTGGCCTACTGGACAGAAAGTGATGCTACCAAGCCAAATGTGGGTGACTTTAATCAGCGGCCCTCAGGCCTCTTTTTAATTGTTTCTGGTCAAACATTCTTCTAGGTCACATAGCCTTGGTATGTCCATGTGTTGTACAGTAGTAACCTGTGATTGCTGTGAAGCTGAACACTATGACACTGATGTGTCAAATGGGATAATGGTTACCCATGACAAGCTAGGAAGCAGGAGTGGCATCCACTTCCAAAATAGCTTGCCTCCAGAAACCCTATGAACCTGCAAAAAGGATAAAAATTATACAAGTGTTCAGGTTTTTTGTTCCTGGGGTCCTTATTGACCACCTATAACTCGATGGCACTTAACAACAACAACAATAATATTACATTCCTTATCTGATTTAAGAATTTCCTTAGGGTGTAGCCTATAATATCTTTTATGTCATGAGAGATACAAGAGGAAAGAAATGAAATGAGAACTCTGAATACTATGAAGGAAGAATCCCCAGAAGTGGAATCTGTCCTTTTGAAGATGAATCTTTGTGTAAGGAAGCTCCCTGATACCAGTAAAGGCCAGGACAAATGGAAATTCCCAAAGAATGCTGGGACCATGGATACTGCGGGAAACAAGGACCTTCTTCCAAAACCAATAAAGAGAAAGAATCTTTCCCTAGAGTTAACACTTGAATTTGGACTTTGAAACTCCTGAACAATAAGGGACAGGAATCAGGCTAAAGATAGAATGAAAGAATTCTGTAAAATCAATGATTTATTCATTGCATAATTTGCAAAGAGATGGAAATAGGAAACCAAAAGGCAAGAACTTATTTAGCATTTCCCAAGCAGAAAAAAGGAGAAATCAAATCCATATAAAATTGAAATACTGAAGGATTCTGTGGACAAATCTTGAATGATGCAGGATGCATCAAAAGAAAATTGAGGGATCTCTGGTGGCCTAGTGGCACAAAGCTGCACTGCAATCCCAGAGGTTCATGGTTCGAATCCATCCAATGCTCTGCTGGAGAAGAAGGGGAAATCTCCTGTACCATTTGGATCTGATTTGATGGCACACACATAAAAAATAATAAAAATAAAATTTAAAAGATGGAAAGAATATATATAGTCACCAAAACCCCAACAACAAAGCCTGAAACACTTCGGGAAGTAGCAATATGATAAAAACCCAAAAATTTTGAAGCAATAAGTTTAAATCACAGTGAAGGTATTGGCAAGTAATAAAGCCCATGAACATATAGGACACCAAATGGTATGTTTCAAGTGGCAGATATACCCTTGGATGTGCTCACTATTCTATGTGAAGAAATGGAGAAGACCGCTACTTGGCCAACTGACTGGAAAAGACTCATATTTGTTCCCATTTTAAAAAAAAAAAAAGGTGATCCAACAGAAAGTGGCAATTACAAAACAGTATCATGAATGTTACATTCAAGTAAAACCTTGCCAAGATTATTAAAAAAGAGTTGGAACAGTACAGAAATGACATTTAGAAGAGACCTTAGATTTAGAAGAGACCTTAGAACGAAGACTATTATTGCTGATGTCAGATAGATATTCACAAAAAAACAGAGTACTGGAAGAATGTCTATTTGTGTTTCATTGACTATGCAAAGGTATTAGACTGTAATGATCATGACAAACTATGTCTAACATAGAAGAACATGGGAATCCCAGAATACTTCATTGTATTCATGATAAACCTATGCATAGACCAAGAAATTTTTATCTGAACAGGACAATGGAACAACACATGGTTTAAGATCAGGAAAGATGTGCATCAGTGTTGTATTGTTTCTACATACTTATTCAATCTACATGCTGAGTAAATCTTTTAAGAAGCTGAAATTCAAGAAGAACATGACATCAAAATTGGAGGAAGGCTCATCAACAACGTTAGTGAGGCACAATCTTGCTTGTTAAAAGTGATGAGGACTTGAAATATTTGGTACAGAAAATCAAAGGATTTAATGTGGATAACATTTTAACATTAAGAAACCAAAAATCCTCACCACTGGGCCAATAGGTGAACAATAAGCTGAAGTTGTCAACAATTTCCTTTTTTTTGCTTTTTGTTTTTTGGCAGTCCACAGGATGTTCGCTACTCTTCTCTAACACTTTGATGCCTCAAAGGCATCAAACACAATGATCTTAAATCTAGAATAGAATATATCTTGAGTAAGCCATCCATCAACCCTGCTCGCTGAAACTGAGGAGGACCTCATGCACTTACTGTAGAGGGTCAAGGACTGCAGCCTTCAGTATGGACTGAGCCTCAATGTCAAGAAGACAAAGATTCTCACCACTGGACCAGTTGGTAGCATCAGGATGAATGGCGAAGATATTGAGATTGTTCACAGCTTCAGTTTGCTCGGCTCCATGGTCAACATTCTTGGCACCAGCAGCCAGGAAATAAAAAAACGTATTGCAATGGGAAAGTCTGCTGTTAGGGACCTCTCTAAAGTACTCATAAGCAATGGTGTCTCTCTGGAGACTAAGGTCCGCCTGATACAGGCCATGGTCTTTGCAATCACTTGTTATGCATCAGAGAGTTGGACAATGACTAGGGAAGATAGAAGGAGAATTGATGCCTTTGAGCTGTGGTGCTGGAGGAGTACTGAATGTTCCATGGACTGCCAAGAAAACAAACAGATTCATCCTAGAGAGGGTTAAACCAGGCTACTCCTTGGAGGCAAGGATTCTGGGGCTTTGTCTGACATACTTTGGACATGTTGTAAGGAGAGACAGGTCCTTGGAGAGGGATATCATGCTTGGCAGGGAGGAGGGACAGTGCAGGAGGGGAAGACCCTCTATGAGGTGGATTGATTCAGTGACTGAGGTAATCGGGATGGGTGTGTCAGAAGCAATGCGGTTGGCACAGGATAGAGCAGGATTTAGGGCTGTTGTACATAGGGTCACTATGAGTCACAAGCAACTCGACGGCACATAACAACAACAACAAAAACAACAAAGCCATCCATTGTTTTTCTAGTATCTCTAACTACATATAAAATGGGATGTTGGAGTAATTGGATGTGCTCTAGTAAAAAGATGTGAGTGGAAGCAATGTGGATCTCCTTAAAACCTTCTAGAATTTTCCTCTTTTGTTTGTGTCGTCTGTCAGCTAACATGAAATTCCCAACTATGACATGGGTTATATGATAATCAGACTCTGAGGCAGAAGTTCAATGGATGGTATCATATGTTTACACAAATAAAACAAGCCTTCTGTGATTTTTATCCCTAACAAATCCCTTCTCCAGGGGAGTATTTTTTTAAATGAATTGAGCTAATTTTTACAGCAACATAAAAAATACACTCCTAAACAATATTATCTCTGTCACTAACAAAAATACCTTCCAGCGAAAGGTAGAAGTTGGCAACAAATGTAGAAGGCATATTTCATTTATCGTTGTTGTTATGTGCTGTTGAGTCGCTTGTGACTCATAGTGACCTTATGTCAACATCAACAACAATCCTATACCCCGCTCTATCCTGTGCCAGTCTTATTGGCTCTGACACACCTACCCCTGTTACACCAGTCACTAAATCAATCCATCTCATTAAGGTCTTCCTCTCTTGCACTGTCCCTCTACCCTCCCAATCATGATGTCCCTGTCCAAGGACTGGTTCCTTTTTGTAACATGTCCAAAGTATGTCAGATGAAGCTTCAGAATCTTTGCCTCTAAGAAGCAGCCTGGTTTCACCCTCTCTCGAATGAACCTGTTTATTCTCCTAGCAGTCTAGAAGATTTGATAATCTTCTCCAACACCACAGTTCTAGGATATAATTTCTCCTTCTATCATCCCTAGTCATTGTCCAGCTTCCTGATGCATAGCAAGTATTGCAAAGATCATGGACTGTATCAGACACACCTTAGTCTCCAGACTGATATCATGGCTCTTCAGTTCTTTAGAGAGGTCTCTGACAGCATACTTTCTCAATGCAATATGTCTTTTAATTTCCTGGCTGTTGGTACCAAGAGTGTTGATTGTGGAGCCAAGCAAACTGAAGCTGTTTACAGTCTCAATCTCTTCATCATCTATCATGATGCTGCCAAATGGCTCAGTGTAAGAATCTTTGTTTTCTTAATGTTGAGCTTTCATCTATATTTAAGACTGCAGGGAGGTGAAAAAAAAAAGATTGGATAGAAGAACTTGAGTTGTACAGCAGATTTAATAAGAGTTTTGGAGATCTCAGCAGCTAAAATAACCTGTAAGTATTCTGGTAATGAGAAATCTAGAGGAAAATTAACCGACAGTTCTATTTACAATAGCATCAAAGAGATTTAATAAGAGATATCAAAGGTTTATGCAATAACAATTGTAGATCAATGATTTCAAACTCTGACTGGGGGAAGAAACAGAATTAAAGCATTGAAGGAGAAACACATAATTGTAATTAGCCAGGCATTTTGAATGGTGGTCTAGCCATCTTAGGAACCTGGGACTGCGCTGATGCACACACAGCATTGTCTAACAGGAAAGGTGTGATATCTCTCCTTGTTTCCTATTCTCTCTCAGTGATGAAAGGAGAAACTTTTCCCCATCACTACCTTTCACCTTGGAAGCAGGTGTGGCATCCACTTCCTAAATAACATGTCTCTGGAAATTCTATGAACTTTGATAAATGTTGATAGTTTTAGAGGGGCTTTAGGCCTTTTGCTCATAGAGTTTCTATGGGTTGTGCTCAACTCAAAGGCAATCAACAACAACCTTCTACCATGTGGTTGAGAATGCTCTCCCAGCCTGTTTCAACTCTGTGAACAGGCCTGTGCCATTTTGTAGCTGGCATTGTGAGCATGGACTACTTTTAAGACTTGACAAAATGTCTTGTACCTGGCCTGAAACCAATCACGAATTGATGGAGAGCAACCTCTCATAGGAGACCTTGCCTCTCACTAGGCATCCTTTGAGGTACCTCACTCATCACACACCACAATATCTTTTGGAAGAGGGAACAGTGTATGGAGTACACCATCCGTGGACATCTCAGATTGGCAGTGATTTTCTCTTCAGCCTACCCATCTCTGCCTGAGAACACTGCCTGAAACAAATCTCGGACTAGTAAGGACAACATCCGTAGGCAGATAAGCTCCCCCAAACTTCTGTAAGGCCAGTAGAAACACCATCTCAGGCTGAGTGCCCAACCCATCTACACCATCTAAACCAGAAGAGGCATGGTCCTTATTTTGACTTACATTTTGGGGTTTCAGACACCTCTCAAATGAAATCAAATCAAATACTCTGATCTGACTGGGGATCCTAACCCCAAATTTCTCTTGGACTGGCAAACTCTCCCATCCTATACACTTTGCCTCTAGTCACCATAACAATGGTAAGAATATCACTCAGGTGCCCAGCCTACCCTCTTTCAAGGGCCTTCCCTTTTCTCTCTTACCTTTTACTTCCTATTATTATTTTATTTGCTTGTTTTACTTTTATCAGTCTTTTATTATTGTGAGTCTTTTGGTGTTTGAGTTTGTTGTTATACTCTTTCTGCTACCTTCTCTTCTTTAGTGCTTTTCTATGGTCAAGCTTTTCTATTACCCTTGTTTTCTTTTTCTCTTTTTTTGCTTTTCTACTCTGGTTCTTCCTTTTCTAACCCTCTCTAGTTTGTTTTCTGTATTTATTTATATTGTCCAATTTCTTTCTTCTGAGCACTTTTCATTGGTTTCTTCCTATGTTTCCCTTTTTCTTTGTCCCATCTGACAACAGACAGTAATAACTTCCAGTCACACACACATATATTGCCTGCAGCCTCACTCCCGGGATAAGAGTAAAGACAAACTCTGGCTCCACATGATTGCTGAAAGACTGCAATCAACACTTGCCTAGTCTGTCCTCAACTGGTCTATGAAAATAGAAAGCAGACAACTCTCTCATACACCTCTTTACCCTCTATCAGATCCACCAGAAGGCAAGAGGCAAACACTACAAAGAGCTAAACAAGTAAGTGGTGCCGCACACTTATGAGATTTATTCAGATATATAAAAACCTTGTTGTTGTTGTTGTTGTTATGTGCCGTCGAGTCGCCTGCGACACATAGCGACCCTATGTACAACAGCCCTAAACTCCGCTCTGTCCTGTGCCAATCGCACTGTCTCTGACACTCCCATCCCAATTATCCCAGTCACTGAATCAATCCACCTCATAGAGGGCCTTCCTCTCCTGCGCTGTCCCTCCACCCTCCCAAGCATGATGCCCCTCTCTAAGGACTGGTCTCTCCTCACAACATGTCCAAAGTAAGCTAAGGATAAAAAAATAAACTCAACATAATATTTCAGAGGCAGCTGTTAACTTCAAACCATTCAAAAAATTAGGAGAACATGGCACAAGAAAGTGACCCAAACTAACGACCCAGAAAAACTTTGGGAAGAATAAAAGCTATGAGAAATTCTTGATAAGAAATTTTAAAAATGATATATAACTCTCTTCTATGGATTGAAAAAAACAGAAAATGTATAAGAAATTTCTAAAACTTATGAAGGTCAAATAGACAAACTAAATGGGAACTTAGAAGCAATACAAAATAGCAAATTGAAATTCTAAATACTAAGACTAAAATAAATAGATGACATAAGAAAAGCAAACAAAAAAATTGAAGATATTGAACAGAGACTTAAGAGTTGAATGGAGAATAAACTCCTCAATACTAATCTCAGAGGAATAATTACAAAATGGGCAAAAGACATTGAAAGACTTTTCACAGAAGACATTTGAATGGTCAACAGATTCATGAAGAAATGCTCAAAATCACTGGTAATAAGAGAGCTGCAAGTCAAAACCATGAGATACCATCTCACACCATTAGCAGTGACAAAGGTTAATAGAACAGCAAGCAATACATGTTTGAGAGGATGTGGAGAGATTGAAACTCTCATGCAACATGGGTGGGGTTGTAAAATGGTACAACCACTCTGGAAGACAGCTCGGTGTTTCCTCAAAAAGCTGAACATAGAAATTCCACATAACCTAGCTATCCACTCTTAGGAAGATACTCCAAGGAAATTAGAACTGAGATACAGAGATTTTTACATCATGTTCCTAGCAACATTATTTACAATCACAAGAACATGGTAACATTCAAAATGTCTGAAAGCGAATGAATTGAGAAATTGTGGTACATTGATATGATGGAACACTATGTACCACTCAGGAGCAACCATTTTGAAAAATACTACGTAACATGGGAAAGACTAAAGGCCTTCACGCTGAGGGAACTAACTTAGTCTTGAAAGGACAAAAAATGCAAAAGATCATTATTATAAAAATAGAAAGATAATTAGTACATGTGTATGAAGATTCAAAGGGGAAACGTGAGATAGCAGAGGGTTTGAGTGTGGGGAGGAGGGAAACCATGTGGTCCCAGAGTTTGGTGGGCAGAGGCAGGGAGTGATGGAAAAGGGAACAGTACACCAGGGACCTAAAAGATGGTTATGGTGGTCATAGATCAATGTTAATTAATTTTATAAAGTACAATGTAGGGGAATAATTGTATGAAATTCAATGTGAATAAAGGAAAGTGTGAAATATAATGTATACAAATTTTCTATGCAAAACAATATAAAATAGAAAAGAGAAAAAGATATGTAAGCATATATCTATACAAACATATATAATAGTGACAATAGTTTCATATTGGAAGTGGGAGTGGCACTCACTTCCTAAATAACATGCCTCTGGAAACTCTATGAACTTTCATAAATGTTGATAGTTATAAAAGGGCTTTCAGGCCTTTTATTCATAGGGTCGCTATGAGTCATGCTTGACTCAAAGGCAATCAACAACAACAACATAATTTCATTAGGGTTTAATATAGTGAACACTGACAGCCATTCATTCAAAAGATTTGGATTTGTTTTACTTTGTTCCTATTATCCAGGGATAAAGTACAAATTGTGTGATGTTATTCTCCCTTATGCAACATCTCCAAAGGGTGTTTACTTGTATGGCATTTCAAGAAGTTATTAAGGGCTTAGGTCAAGTCTTACTTTAATTATATTAAGAAATGCTGCTAGCTTTTTTGAAGACAAGTGCTTGAACCTGTCAATTTGTTTTAAATAAATAGTACAGTTGACATTTTTTCCTCTTTGCTATATCAGTAATGTAGTCAAAGTAATGAATGAAACCATAACTTACATAAAAGTCATCTATTAGAACTAATGTAATTTACTTTATTGTAGATATTGGAAATAATCTCTTGAAGAGCATAAGGTTTGTTTACATGTTCCTTTGGGATAGAAGGTATTAATGGAATTTAAAAATGAATCAAGTACTCTGTACTACTGTTTTTTCAATCTGTGGTGTTTTTCAAGTTTAACTAAGAGTAAATTGATGCAATTTGATATTTAAGAACATATACGAGGAAGTTTCATAAAACCAAATTAAAAGTTATATAGCATTTAAACAAACAAATATGCTAACAGCTTTCTGTTAGTGCTCAAATGTTTCCATGTTTCTTAAATTATTGAAAATTCTAAAATTATCTGAAATAATGGCATATTTTAAAAAATCCTTCACTGCCTGCTATAATGACCTCTGGAGAGGATAAAATTGATGAATGGAACCTTCTAAAGATTAAATCCCTATGTGCACCAAAACCATTTTCAAACAGAGTGAAACGAAAACCCACTGACTTGGAAAAAAAAACTTGGTAATACCATTTCAGACAAGGGTCTCATATCAAATGTTTACAGAATCCTACAGGGTGTGCACAAGCAAAGGACAGATCACACAGTGAAAAAAATGGGCAAAATACATGGAAAGACTTCACAGACGAAGATATTCAGATGGCCATCAGACACATGAAGAAATGCTCAAAATCACTGGCCATAAGAGAGATGCAGATCAAAACCACCTTGAGATACCATCTCATCCCAGTAGCAGTGGCAAAGTTTAACAGGACAGCAAGTAATAAATGTGGAGAGGATGTAGCAAGATGGCAACTCTTATACACTGTGGGTAGGATTGTAAAATTGTACTGGAAGGTTGTTAGGTTGGCATTTCATCAAAAAAGCTGAACATAGAAATTGTGCATGACTTGTTTATTCCACTGCTTGGAACAAACCCCAATAATATGAAAACTGAGGCACAGAGACGTGTACATCAATGTTCATAGCAATGTTATTCACCATCACAAGACTATGAAAACAGCCCAAATATCCAATCACAATTGAATGGCTTGAGAAATTGTAGTACATTCACATGATAGAGTACTACCCAGCATGCAGAAGCAATGATATTTTAAATCACTTCCTAGTTTGGAATGGACTGGAGAGTAGTATGCTGAGTGAACTGAGTCCCATAAAGATAACTACTGTATACGACCATTATTACAGAGTGTGTATGAGGAACCAGGAGAGAAGGGGAGGAGGATGGGAAAGGTGAGGATGGGTGGGTGGGAGTGGTGTTAATCATAAGGTTGCAAAAATTTATGGGTGAAGGGAAGGGTGGGTAAAGGAAATGGGAAAGTTTTGGTGTGAAAAACAATGTACATGAGCCTTGTAAGTAAACCAGTATAAAATAAAAAAAATTTATTTTAAAAGAAATTTAAAAGTCCTATCACCCTCTCCCCATTTTATACAGACTAAATTCTTCTTATCTTAAAGAGAAATAATAGTCAAAAGAGAAAAAGTAGAATGCACACAAAGGATAGAAGGGGAAAAAACACATAGAGAACTGCATCTATAAACTCAGAAACACAAAATATTGCTTGTAGTTTCTAGAATCAGAACTAGGCAAAAATGGATCTCCTCCTAGTCACATGGTCTTAATTTATATTTCAACCTTCCTGAAATGTGAGAAAACAAATTTCTGTTCATTAAAACCATTACGGAGGCAAAGTGTAACAGTACAGCAAGCAATAAATATTGGAGAGGATGTGGAGAGATGGGCATTCTCCTATTCTCTTGGTGGGATTGTAAAATGATACAATGACTCTGGAAGGGAATTTGGCTTTTCCTCAAAAAGCTGAACATTGATATTCTATATGACCCAGCTATTCCAATGCTAGGAATATACCCTGAGTAAATTAGAACTGAAATACAGAGATTTGTACATCAATGTTCATAACAGCATTATTCACCATAGAAAGAACATGGAAACAGCCTAAACGGCTAATCACAACCAAATGGATTGAGAAATTGTGGTACAGTCATACAATGGAATATTACACATATTCAGGAGCAACTATTTAAAAATTACTATAGAACATGGCTTGATTCCAAGGAGTACTCTGGCTGTACTTTCTATAAGATGTATCTGTTCTTCTGTAGCAGAATCAAAGAAGTTAGAGAGATCCAATGAATGTAAGTTGTCTTATTTGCTGATAATTATTTATTTCTTCTCTACTATTATCATGGCACCTTCCTCTTTTCTATAGATGATGAATACTCTCCTGCCACACAAACTTTTAGCTTTGGGCTTGGTTGTAAGACTGACTTTGGATAATGGATTGTTGTTGTTATGTGCTGTCAAGTGGCTTGCAACTCATACTGACCCTATGTACAGCAGCTCTGAAGGCTGTCCTGGCCTAAGCCAATCTAACTATTTCTGACACCCCAACTCCCATTGCCCAAGTTACTGTATCAATCCATCTCATCTGGGTTCTTCCTCTCCTGCACTGTCCCTCCACCCATTTGAGCATGATGTCCTTCTCCAAGGATCAGTCCCTGCTGGCTACATGCTCAAACTATGTGAAATGAAGCTTCAAAATCTTAGCCTCTAAAGAAAAGCTTGGTTTCACCCTCTCCAAGACAGACCTATTTGTTTTCTTGACAGTCCATGGTATGTTCAAGATTCTTCTTCATCACCACAACTCAAAGGTATTGATTCTTTTTCTGTCACCTTTAGTCATTGTCCAGCTCTCTGATGCATAGCAAGTAATTGAAAGACCATAGCCTGGATTAGGTGTACCTTAGTCTCTAGACTGACGTTGTTGCTTCTCAGTACTCTGGAGAGGTCTCTGACAGCAGATTTTCCCAATGCAATTCATCTTTTTATTTCCTGATCACTGGTGCCAAGAGTGTTGATTGTGGAGCTGAGCAAGCTTTAATTGTTAACAACCTCAATCTTTTCTCCATCTATCATGGTGCTGCCAGTTAGCCTAGTGGTAAGAATCTTTGTCTTCTTGATGTTGAGCTTCAATTCATATTGAAGACTACAATTCTTGTAGCAAGCACTTCAGGTTGTCCTCACTTTCAGCAAGCAAGATTGCATAATGTAGGTTGTTGATAAGTCTTCCTCAAATACCGATGCCACATTCCTCCTCATAAAGCCCAGCTTCCTGAATGATCTGTTTTTCATATAGATTGAAAGGGTATGGGGATAGGATGCATTTCTGATGCACACCTTTCCTGATTTTGAACCATGCAGTGTTTTCTTACTCTGTTCAGAGGACTGCTTCCTGGTCCAAGTTGCTCCAATTTGCATCCCTAATAAACTACATTGTGAGTTCCTCAGTCTGAGTCAGCAATGACTAAATAAACCTCTTGCTACTGGTGCTGCTCTACAGGCATCATGGGGCTGGGATATGGGCTATTTAACTTCTTTCTGCTCTGGGACAGTGAGGAACTGTGTTACTCTCATTCCTTTCAGAAAGCCTCTTATAGCCCTGTGCCTCTATGGCCTGTTTTCTCCTATTTTTTTCTGCCTCAATTTTTTTTCTCCACCTATCTTGATGCTTCCAATTGGCCTGGTGGTGTGAATCTTTATTTCCTTAATGTTGAGATGCAAGCCATATTAGAGGCTGCAATTCTTAACCTTCTGCAATAAACACTTTAAGTCCTCAGTTTCAGCAAGCAAGATTGTGGCATTTGCATAACAAAATTTGTTGATGTGTCTTTCTCCAATCTGGATGCCACGTTCTTCTTCATAAAGTGTAGACTCCACAATGATCTGTTCTACATCTAGATTGAAATGTATGGAGAAAGAATACATCCAAGATGCACTCCTTTCTAAATTTTAAACCTTCCTGTGTTCATACAGCAGCTTCCTGGTCTATGTATAGGTTTCATATGTTCTAAAATTCCCATTCTTCTCAATGTTAACCACAGTTTGTTGTGATCCACATAGTCAAATAAATGTCTTTGCTTAGTTGATAAAACACAAAAATAATATCTATTGGTACTCCCTGCTTTCAGCCAAGATCCATCAGAAACTGACAAGGACAATGAAATCCCTAATGCCACAGCCTCTTCTAAACTCAGTTTGTATTTTTGGAAGTTCCATGTAGTCAATTTTAGATAATCTTCAGCAAGATTTTAATTGCATATGAGATTGGTGATACTGTTAAATAATTTCCACACTCTGGTTGGATCACCTTATTTGGGAACGGGAATGGGAATCTCTTCCAGTCCTTCAGATTTCTTGGCAAAATATAGTTAGTATGTCCAGGTCTGCATCTGTTTATTGACATATGTTAATTAGTATCCCATCAATTCCTTGGGTCTTATTTTTTGACAATTCTTTCAGAGCAGCTTGAACGTTCTCCTTTATTACCATTGGTTCTTTATCGTATGCTATTCCGTGAAATTGTTCTGTGTCAGTCAATTCTTTTTGGCACTTTTTATATTTGGGTTTCGTGTATTCCTTCCATCTTCTTTGGATGCTTCCTGGATCATTCAATATTCCTTATGATCCCTGATACACTTGAGCTCATTACTGTAGTCATTGTGTCAGCCTAGCTTGTTGACAGTCTTCGTCTTTTTCACTGACTCTCCACTTTTCTAAGCATGATGTCCCTTTCCAAGAAATAATGTGTCTATCCTAACAGCATGCCCAAAGCATGTGAGGTGAAGCTTCACCATCCTTGCCTCCAAGGAGCACTCTCTTTGCACATTCTCCAGTATACATCTGGGGTTTTTTTCTGTTGGCAGCCCAAGGAATATTCAGCACTGTTCTCCAATATTACAACTCAAAGGAATTGATTCTTCTCCTGTAATTCTTATTCATGTCCAGATCTCAGATGTAGAACAAGTGATTGGAAAGACCATGACTTGAATCAGCCACACCTTAGTATTTAAACTAACACCATTGCACTTTAAGATTTTGGTAACATTCCTCACAGTAGTTTTTCCCAATGCTAAATGTGTACAGATATCTTGACTGCTGGTAACAAGGTTGTTAATTGGGGATTCAAGCAAGATAAAATTATTTCAGGTTACCAAATTTTTTTTTCTCTCCATGATTTCTCCATGATGCCTATTGACCTGGTAAGGATTTTTGTCTTCTTAATATTGAGATGTAAACAATACTGAGGCTGTAATCCAAAATGTTCTGCTATTCATTCTTTAATTTTCATCAAAGAAGCTTCTACTGTGCAATTTAATTTCCAACCTCAAGGAAAATCGCCTCTAGTGTGCTTATTCCCCTCAAACACTGACCGTTAGTTATTCCTTCTTCAGACCTGTATGTATTTTAAATAGCACTTTTTACACTGTGTTGTCTGTCTTCCAACTGATTTCTATTTTATTTAAGATTAAGATTATGTCCTTTTAGCCCAGCACAGAGCACATGCTCAAATAAATATTTTTATGAGACTGAATTAAAACATCGATAGAAAGGAACTCTATCTGTTGAATTAAAATTTGGTAGAGTGGGGAAAATGGACCAATCCCATAATGCTTCATTAATTTACTCCCTGTGAAAGTTCAAGTCAATGGCTAAGAAACTAATTTTGAACAACATCAGATGTGATTAGAGTAGCGAGGGGACACGTCAGATTGTTTTGACTTTCTGAAACCAAATCACAAAAAAATAAATTTATATCTTCTTCAATCCATTTCCAACTGTCTAATAAGGAAGAGAAGGGAAACATGCTAACCATTGTAATTATTTTATTATGGATATTCTACAAAGAAAGCTGACAGGATTAATACAGGTTCTAGTACCTGTACACTGAAATATGCTCTCAATAAAGCTCTTTTTTAATATCATTTCTGACTTCACAGACATGTAGATGAAATGTTGCAAATTGAATTTGAGCTATAAAAACCCTACAAAACACCTGGCTAAATTCTTGTTTAAAATAAACTAAAAATTAGTCCCTATGCTTAACCAACTTCCTCTAAGTCAATTTTGTTCATCTGTGCAGAATTCCCTGAGAGAGACATGGATACACAAAAAGAAACAAAAGAAAACTAGGCCCCAGACCTTAAATCTTGAGTTGTGCTATACAGTTCAATTTCCTTGTTTCAGAACTTGGACAAGAAACTTAATTTCCCAGAAACAAACAGATATTGTTAAGTTTCTTAAAGCAACCAGCTCTGTCGCTTTGCCTTTTTCAACAGTACATTATGTATTTTATATATAGTCCCTTACCAAGGGGTGACAGAACAGCACTGCATCAGGTAAAACACAGAACAGGTCAAACACATTATCCAGGACTAACATTCTGGGGAGGTCTGGTGGCCTAGTGGCAAGAAGCTGTGCTGCAATCCCAAAGGCATTCTAGGCCACCAACTGGTCTTCGGGAGAAAGATAAGCAATCTCTTCCATTGCCATTAACTGCCTCTGAAAACACGCTGGAGGGTCAGCTATGGGTCGATTCCGACTCTATGGAACACAACAACAATGACAATTTTATATGATTGGATGGGTTTGTGTGGATAAGGTAAAGAGACTATTTACTATCATTTTACTATCTCTCTTTGCTATGTGTCATTTTTCCTTGTTTTAATTAATTTTAATAAAAGTTTACAGATTTTGGATTTCCATTCATTCGTTGTTGCACTTTTCTCCCTGCCCTACGTTCCCCCTTCCGCAGTTTGCTCTTTTCTTTGAAAAGTAAAAGAAAAATTCTTTCATTGTTATACAGTTCCTCCCCCCAAGTCCATTCCACTAGGCAGCCTTTATTCTGGACTCCTGTCATGACAAAAATACCTAACATACTTTGGACATGTAAGAAGGGACCAGTCCTTGGAGAGGGACATCATGAGAGTGGAGGGACAGCACAGGAGGGGAAGACCCTCTATGAGGTGGATTGATCCAGTGACTAGGGTCATCGGATGCGTGTGTTGGAAGCAGTGGGATTGGCAGAGGACAGAGCAGGGTTTAGGGCTGTTGTACATAGGGTCGCTATGAGTTGCAAGTGACTCAACGGCACAAAACAACAACAACAACAACATATCCCTTTTAAATAGTTCTTTCCCTCATCTGTTTCAATGTAGTATACATAATTTATCCCATCTTTCTCAGTCTCCCCCAACCCTGATGTCAGTCCCATTTTACAACAGTGGCACTATGCAGTATTTGTCCTTTTGTGACTGAGATATTTCACTCAGCATAATGTCCTCCAAGGTCACCCATTTTGTATAATATTTCATAAGCTCTTTGTTTTTCAATGCAGCATAGTATTCCATTGTGTGAATATACCACAGCTTCTCTATCCATTTGTTTGTTGATGATCACTTATGTTGCTTCCAGCTCTTTGCAGTTGTGAACAAAGCTGCAATAAACATGGGTTTGCATATCCATTCCTCAACGAGATGGAAAAGGCAATCTCCAGTTTCATTTGGAATAGAAAAAAAGCCCCGAATAAGCAAAGCACTCCTTAAAAATAGAAACAAGGTAGAAGGCATCTCATTCCCTGATTTCGAATCCTACTACACTGCCATGGTGGTCAAGATAGTGTGGTACTGATACAATGACAGACGCATAGATTAATGGAATAGAATTGAGAATCCAGGTATCAGCCCATCTTATCTATAGTCAACTGATTTGTGACAAGGAGATGAAATCAGTTAAGTGGGGAAACTACCTTTTTAATAAATGGTGCTGGCAAAATTGGAAAACTATCTGCAGAAGACTAAAGCAAGATCCACACCTCACTCCATAAACAAAAACCAATTCTAGGTGGATCTTGGACCTAGGACTAAAACCAAGGACTATAAACTTCATTAAAGAAAAGCTTAGAAGAACTCTAGAAGTCCTAATTCACAACATAAACAGTCTTCCAAGGTATGTGTCATTTTAAGGCCTCTTTTTATTATATGGTCGGCTATTGGTTGTTCTCACTAAACAATACAGAACAACAACTCACTATGCGGAGTGGAAACGCACTTATTAAGGGAAAATAGTGTGTTTTTGTAAAAATTCCATGCAACAAGATGACATGCTTCTGTCACCTGGTACTAGGAAAATCAACTTTAGACAGAGTTTGGAGTGGAAAAAGCAGTTGTTTTATAGGTGAATGCACCTGGGAAAGAGTGCATATGGCATTCCAAATCTGTTGAAACAAGGGAAGGTAATGAAAGAATGTAAGTTATGTTAAGGGCATGCAGAAGCGTTCGTGCTTACTCAGCACTTTTAGGAAGGAAAGGTGATGCTAACATTAGATGACTTCCTTGGAGCTGACTGCCAACATGGCTCAGATTAGCTCCTTACTCATTACTCATCATAGGACAGTCCCTGTAGGTTTTCTTTCTTCGAATTTACTGCATACTGGAGGTCATATGGGGATCATTGATGTAGCACTTGAAACTTCTAAGGCGAGTTGAAAGTTGTTAAAAAGAAACAACTAGTGGTGCCCAGGCTAATTATTTAGGGTATGTCCCTGGACCTTGTGATGCCTGCCTTAGCTGAAGGTTGGCCTTCTTAGTCTGAACTGCCTCAAGGGAAAATGGTTCAATTCAGCACAGCATGTAAAGACACACAGGAAACTGGAAAATAGAAAACACATGGGATTCAGAGCACATCTAGCAGCAATTCAGTTAAAGTCTAAAACTGTCCCAATTTTTCCTTCCTAACCTGAAACAGGTAAGGAGGAAATAGAAATCTAACATTTTTTAAAATAACATGTTAGAAGGGTGAAGTGTCCTTTCAGCAGAGGATAATTGAAAGAAACCCCCTTCTTAGGCTGGAACCCTTTGTTCTCTTAGCCTAGAAAGACAATTTCAGGAGGACCTTCTCAAGCTTAAAGCCTTTGACCATTGTGGTTTCCTCTCCACCTTGCAATATATAGCTGTGTCTCTCTTCCTGTTAACATAATAACAGGACCTTCTGATTTTGTATCAAAGATGACCTTTTCATCTTTTTAATTATTATACTAGTTTATTTTTAAAATTCTAATACATTGTTTTCCAGAACAGATTCTTCCAATCTCCCTCACTCCCCCACCAAATTATACAACTTCATGATTAATCCTCTCCTCCCCCAAAGATGACCTTTTCAATAATTGTACTTGTTGTTGTGCACCTTCAAGTAAGATCCGACTCATAGGGTTTTCAGAGGCAGTTCATCACATGGTAGGAGATTGCCCATCCTTCTTCTGCAGAGCAGCTGGTAGATTCGAACCGAGTGCATTTGGGATTGCAGTGTGGCTTCACACTACTAAGCTACCTGAGTGGATATTGTTTAAAAAGCTGAATTTTGAGCTGTACAAGTCCAGATGCCATCTTAGAAACTTCAAACTTTTCTGAGTGTTTTAACAGCTATTTCAGGAAATAGCTTCAATATCCCCACTTGTTATGTACTGTCTAGTCAAACTATGATTCACAGCAACCCTACGAACAGCTGTTCAGAACCTTGTCCTATCCTATAGCATCCTAATGATCTTCATCATGCTCAAACCCATTGCTGTGGTCACCGTGTCGATCCATTTCATGAAAGGTCTTCTTTACTTACGGTGACATTCTCACCATCCCCAGTATATCCTTTTCCAAAGACTGTGTCCTCCTGACTACATGCCAAATGTAAATGAGACAAAGGTTTCTCATTCTTACCTCTACGGAGCACCATGGTTGCATTTCCTCCAAGACAGATTTGAGTTTTCTTTCAGCATTGTATCATGGGATATTCAACACTCTTTGCCAACACCACACCTCAAAGGCACTGATTCTTTTTTAGTTTTATTTATTCATTGGTCAACCAATGAATGCCAATGAAGCAATTGAAAATATCATGTGTTACGTGCAGCTAGTAGTCCCCCTCTGCCTGGATGAAGATTGAGCTGGGTAGAGCACAACAGAAAGATAGAAAGATTGACCAACATTGTATCTCCTGGTTTTAACTTGATTATGTGCTGCTCAGACATAATAATCCTGGAATGGGTCCAGCCTTTGTTAGAGCACATGTTTGAAAGGAAAGGTGAGGAGACAGAATGAGGTTGAAGTAAAAGATTTATTAGGAAAGATACCTCCCAAGGAACAGGACAAGCTTCTCTAGAATTGTTGCTGGTTTTGTTAGGTGTCTTCTAGTTGGCACCTAAATACCTCCAGAATTAGGGGTAGAGATAGGCCTTTCCCCAGGCATGTTGTTCTTTATTATAACCAGTGATCTCCACAATTTAACATACTTCTGGGCTTTAGCCTGGGCCAGAAGGATAAGACGGTAGTTGATTATTTCTGACATTACTTACGTGCCTAAAACACTGCCTTGGGGACAGCCTCTTCTGCATATGTCAGGATCACAGGGCGGCACAAGGGCCAGTGTCCACCAGTTCTGATTCAGTAGGGCCTAATCTTAGCCACTTTATTTGATCTCTGCCCTTCATTAACTCACATGTTTCCTCAGGCCTTCTTTATCTCATTAGCATTTGCTTCAACTCCTGATCCAGCTTCTCTCACTTGTATCTCTAACATTATGGCTTGGATCAGGTTCATCTTGGTCTTTAAAATGGGTATCTATGCTCTTTAGCACTTTGGAAAGGTCCTTGACAGCAGATTTGCCTAATGCAACACATCTTTTGATTTTTTGGCTCCTGCTACCATAGATGTTGACTGTGGATCCAAAGTAAAATGAACTTGTTGACAATTTCAATCATTTTTCCATTTATCATGAATCACTTATTGAAGCTCAAAGATTATAGACTTCAATATGGATTACATCTCAACATCAATAAAACCAAACTTCTCATTAGGCAGGATCATGCAGCATGACAGATGGATATTCCACGACACCTTAGAATTTGCAAAGGACCAATCTCCTTTAGAACCCAGAGCTCTTATCACCAGGACCATTTTCATTAATATAATAAACATGTCACTGCTACCTGGAGCCTCTAGCAAGAAAAAAATCTCTCCTGACTCACAGATCACCATGTATCAATAGAAACCTTTTTGAAGTTTGTACCTTTTGTGTTACCTAGCTACTAAAATCACTGTATGTTGATAAAAGACATTCTAACCATGCAGCAAATAAGACTTATTTTAAAACAGCTAAACAGTGAAGGGTTTGTAGAAGTGAAAAGGAAAGAAAAACCTTAAGTGATAAGATTGCTCTGATGAGATGCTGAATAAAATGAATTTTATTTTCTTTTTGTAACAGAGTATTTTTCCCCAGTGACAGACAGATCAAGGAAGCCAGGGACAAATTGTTGTTGTTTTTGTTGTTCGATGCAATTTAGTTGACTATAATTCACAGCAACCAGACGAACAATAGAGCTGAAACTTGCCCTGCCCTGCACCCTCCTCAAGATCTAGCTCGGATATGCCGGAGCCCACTGTTACGGCCACTTCTCAGGGTCTTCTTTTGTGCTGACCTCCCAATTTTATCTGTGTGATGTCTTTCTCCAAGGACTGACTCCTGTTGTCAAAATGCCCAAAGTACCTGGGTTTCACCATCCTTGCTTGCAAAGAAAGTCTTAAGGGCACTTCCTCCAAGACAAGTTATAAATTACTTCTTACAAAGCCCAAAGACACACTCAACTTACTGCTATATGATGTTCCAGAGAATAAAACCAGTTATATATGCGCTGTGTGCTCATGACAGGAACCTAACCAGACATATCCATATTGAAGACCAGCTCCTGATGTACCTGACAGTGGCTTCTTTCACTCCTAAACATAAACCCTCGGCCTTATCTTTAATCTCACCTACAAGTATTCCCACAGAATTTCCTTTCCCCAAGATGGCATTTTTCAAAGTACTGACTTCCCTTTCCTTTGTCCTTGCTGTAGTTAATAATATACTTTGCTTACCTACATGCGTGTTCTAAATAATTCTTTACCAGATGCAAGAACCCTTTGGGCTCTGTTGGGGCCTGGTTGATAACACTCCCTTACTTTCTTCTCCTCTCTCTTATTACCCTGGAATCAGAACCAACCTATAACTGATCTTCTGGTACCTTTTTGAAGGCTGTAAATCATGGGAGTAGATGGTTCATCTTTCTCTGTAGGAGCTGCTGGTGAATTCAAAACACTGCAGAAGTCCCACCTTTCAATTTGCAACCCAACTACCTGTGAATTACTCCCATTAGAGCACTATAAGCCCCCGAACAGTGGAAATGGTTATACTCAGCACTCAGAAGTGCTGCAAGAGAGAAGCATGGCTAACTGCTTGGGCTTTGGCTTAAAATTGCCTGTTGTAGCACAGTTCTACTGTGGTATACTTGTGGGTTCAACACAGGTCAGGTTTGACTTGGTGAGAACTAGTTTTTCTTCTTGCAGTTATTTGCTTTAAAAGCAAGCACTTTTGTCACAGTGTTTTCTATTTTATAGGCCAATCTATTATTTGATTAAAAAGTGATTAATGCATTCAGTCCTATGTTAAAAGGGTTTCTTAGAGTGATAATCTTGGGCATGTTTTTAGTCTCTATCAGATCTGGGATGCTGGGCTGTACAAGGAGGAATGTGGCATCAGGACTGGTGGAAGAGTCATCAACAACCTGCATTATGCAGATTACATAACCTTGCTTGCTGAAACTGATGAGGCGCTGAGGCACTTGCTGCAGAAGGTCAAGGACTGCATCCTTCAATATGGATTGAAGCTCAGTATCAAGGAAACAAAGATTCTCCAAAGATTCTCACCACTGGCCAATTGGCAGCATCATTATAGATAGTGAAGAGATTGAGATTGTTAACAGTTTTAGTTTGCTTGGCTCCACAGTCAACCCTCTTGGTACCAGCAGCCAGGAATCAAGAGATGAATTGAATTGAATTGGGAAAATCAAATGTCAGTGATCTCTCCAGAGTACTAAAGAGCAACGACATTGGGCTGGACAATAAGGTGTGCCTGATTCAGGCCATAGTCTTCGCAGTTGTGTGCTATGTGTCGGAGAGCTGGACAGTGACTAGGGATGCTAAAAATAGAATTGATGCCTTTAAGCTGTAGTGCTGGAGAATAGTGTTGAATATACCATGGACTGCTAGGAAAACAAACACACAGGTTTGTCCTAGAGAGGGTGAAGTCAGAATGCTCCTTGGAGTCAAGGATTCTGAAGCTTCGTCTGACATACTTTGGGCATGTTGCAAGGAGGGATCATTTCTTGGAGAGGGACATCCTGTTTGGGAGAGTGGAGGGACAACACAGGAGAGGAAGACCCTCAATGAGATGAATCGATTCAGTGATTGAAGTAATGGGAGGTAGGTGTGTTAGAGACAGTGAGTTTGGCACAGGAGAGAGTAAGGTTTAGGGCTCTTGTACATATGGTCGCCATGAGTCGCAAGTGACTTGACAGCATACAACAACAACAATCAATCAATTCAGTAGATCTAGGCTTTTTTTTTCTTTTTACATATTTTAGTTACATTCTATATTTTTCTTCAATTCTAACCAGAACCTTCTATTGTATCCCTGATCAGAATGGTAGGTAGGGAAACCTAGTACTACCTACTATTTTCTGGTCTAAACTAGAAAAGATTATGGCTTATATGAGTCTTGTGAACTAATTTCTTCTTTGAGACTTTGATTTCTTTCAATCTCTTTTATCCGTAAAAGGTAGACTTTTTAAAAGTAGATTTGGAGACATTTCTCCCTTGAGAAGTTCTAACTTAGTCTGAAAGTTTCACTAAAAATTGTCCACCAAGGTGACGCCGTTAACATTTGGAAAAAGAGTTGTCACAGCTTGAAGAGTCATATCAGCATGTGTATGGTAAATCCCATATATGGTATATGTTCCCAAATGGTCACATTTATACTAAGCTAGCTGTGTTCTTTCTAAAATTATTTTTCTAGCTTTTTCCTGCAATGAGGGCAAACTAACTATTCCTCCTATGATGTTTGGCCATGCATGGAGACTAGATATACCTCAAGCAGGTGCACTCTTTACCTTTTCCCATCAATCTATGTAGTTGTTTGTTGTGTATCAGGGGCTTTTCTGTAGGAATATAAAATTAGCTGCTGCCCCTCAACTTTGTTGCTGTTGTTGCTGTATAACATCGAGTCAAAACTGATCCATTGCTGACCCTCTGATGGATTTTCAGAGGCAGTTACTTGCATAGGAGGAGACTGCTCATTCTTCTCCTGTGGAGCAGCTGGTAGATTTGAGCCATGTGCTTTCTGGATTTCAGTCTAGATTCTTACCACTAGACCACCATAGCTCCATTCCCTTCTACTTTAGCGGAAAATTATTCTGGTGGGCCACTGTCAGATCCTTGCAGCGATGCACCTTCCCCTGGTCAGTAAGTTTCCTTTCCCAGTAAATGAAAACAAATGTCTTTTAGTCTTTCTCTGGGTCAATTATTCACTCTGTCTGCCAACACGAACCAGAGGGGCTTTCCCTCTGGAGAACTAACCCCAACAGCATATAAACCACCCTTGTCTGACAAACAGAAAAAGGAAGGTCAATGAAAACTCAAATAGTACATTTTACTATACCAAAGGAAAAGGACATACAGACCTCCTAACTCTGCCAAGAAGTCACAAGAATCGCTAACCCCATGTATAGATGTTCTGGTGCATAAGCATTTCATCTAAGAAAATATTTCCACAAAAGCAAAAACACCAGGTGACTGAAACAGATCTTCCTGCGTTTCAAGGGCTATAAGCATCAAAGTATGTAGCTCAGCCCTTAGAATTCACTTCCTCTTATTTTTACCAGAAAGTCCCTTACAGGTACTCTTTCTCAAAGCTACACTATCAGGCAAAAGTGACCTAAAGGAAGGGAATTAGACATTCTACCTCCTTTCATATGTCAAAATGGGACTGCTGAGTTACTTTATTCAAAAGAATGGTTGCAAAGGGCTCACAACAATTGGCTACTGTTTAGCAAACACTTTCTGGGACTATCTCACAGGAGGTATGGAATGGCTACTGAGAAACCAGCAAGAGCCTCACTCACAATTCAATAACTTTTCATCCAGTCTTCAGCCAAATAGTTCGAAAGATTGCTACCTATTATTCACTGCTGCTGGGATGTAGCTTTCCGCTTTGTGTTTTCATTGCAGGTGGTGATAGCTAAGAGGAAAAAAAGAAAATAACTTGCCACACAAGCTTATATGTGCTTCAAGCATAGGATGATGCTCTCTACAGTGAAATTCCAGAAACAGACAACCTTCTCTTAGGAAAGATGCCTTCAGATATGGAGAGAAATGGCTAAGTATATTAGTTGAATGCTTGCTATCTTTCACACATTTCATAAACGTCATTTACTTTAACCTCTTAACAACCCTAGGCAATAATTAACAAATATCTTCAGTTCATAGGGCAGAATTTAAACTTAAACTATTTAAAAGATTGCAAAGACCACAGACCCAGTCTGGTCTTGTATTTTTAATTTTGTATTGAGGTATATAATACTGAATTCATCTGTATTTGCATTTACACAGAAATGTTGCAGTACAGGCTTTTCTGTTTTCCAAAATTGCAGGTTCTTTCTTCCACTATCAAGAACGACTAAGTAAAAGACCATCATTTTTTATTTCCCTAAAAAGATTGATTCTAAAAAGACAGAGAGAGGCGATGTTTAGAGATACAGGTGAGACATTTAAAGAGACAAAGCCTTGAAAGAGTAAGTTAGGGGGACATGGGGCCTCAAAGCAGCACAAACAATGGCTTCTTCAACAAAACGATTTGGGGGTTTATAAAGAGATTTAGGAGAAAAAGAATGTCACGGTTTGGGTTTGTTGTTGTTGTTTAATATTATTTTTTTCCATAAAGGAAGGTAAAGAGAATGGGCATTTCTGAGAAATGACTTTGAAGTTAGAGGTTTTAATAATTAGGTGGGCATACAACTGATTTAACAAGATAGACTGCATTGCAAGTACTTCTGACGCCAAAGATGTCACTTATTGTGGGAGGCCACACAGCCACTGGAGTAGTGTTTTTATGGTTCAAATCCCCCATCAAGTGCTTGGTCTGCTTGAAGAGATCAGTGCTTGGTAATGAGTGATGTTTCTGCAAACGTCTTGGGGTATGCCTTAGACAAGTTTATTTCAGGTCCTTTGTTCTTCTAGAAATGGTTCAAATAAAATAAGATGCTGTTCTTCACTTGAGAGACTATTTGGCAGGGGTTGGGAACAGGGCAAGTGCTTGTGGTTTAACAAACTTGTAGGGAAGCCCTGTCTCAGTAAAGTGCATAAATTACACTAACCTTAAAGGTACAGCTAGTGCATTTTTACACATACACACCCATGTAAAAACCCTCAAAAGCAAAAAGGAGACCATTTCTATTCTGCAAGGAATGTCTTCTTGTTCTTTTCAATATGTACTCTGGCCAATCTGATTTTTGTATTGTTTGTTGTTAGTTGCCATATACAATACAATGGAATAAAACATTGTCTAGTCCTGTATGCATGATCATTTGTATACGAGAGAGTACTATGGTACATTGGGTTTTCACTGACTGATTTTCTAAAGTAGAATGTGAGATCTTTCTTTCTAATATCTAAAGCTGGAAGCTTCACTAAGGCTTTTTAAGATTCTAAACAATAGTTGGCCAAGGTACATTGCTCAGGTTGTTATAAACACAGATTAATTGTGCCTATTCTTAGTGCTCGGGATAGTGCCTTGTGGTAAGAAGCTATGCTTCAGTCCTGAAGACATGGAGTTCAAATCCACCAGTAAGTCCCTGGGTAAAAGATGAGGAATCCCCTCCCACGTGATTAACTGCCTCTAAAAACCTGCTGGAAGGAGAGCTATGAGTCAGCTCTGACTCAAGAGTGCACAACAACAACAACATTCTTAAACTTCATGCAAACGTAGAAAGACAAACTGAACTGGTTTTCCTGTACTCAAGAGTTTATCCCACCACTTTTCTATCAGTTTGTCTTACTGTGGTGGCTTACTTGGTGTTATGATGCTGGAAGTTATACTACTGATACTACAAATACTAGTACCCAACTCTGTCTTACTAACGTGACATGACTCAAAATGGGGAGACACAGCTACAAGCACCCAGTAGTAATTGAGACATAGAATGCAAAGTATTAAACGAGAAGAATTGGAAGTTGTCAGTAAAGAAATGGAATATTCAAAGACTGATGTCCTAGGAGTGAGTGAGTTGAGATGGACTAGTCCTGCCATTTTTAAACACATTCTCTTATGTTCTTCTACAGTGGGAATAAAAAATTGAAGAGGAAATGTTAGGAGTTAGGTAGCTGTTAAACAATTTGGGGCAAAAACACAGGGAAGGAGAGTAAAAAGGAAAGTTAAAATCATAAATTTCTTTGTAGTTTCAGCTGGATCTTTGCAAACAAGCTATTAGAGAACAGCTTAAGTCCATTTTAGATAAAAAGTGTTTAAACAAGAGTGCAAAATCTAGTCCAATCAGAACCAGGAGATATGCATGCTACCTTATAAGGAAGATTATAATGCCTTAGAAAGCTGACACATGTAGTAAGAATTACCTCCAAAGTAGCCTAATTAGCGTCCAAGTAAATGAAGACCTAACACAATCAGTGAAATCTTGAACAGTGGATCATTGTAGGAACCTCCTACAACATCATTCCATTAGCAGAAACATCACTCACTTGCAGTGCAAGATGAAATAGATTGGCTTCTCAAGAGTACTGAAGAGCAGTGACGTCAGGCTGGAGACTAAGGTGTGCCTTAGTCCAGACTAGACAGAAATAGAATTGATGCCTTTGAGCTGTGGTACTGGAGAAGAGTGTTGAATATACCATGGACTGCTAGGAGAACAAACAGGTTTGTCCTGGAATAGGGTGAAGCTAGAATGCTCTTGGAGTCAAGGATTCTGAAGCTTCGTCTGTCATACTTTGGGCATGTTGCAAGGAGGGACTGATCCTTGGAGAGGGACATCCTATTTGGGAGAGTGGAGGGACGGCACAGGAGAGGAAGACCCTCGATGAGATGGATTGATTCTGTGAGTGGAGTGGTGGAATGAGTGTGTTTGAGGCGGCGAGGTTGGCACAGGATAGAACGGCATATCGGGCTCTTGTACATAGGGTCGCTAAGAGTCGCAAGCAACTTGATGGCACCTAACAACAACAACAACAAACCCCTCTTAGCCCATTTCCTCTCCTAACTCCACTCTTTTTCTTTTAGAGAGTGACCTGTTCCCTTCTCTAGAACATATTGCCTGTATTTAATTTTCACGAATATAATACCTTCTTTAAAAAAAAAAATTCTTGTCTCTTTCCTATCCTTCTTGGCAAGTCAAACAACCCTGACTTTTGCCATTCATTGACACTGCAGGACCCTGGTCACTGGAAGACCAAACAGAGGTTCTTTTAAGAGCCTTTTACATTGCTTTACACTCCCTGGTATCTTTAAGATACTACTGGCATTGTCTCTTACCTGGCTCAATTCTTTGTCCAGGCAAGGGAGATTGAAGCCAGAGCACTCATGGTATGTTAATATTTTGGTGTCAAAAGCCATGTGATTTGTGTCAAATCTGGTAACAGAATGATATTACATTCATTATCAGAAAGAACATTTCAAAACCTATCCTAAAGTAGAATGTTGTCAATGATGGGATAATATCCATATGTATATAAGGAAGACCTATTAATATGACTATTTTTCAAATAAACACACCATCCACCAAAATCAAGATGAAGAAATGGAGAATTCCTACCAACTTTTGTGACTCTCGAGTTGCCTAGTGGTAAAGAACTTCTCTGCCAACCCAAAGGCACAGGGTTCATATCCACCAACTTCTCTACATGAGAAAGATGGGCAATCTCCTCTCATGTGATTTACAGCCTCTGAAAACGCAATAGTGGATCAGTTCCAACTCAGTGGTACATAAGAACAATAGCCAACTTCTGCAGTCTGAAATTGACCAGACATGAAATCAAGAGACTTTAGTAATAATTGGTGATTAGAATATAAATTTTGGAAATAAAGAAGAAAGACTAGTAGTTGCAAAATATGGCCAATGTAAATAAGGCCAGAGATCTCATGACAAAATTTTGTCCAACTAATGGCTTACTCATGGCAGGTATATTTTTTAGAAAACATAAGTGGCATTTATGCATACGGGACTTGCCTCATAGAGTACACAGGAATCAAATCAACTATATCTATGGGAAGAAGTAGTGGAGCAAGAGCTAAATATGAGAAAGATCATCAATTTCTCATATGTAAGTTCAAGTTTAAGGTGAAAAAAAAGAAAAGAAATCCACAAAGTAAAAACACAGCCTTGAGTGTATCTCAACTAAATTTAGAGATTATCAAATGACCAATGAGTGCACAAGTTCTGAGGTGAAAGAAGTACATCTTATGTGAAGAAAGCAAAGGGTCCTTAAAAAGACAAGACTGAAAGAAAAAAACAAAACAAAGCATAATGGAACGGGCTTTGTAATATGCTTTTAGAACATTGCCAGGCTAAAGAGAAAAGAAGAAAGAATGAAGAAGTTGAACAGATTATTTCAAAGGGCAGCTCAACAGGAAAAAGGAGTTATTAAAAAATGTTCAAATACTGGAGTTAAACAGTAAGAAATAAAAGCAGGCAGCATTTCTCAAACTGAAATAATTGAGCAAAGAAAATATAAACCTCAAGGCACAATAGTGAAGGATTCCATGGGCAGAATTTTAAATAACACTGGAAGCATCAACAGAAAGTAGAAGACAAATAGTTACTGTACCAAAAATAATTGTTTGATGTTGTGGTGTTAAGAGTTTTATTGTTCAAAATGGATTCATGAATCATTGACTTTGCCATGTGGATGGTTGAAAATATGTGAACAGGGCATGTTAGCCTACCCACAAGGGTATTGGCTAGTCTCTCTACTAAATTGAATAGGTTCAGCAGCAATCACTTGTTATGCATCAGAGAGCTAGACCATGACTAGGGATGATAGAAAGAGAATTGATGCCTTTGAGCTGTGATGTTAAAGAATAGTTGGTTTTCTCTGGTCACTAGGGTATTGTTATTTAGAATTTTGGACATTGGACTGACTCCTGATATAGAAGTCTGTGATGATAGCCATTTCCCTCGTGTAATGATCCCTGTATGCGAAAGTAAGAATCAAAGATTTTTCTTTAAAGATCCAGATAATAAAAATTTGGTTTTATGAGTGTGTATGGAGGGTTGCAAACATCATCAAAAATGGTTAATTCTGGATTAAACTAAATTAGAACTGACTGAGATTGTTATCTTTGCTTTCCATTAAGCATCTCAGATGTATATTTTTCTTTCATTTTGATCCTGGCATAGCCATTTGGGTTGACTTAATGGTATCAGCTGCCTCTACTCCCTTCCCACCTTTCTAGAACAGTTTCTTTTTCTTACTCTTCTTTTCCTTTACCCCTCTCCTCCCTTTCTTCAAAATCTATGAAAACGTAGAAACAACTCCATTTTAACAATTGTTAAAATTCATGAATTTTAACAATTCATCTTAAAACAAGATCAGAAATTTGCTTCAGTATTAATTTAGCCTAAGGGCTCCAATTTGCTAGCTCTTGCTCTATAAACTTCCAAATTCTTTCAGGTTCACTCTGTGTGGGATGAATATCTCCTGGGTTCTTAGCTCACCCTATAAAGTCTCTGGAAGATTATGGGCCGTTTCAGGTCCATCCATCTGTAAATCCACCCTATCCATAGTACTTTATAGCTCCTGGACTATGCAGGGCAATAGATCAATGGGATGAAAGAAACATTCTTTCGTTTCATTTCTTCTCAACTAGTTGAGATTTCCATTTGCCACTGTGTTTGTCTGAGGCCCCGGACACAGGACACAATGGGTCTGCTTTTAGTGACATGGGCAAGCAGCATTCTGAGAAACATAGAGAATAGACACACAATATCTCCAAATTTTCTCCTTTCTCTGCCAGCAAAAGATTCTCTATTTCTTTTTATATTTTCTAAATTATCATGTATGTGAAACTCTTCCAATATGTCATAAAAAGATTTATTTTTTACTACATAATAGGGGAATTTGAAAATTTAGAAATGCCTTTTGTTACCACCCAAGTTTACATTAGCTTTTTGTGAAAGAATTTCAAACGCAGATCGACAGTTCATTGTCAATTTTTGTTCTAAGTTGCCATCTATTTGACTAAATCTCATCAGGATCCTATGAACAACAGGTGGTAACCTTACTCTATCTTGCTTTCCTGAAATCAGAAACCTCAGTCTTCATGGCACATGATTATTTTCTCCTATACTTTAACTTTGGTTAAATGGAATGGACATGAATGTATTTCAAGATAAACTCGTAAGCTGCTAACCACAAATGTCTCATACTTTACAGGAAGCACTTAGCTTCAAAAAAAATATAAAGCCAAATATTCTACAGTTTTATATTACAATCATTTATTTAAATATTTTAAGTCATCATTTATTCATAAGGCTTCACTTTTCTCTTCCGAAGATATTTGGCATGATACAACAACTATTAAAAAGCACTCATAATCATGATCACAGCAATTATTATATTTTCTGGCAGTTCCTCATCACCTTTGCATAGCAGCCTTCCCCAGAGATCCAATTCTGCCCCTGAGCCGGGAGCATCCGCCCTCAGCAGAGGTTCCAGACAGGGTCTCTGTCTGGCTCACCAGGACAGCCTTACTCATTCACACCCCTGGAACTAGAAAAGTGACTCAGTCTCACTCAGCAAAGCAGGAGGCTGCCACAATACTTAACTTTGCTTTTCCTCTCATGAGAATTTGTCATCTTATGATATTTGTAGGGTGAAATACAGCAGATCTGAAATTCCAAAAGCTTTCTGCTTCAGATGCCCTGTAATATGGCTCAGACTTTTGATTACAGAAAAAAGTGAGGATGTAAAGTATAAGGCTTTATATATTAAAGGAAAAGAATTGTCTGAACTTCATTCTCATACTCAAAATCTCACTGCCATCAAGACAGAATTCTGAACCTCTAGCAGGTCTTCAGAACTATAAATTTCACAAGAGCATACTGTCCATCTTTCTCCCTTGGACCGCTGGTGGATTTGAACTACTAGAGAGATGTCACTTTGGGGTTAACACTGCAACTTCTGCACTCTAGGTCATCATGGTCCCCATAGTTTCATGCAAAAGAACCAAATTCTCTTTCGCTAGTCTCTGTCTGTCTCTATGCCTCTGTATGTGTTGTTGTTATGTACCATAGAGTTGACTACAACTCATAGCATCCCTATGAACAATAGCTCTCAACCCTGCCCTATCCCAAATCAATCTCACTGTCTCAGATACATCTGGCGCTGTTACATTAACCACTGTGTCAATTCACCTCATCCAGGATCTTCCTCTCCTGTACTAACCCTCCACCCTTCCTAGCATGATGTCTTTCTCCAAGGACTAGTCTCTCCTGGAAATATGATAAAAGTATGTGAGAGAAAGCTACAAAATTCTTGCTTCCAAGGAGCAACCTGGCTTCACTCTCTCCAGGTCAGACTTGTTGGGGTTTTTTTTGTTTTTTGTTTTTGTTTTTTTTTTGGTGGTTAATTGTATGTTCAACCTATTCTCCAGCACCACAACTCAAAAGCACCAATTCTTCTTCTGTCATCCTTAGTTATTGTCCAGCTCTCAGATATATAGCAAGTAATTGCAAAGACCATGCCTGGATCAGGTGCACCTTAGTTTCCATCCGGACATTGTTGCTTTTCAGTACGCTGAAGGGTCCCAGACAGCAGACTTCCCCAAAGCAACTCATCTTTTGATTTCCTGATTTCTGTTGCCATGGGCTGATTTTGTATATAAGAGAAATAAAATTGTTAATAATCTCAATCCCGTCTCCATCTAGCAGGATGCTGCCAATTAGCCTGGTAGTGAAAATCTTTGTTTTCTTGATGTTTTACAGCAAACACTTAAGGTTATCCTCATTTTTTACAAGCAAAGTTGTGTCAGTGTATGAGAAGATAGATAGATAGATGTCAGTATGCATGTGTGTGTGTGTGTGTGTTGAGACGGTGCTCCATTACTACTCACTTCTTAGACATGTTGAAGAATATGAAGTGAGTACCATAAATCCAAACAGTTCAAGAACAGGCTTTCAGGCTCACACACCTGAAATATCAGTATTGTATATAACTTTCTTTGGAAATTTTCTCAAACATAGTCATTGATTCTCTCCACTATACTTTCACTACTGGGTTAACTAAATGTCCTAATTTTCCCAGGACTGTCCCAATTTTGGCATTAAGAGGTCCTGCATCCTGAAAGTCTCTCAGTCCTAGGCAAAACAGGTACAGATAGTAATCATACCATTGGGTTCAATATTCACTCTCTACTAGAATCATCTCATGATCTAGTGGTTAGAAGCTGCATTGCAATCCCAAAAACATACAATTCCATCTGCCAGCTGCTCTGTGAAAGAAAGATGGGCAATTTCCTCTCATGCAAGTAACTGCCTCTGAAAACCCACTGGAGGGGGAACTATATGGGTTGGTTCCAACTTGATAGTACTCAACAACAACAGAATTATCTAGGGAGCTCTGGCAGCCTGGTGGTAAGGAGCTGTATTGTTAACCTAAAATACACATGATGCAAATCTACCAGCTGCTCCACAGGAGAAAAATGGGCAGTCTTCTTCCATGTGCTTTGTTGTTATTGTTGTTATGTGCTGTTGAGTCATCTACAACTCATAGTGACCCTATGCACAATAGCTCTGAATCCTGCCCTATCTTAAGCCAATCTCACTGTTTTGACACACGTATGCTAATTATTCCAGTTATTGTGCTAGGCCATCTCATTTAGGTCTTCCTCTCCTGCATTGTCCCTCCACCCTTCTAAGCATGATGTTCTTCTCCAAAGACTGGTCCCTCCTGGGCACATGACCACCCTATGTAAGGTGGAGATTCATAATATTTGCCTCCAATGAGCAAGTTGGTTTCACTCTCTCCAGGACAGACCTGTTGGTTCTCTTGGCAGTCTATGGAATTTACAGCTTCTGAAAACCTGCTGAAGGGTCAGCTCTGAGTTGGTTTTAACTTGACAGCCTGTAACAACAATATCATAGAATCATCTAGGAAAGTCTGATGGCCTAGTTTGTAGAGTATTGTGCTAACCCAAAAGCTATACTTTGCTAATGGTCTAAATTTATCAAAAACTCTGTGAGAGAGAATGGGCAATCATCTTTGTGATTTACAGCCTCCAAAATCTAACAGAATGTCAGTTGTAAATCGGTTACAAGTCAACAGCAATGAGAAAATCACCTGTAAGTTCCTTGGTGGTACAAAAAAGTTAAGCATTGTACTACCTTACTTAAATATTGTAGGTTTGCTTCCAGAGTTACTTTGGAAGAAAGGCCTCATGGTCAACCTTTAAAAAATATTTGCATTTGAAAGTTGTATGGTATACACTTTTATTCTGAAATATTTTTGGAGCACTAGGGCTGGAATCAATTCAATGACAACTTGTTTATGGAATCCACTCTTAGCTGACCTTCCATAGAGTTTATAAGGCTATAAATCTCACAGGAGGAGAGAGTCTATCTTTTTTTCCAGGGAGCAGCTAGTGGATTCAAACCACTAGAGACAGAGCCTTAGAGTTTATAGCACTATTCCCCATTGGGTGTTCTAATTAAGCTCCCCCAGTACATACAGAATCATCATGAGTTTAAATCAACTCAATAACAACTGGTTGGTTGTTGATTTAGTTCAATTTAGTTACTTGATTTCTTTCCTTGATTTGAACTCCTTAATAATAGAAATGATGTTAATATAAAAAATAATATTGAAAGGAGAACTTAAGAAAAATGAATACATGAGTGAACAAATGAAAAAGATAGGCTAATCTAGTAAGATTTTTCACAGTTTGAGAGATCCATTAATCATTCTTCCCTGAAAGAGTGGCAAAAATGTATTATTACTTTAGTAAATTTATTCAAATTATTCACAACTCACTCATAAAGGGCTTGAATTAGGAACACACATATCATGATTGTGAGCAGTAATTATACCTTAATGAGGAAGGATAAGTGCTGATACAATTTGTTTGCAAATGGCCGGTGAGAGAGTAAAGCACCTGGAGATGAATATAGACATCCATGAAGGAAAGACAAGAGGTCAGGATTAGGTTTCTGGCTTATTTTATTGTCAAGTGAACCCACTGTACCTATGTTATAGTTTAAGAAGTTGACCGAATATTCAAATTCAAGAGAACCTTTTGTTTTCATTCAATTAAGCAACTTATGGCAGGCAGATCCACCTAGGAATGATGAAGGATGAAGGAAACATCATCATCCCCAAGGATGGGAAGGAAACAAAGATGAGTCTGGCAGTTGTTAGGTAGTCATGTTAAATGCAAGGACCCTTATCCAGGTTCTCTTGTTCGGACACCACTGCTTCTAGCTTCTAAACCAGTGACCTTAAGTAGATAATAAGTGCATTGTTGTTGATGGTGGTGTATGCTGTTGAGTCAGAACCCACCTATAGCTGACCCTCCAGCAGGTTTTCACAGGCAGTAAATTGTACAGGAAGAGATTGCCTACCCTTTTCCGATGGAGCAGCTGGTGGATTTGAATTTGCGTGCTTTTGAGATCACAGCACAGCTTGTTACTACTGTGCTACCAGAGCTCCCTATTTGACACTGTCTTGTTGTTGTGTGACATCCAGTAAGAACTGGCCCATACCTGACCATCCCCTGGGTTTTCAGAGGCAGTCACACGGGAGGAGATTATCCGTCCTTCTCCTGTGGAGCAGCTGGTGGATTTCAACCACATGCTTTTGGGATTGCAGCATGGGAAAAACAAGCAAACAATCAAAAACCCAAAAACCCAATACCCTAACAAGAATTAAATAAAAGTTTATAGTTCTTATTGTTCATATTAGGCAGCACAGAATGCTTTGAGAAGAGGGCAACTTAATACAAGGAATTGTACTACATCTACATGATCAGGGTTGTGTAAGCATTACTACAAAATCAACTTGCTTTCTATATAGTGTCCATACTTCAATGTATTTACAGATTTTCTGGACCTTGTCTATGCAAATACGTTAATGAAAATAATTCTGCTTCTCCTCTGAGTATGGGGTTGTTGTAGTCGTTGCTGATTTCCATCAAGTCAAGCATAACTCGGTGACCCCATGAACAAAAGACCTAGTGCCTTTGTATTAATTTCTACAAGTTCAAAGTGTTTTCATAGGCATGTGGTTTAGGAAGCAGATGCCATTCCTGCTTCCAAACCTGTCCTACAACTGGGAGCTCCACTAAACACTGACCACATTGGTAAACCATTATGGTATTTGATACCCCAATGGCACAAGGTTTAGCATCACAGCAAACCCATTACTTCAGTACAGTGAATTGACAAGGAGTGATGTACAAAGTAGTAGAATGTTCCTCCAAAATATAGCAACACTAGCCTCACTTAGTAGTGGTTAAGTGTCGTCAAGTCAAATATATAGTTTATGCAAAAACATTTTGGTCACAAATTTCCTGTGATAATTAGTCACTATCTTAACCTTAATGCCCTATTCACTAAGGAAAGTTACATTTTCACAGATTCCTACTCAATTAAAAAGCAGAAGTAAAACTAAAGAAAGTAAAGTATAAAATACAAGAAAAACTATTCTAATCTGGACCTGAGCCAGGTAGTCTTGATAGTATAGATGGCAAATGTTTCAGGTTTGAAGATAAGCTTACATATGCCACTTTTTTTTTTAACTTTTCTTTTTTCTTATTGTGTATCTTTGAATCAGATCTGACTGGCCCTACTTCTCCCCCCGGAGCTCTGGTGCATTCAAACTGCATGGCTTCGAGATTGCAGCGCAGTTTCTTGCCAGTAGGCCGCCAGAGGGCCAATATTCCACCTTTTTGATGAAACCTCTGGTCGGAGGAATGATCAATCATAATGGCGTCATGTTTCTTCTGAAAGGACCTTTAGTCACATTGTCTTTGTCATATTAGGAGTCTTGAATCCTTTCTGTAGTTAGACTGCTTGTCTTCAACTTGTTATACACCACCAACAATCTTAGGAGTGATTTTATTTTCACTGAGGTTAATATTGCAAGAAGGAGCACATTAGAGAAACAATGTGGCTTCGCTAAAATGGCTGCCTTGGGATGAAAAATTACTCTGGGTTTTTATTAATTAAGTTTTTATTACACCATTAGTCCTTTGAATATTAGGGATGATAAGGGCACTGTAATCTCTGGGGGGGAAAAAATCACTAAATTTTTGAAATTATTTGTCCAGTGAAAATTCATTTCTCTATCACCATTTTTGGTGCTTCTCAGGTGGGAATGCTACTTGCAGCAAGTTTATTAGTTTCTAGGGTAATTGTTGCATGTCAGCAAGAAAAGTTATACATACTCGTAGCCTTTAGATGATGTGAATAATTGCTTCTCAGTGTTTTGGCTAAGATCAAGTGCATATGACATGAACTGAATATAAGTTGCCATCAGGCATAGGTCCAAAGGCAAAGGGTATTTCCCAGGTGGTATTTTAAAATGTTTTCCTGGGTTATGACAAAGATAAATGAGACAATAATGTAACATGTTTGGGGCCCTCCCTATATTTTAACAGCAGTATTTCTTTAACATTTCAGCCATTTTATCCTATTCTAGTGGCATCTTCTTTCATGAAGCTTAGTTCATTAAAGCATGTAATAATTTAGATAGGACAAGTTTCTGGGTAGAATTAAGTCTGTAGTTCAGCAACAGAATCTTGAAAGCATTGTCCTTTCACCCCATATTTTAATAACATTCGCTTCAGCCATTTGTTGATGTTGTAAAGCCTTCTCTTCTGAATTAAGACTGACAGTGGTTGGTCTTGTGCATTTGCTTTAAAGGATTCCCTTTTCTATTGAAAGAGCAATCATTTGGGAGACTACTTGATTGGTTGTTCAACCAACAAAGGTGTTCCTTCTGATTTCTCCTGTCTGAAGAACTCTCTCAGTTTGGCATTTTCATAACAGTGATTTCATAAGGAAGTCATAAGCCATCTAATATACCTGCCACCAATGTTTCCACTTTTCTTTCTAAAATTTTTGTGGTACTCTTAAACTCCAAAACTAAATATACTACCCTCAAGTCAGTTCTAATTCAGAGAGATCTGTCCTGGGATTCCAAGATTTTATTTAAATCCTTATAGAAGGAGACTGCCTCATCGTTTCCCTTGAAGTGGT
The DNA here is from genome assembly GCF_000299155.1 of Elephantulus edwardii. Classification (NCBI taxonomy): domain Eukaryota; kingdom Metazoa; phylum Chordata; class Mammalia; order Macroscelidea; family Macroscelididae; genus Elephantulus; species Elephantulus edwardii. The sequence goes on along the minus strand of NW_006399812.1, from coordinate 4,184,362 downwards.
TGGTGGATTCGAACTGGCAATTTTGCAGTTAGCAGAGAAGCAGAAGTCAAAGACTCTTTGTTTTCATAAACTTCACAAACCATAGGCAACTCCAAAAAAGGACCTAAAGCCATACAAATATTTATGTACTTTTCTTTACTAGTTTATGTTATTCTTGTGTGCCATGGAGTCAGACCGATCCATAGCTGACTCTTCAGCGGGTTTTCAGAGGTAGTAAAATGCTCAGAAAGCGATTGCTCATCCTTCTTCCCTGGAGCAGCTGGTGAATTTGAACTGGTTAGGTTTAATGTAAAAACGGTTTAGTTTTATCCAGGAAATCATGCATAGCACTGATTTTCATTATTATTTTGAGGGAGAAGAGTGGTAGGTGCTAAAGAATGCACAATATGCAGTCTGATACGAGGTAAGGACAGAAGGAGAAATTCACAGGAAGGTAACCTCTTGACAGAAAATTGTTGAATCAAGGCTGACTTGTGTACAACAGATACAGTATGGAGCACGTAAACATGCAAAAGATTCCCTAACTGTATTTTTTACTAATTAAGAAGTGATATTATTGCTTAAAGACAAGGATTGTGCCTTTAAGCTAGTCATACTGAAGGCTATAGTGTCCTCCATGTCACTGTAGACATGTAAATAAGACTTGATGTAAAATCTTCCAGAGACTTCACGTAAAAATAAAGTCTGGGTGAGAAGAAGACAGTAAAGAAGTATATATTAGAGCTTCCCTGTTTGTTACAACTTCATGATGCTCTGACACAAGTTAAAAACAAAGCAGAACCAGCATTTACTTATTCTAAAACTATTAAATATCCTTTTGTTCTGTCAGAGTGGGTGTTTTCCCTTTTTATTTTTTTAAAACTGTGATTTCAGGTGAAGTTTACCGAAAGACTGGATTTTCATTAATTGATATACATTATGATTCCTTCTCTACCTCCCCAGTTTACTTTGTAATTCATGTCTTGTTTCAGATTTTATATATTTATGTATATATTACTTAATCATCCATTCCTTTCAGATGTCCTCCCCTTCATCTACTTCAGTGCACTGTTGTCTATCTACTCTTTTCCTGTTCTCCCCTCCCTATGTCAATTCCAATTTTACAACAGCAATATTATGAAGTATTTGTCATTTTGTGAGTGAGATATTTCACTCAATATAATGTCTTCCTGATTTATGTACCTGATTTATGTTGTATTGCGGTTTACAAGTTTATTTTTTCAATGCTGTTAATGTTCCATTGTGTGATGTACCCTAAGTACAATTCAATAGACAGTGTTTCTATCTTTGTTTAGTGGGCACTCAGGCTGATTCTATCACTTCTCTATTGTGATTAATGCTGCAATAAACACGGTGTGCACAGCTCTGGTTTCTTCAGGATGTATTCCTAAAAGTGGGATAAAATGGTATGTCTATTTTCAATTTTTTAGCAAGTGTCAGACTGCCTTCCATAGTGGCTGTACCCTTTTACATTTCCACCAGCAGTGTACAAGAGGTCCAATCTCTCTCTATCCTCATCAGTATTTGATATTTGCTGCCCTGTTGAACTTTGCTATTGTTCCTGGGCTGTGATGACATTTCATTGTTTTAATTTACATCTTTCTAATAACCAGGAATTCTTAACATTTCTCCATGTGTTTGTTAGTCATTTGACTTTATTCTTTAGTGAAGTGTCTATCCATTTTGTGATTGTTTGCCTTTTTCTTGTTGAGGTGCTAGAGTTTCTATAAATTTTAGATATGATCGTTTTATCATTATATAAATATATCTATATATTTATTATACATATGTCATTGCCAAATATTTTTCCCAGTGTGTGGGCTTCCTTTTTAACTTGTTGGAGAAAGTTTTTAATTTGCATAAGGATTTTCTTTTTAGGAGGTCCTATTCTTGTATTTTATTCTCTACCAGTTGTAAGTTTTATTGTGCATGGAATTCTATTTGTACCATTGATTAGGGCTTCTAGAATTGCTTCTAGTACTACTGAAAAAGAAAAACAAGGTAGGAGACATCACATTCCCTGATCTCAAAGACTACTACACTGCATAGTAATCAAGACAATATGGTACTGGTAGAGTAATAGACACATATCCGTAGAATAGAATCAAGGACCCAGAAATCAACCTATCTACTAATGGTCAATTGATATCCTACAAGGACCTGAAATCAATTATGTGGGGAAATGACAACCTCTTTAACAAATGGTACTGGAAAAACTGGACAGCAATCAGCAAAACCCACAACTCCATCAAAAACAAATTCAAGGTAGATCAGTAACTTAGGAGTAAAACTAAAGACTACAAAACTCAGCAGAGGAAAACTAGAATAGCTTTGTGGTATAGGATCACAATTACATATTCTGTGATTCCCAGTTTTTTCAATGTTACCCAGAATTTTATATGATCCACCCAGTAAAACACCTTTGCATAGTTAATAAAACACAAATAAATATCTTTCTTGCATTTTCTCCTTTCAACCAAGATCCACCTAGCATCACTGATGATATCCCTTATGATACAACAATGACATCCCTCTTGCCATGGCCTCTGCTGAATCTAGCTTGAATTTCTAGCAGTGTCTTGTTCCATTCCAGCCAATTTAAATAATCTTCATCAATATTATACTTCCATGTGATGTTAGTTATACTCTTGAATAATTTCCACATTCAGTTAGAGCACATTTTTTAAAAGAAGTATCTCTTTTATTTAGCAAAATATTAATCTCTTCTGGTTAATGGTCTAGGTTGCAATCTTCTAAATTTTGTGAGCACGTCCACAGCTGCATTTGTTTGTTGAAACATGTCAATTGATAGTCCATCCATTCCTAGGACCTTATTTTTCCCAGTGCCTCTTCAATGCAACTTGAATTTAATCCTTAATTATTATTGGCTCTTGCTTATATATGACTTCTTAAGATGTTTCAGTGTTGATCAATTCTTCTTGGTTTGTTGTTGCTAAGTGCCATCAAATTGCCTGTGACTCATAGTGACCCTATGTACAGTTCTGAACCCCAATCTATCCTGATCCAAACTTACTGTCTCTGGCACATCTATTCCCATTACCCTAGTCACTGACTCAATCCATCCCATGCTGTGTCTTCTTCTCTTATACTGTTCCTCTACCCTTTAAAGCATGACATAACTCTCCAAGGGCTGGACCATCCTTGCAACATGACCCAAATATGTTACACACACTCTCAGAATCCTTGTCTCTAAGGAGTAGCCTGGTTTCACCCTCTCCACATTGAACTTCTTGTTCTCCTACCAGCCTATGGTAGATTCAACTTTCTTCACTAGCACCATGGCTCAAAAGGCATAAATTCTCCTCTCATCCCTAGTCATTGTCCAGCTCTCAGATGCATAGTGAGTAATTGTGAAGACCATGGCCTGGATCAGGTACAGCTTAAGCTCCAGACTGACATCATTACTTTTTAGTACTCTGGCAAGGTTCATGATAACAGATATTTCCACTGCAATTCATTTGATTTCCTTGCTGCCAGTGCCAATAATATTGATTGTGGAGCCAAGCAAGCTGAAGATGTTAACAATCTCAATCTGTTCACTGTCTATGATGCTGCCAGTTGGCCCATTGGTGAGAATATTTGTTTTATTGATGTTGAGTTTCAATCCATATTGGATTTATATTTTTGGTTAGGTGACTATGTTTTTTTAACCATATTTTTGTTGGTGCTTCTCACATTGTTTAAGATTTTTGTCCACAAAATCATACCTTCAGTATTAGCAACTTGAGGCTTTGAATTTCTTTTTTATTCCTTCCAGCTTGAGAAATACTGAGAGTGTTTTCCCTTTTGATATTCTAACTCCACCTCTTTGCACGTTTCATTATAATAATTTACTTTCTCTTCTCAAGCTGCCCTTTGAGATCTTTGGTTCATCTCTTTTATTTCAGATTGTCTCCCCCTTTTCCCCCCCTCTCTATGCTCTAAATATTTATGTATTCCATTTCTTTCTTAACAATGTCCAGTTTCCCTACATTCATTCTTCTTACATTCCATGTTCCAACCACTAGCATCTGCTTACAACTGTTTCTCATTCTTTGTGATTCCATAGTTGAGATCTCATTCTCAGTTGCCATGTCTGCTAGTCTATGTGTATTCTATTGTACATGCAGACTTGTTATTTTAGAAGTGGATTGTCAATCCTTTTTCCTTATCTGATTTATTTTTTTTTTTCACATAGTATCTGACAGACAAGCATTTTAAAGAAAGGAGCAGATGAAAGACATTTACCCAAGTATAGAAATGACCGATAGATTCAGTGTTGCTACTCACTCTTGGCACATGTGCCTTGACCTATCCCTTTCCCTTCTCCACCAGCATCCTTTCCACTCCCGCCTATACCTTCAAACACCTCTCTTGCCTTATCCAGCCCTTGATATGATGGCTTAAGTCTCAGACTGTTAGGGCTTTTGTGATTTCAAGCACCTCATGCTGCTGTCAGTTTCTTATGCTGTGGCCAGTATCTCTTGAATTGAAGAGAGCTGGACAATGACTAGGGATGATAGATAATTGATGCCTTTGAGCTGTGGTGCTGGAGAAGAGTGTTGAATATAGCATGGACTGCCAAGGAAAACAAACAGGCTCATTCTAGAGAGGGTGAAGCCAGCCTGCTCCTTGGAGGCAAGGATTCTGAAGCTGACATACTTTGGTCATGTTGCAAGAAGAGACCAGTCTTTAGAGAGGGAAATCATGATTGGAATGGTGAAAGTAAGGGAGACCTTCGATGAGATGGATTGATACAAGTGACTGAGGTAACGAGGGGAGGTGTGTCAGAGACAGTAAGGTTGACACAGGATCGATCAGGTTTCAGGGCTGTTGTAAATAGGGTCATTATGAGTCACAAGCAACTCAATGGCACATACCAACAAGAAATACAATAATATAATTTTCAGAGTCTCTTCTGACACCTATTGTGTTTTTTCTTCCACTTCTGTCTTTGTAATTGACTTTTGCTTTCTTCATGGATGATATTCTTGATGTCATCCCACAACACATCTGGTTTCGAAATCATTAGTGTAAAATACAGCAAATCTATTCTTGAGATCATTTTTAAATTCAAGTGAGACTGACTCAAATCTGACTCAAATTATACTTTGGTTTTGTGGATTTGTTTTAATTTTTTTTCAACTTCAGGTCAAACTTTCACATGATTAATTGATGATCTTTTCCACATTCAGCTCCTGGTTTGTTTTGATTGATGATTTTTTTTTTTTAGCCTACAGCACCTGGTATTCCCAGGCGGTCTCCCATCCAAGTACTAACCAGGCCCGACCCTGCTTAGCTTCCGAGATCAGATGAGATCCGGCGCGTTCAGGGTGGTATGGCCGTAGACCTTGATTGCTGATATTGATGTAATTCTTTCCACAGATATAATCAATCGAATCCCTGTGTAGTCTACCAGGTGAGGTCCATGTGCATAGTCATTATTTATGTTTATAATAGAAGTATTTGCAATTAATAAATCATGATACAAAATTCTATTATTCTATTGCTAACCTGATTATTGCCTCTAACACCATATTTTCCAACTACCAATCATTCTTTGTTTCCAATTTTTGCATTCTAGTCATCAATTATTATTATTTACACATTGGCTGCATGTTCAGGTTGGTAGACATTCTCAATATCTTCATCTTTAGCTTTCATGGTTGGTGAAATATTATCCGAGTAATATTTGAATCAACAAGTGTTCTGGCAAAGAATTAACAAATGTCTCTTGAGAGAAATATGGCAAATATGCCCTTTAGAAACAGGGATGGTCAATCATGGTCTCACTTATTTTGGGCATGTTGTTATAAAAGGCCAGTCTTTGAACAAAAACATCATTCTGGGAAAAGCAGAGAGCCAATGAATGAGAGGAAAAACATCCTCAATGAGATGGATTGACACACTGACTGCAACAGAGGGCTTGAGCATAGTGGAGATCATGATAGTGGAGAATGGGTCCCAAGGTCATTTTGAGTCACAGTCAGCTTGATGACAGCTAATAAAAACAACAGTAGAGAACCTCCTTGTTTTGTTCCAAGAGTCTTTTCATTTCACACCAAGCTGAAGGCTATCTTGCTGAAATTATTTTATTCTATATTTTTGGTTTGTAAAATTCTGGATTTCTTACAAGAATGTAAAACTTTAAGTTTAGCTGGACACAGATGAGAATGAGATTTAGATGGGGTTGCAATTGATGCAGTTGCAATGGTAGTCATTTTTTCTGTTTAATTTGTCTTGTTTTTCCAAGATCTGAGCCATTTTAATACTATATGAGTCAATTCTTTGGTAGGAACCATTCCCTAGTTTTATCTGTGGCATTTGAATAGCTAAAGTAATCCAAACTGCAAGTCCTTTAAAAAATTAAATTAAGTGAAATTTTAGCTCTAGTTTTGTTAACTACTGATCTATAGTGTTCTACAAAGGTTTTAGCTAGGAACATCCTAAAATTATAAACATTTTAAACTTTATGACTTTAAACCTTTGTCCAGTTTATTTTCTGAGTAGCTACACTCAAGATTGTATTAAAAATAACTTGACTAACACTCTTGTTCAGTGACACCTGGTATAGTGTCAGAGTACTTATTTTTATAGTTATATTTTTCTGGATATCTCCAATTAGCTTCTTTCATGAGCTTTTCCTATCTTATTAACATGTTTATTAATTTAAGTAAGTTCAACAATTTAGGTTCAAGTTATCTATTAGGTTTCTAAATTGTGTGTGAATTTCTGAAAATCTTCTCAAGAGCTAGGAAGTTCTTTACAAAAGTGTGAAGTTTTGTTTTAGACAGGGAAAAGATAACTGATGGAGGCTTATTTGACTTCTCTGAGTATTTTATTTTAGAAGGATATTTCAAGGAAAGAACAGTTTGCACAACAATATTTTTGTCAAAATTCTTGTGGCAATATATCATTGTCTTGACCATAATCCCTTAACTGCTAACGGTAATTAAATTGTCCAGTTCTTATAGAAAAACAAATAGTAAAGCTAAACAAAATTTTATTTAAATTAAAGATTGTGTATAATTCACATTTAGGTCAACCTATACCAAAGACCTCAGGTTTGGGAGTTACATGTTGTAGTTGTAGTAGTAGTAGCAGTAGTAGTAGTAGTAGTAGTAGTAGTAGTAGTAGTAGTAGTAGTAGTAGTAATTAATATGCCATCTAATTGCTTGCAACTCACATTGACACTATGCACAAGAGCTCTGAATCCTGTTCTATCCTGAGTCAACCTTATTGTCTCTGACATGCCTACTCCCATTATTCCAGTCACTGAGTCAATCCATCTCACTCAGGGTCTTCTTCTTTTGAGCTGTCCCTCCACCCTCCTAAGCATGAAGTCCCTCTCCAAGAACTGGTTTCTCCTTGCAACATGTTCAAAGTACGTCAGACAAAGCTTCAGAATCTTTGCCTCCAAGGAACAACTTGGTTTCATCTTCTCCAGAGCGAACCTGTTTGTTCTCCGAGCAGTCCATGGTATATCCAATACTCTTCTCCATCACCATAACTCAAAGGGATCAACTCTCTTTCAATCATCACTAGTCACTGTCCAGTTTTCTGATGATAGCAAGTAATTGTGAAAACCATGGCTGAAAGTAAAGAATATCAAAAGAATATCTATTTGTGCTTTATTGGCTATGCAAAGGCATTTGACTGTGTGGATCATAAAAAGCTGTGGCTAACACTGGGAAGAATGGTAATCCTTGAGCACTTGATTCTTCTCATGTGAAACCTATACATGAACCAGGAAGCTGTTGTGCAAACAAAGCAGGAGAACACTGCATGGTTTGTAATTGAGAAGGGAGTGTGTCAGGATTTTATTCTCTCTCCAGACCTACTCAATCTGTATACTGAGCAAATTATCTGAGAAGTTGGACTCTATGAGAAGGAGTGTGGCATCAGAAATGGAGGAAGACTCATCAATAACCTGGTTATGCCAATGACACAATCTTGCTTGTTGAAAGTGCAGAGGGCTTGAAGCACTTGTTGCAGAAGATCAAGGAATGCAGCCTTCAGTATGAATTGCATCTCAATGTCAGCAAAACAAAGATTCTTAGCACTGCACAAGCTGGCACAATGGAAATAGGTGTGTTGGAGATAAGATTAGCAAGGGATAAAGCAAGGTTTAGGGCTGTTGTACACAGGGTCACTATGAGTTGCAGGTGACTCAATGGCATAACAACAACAGCAGTTAGCTCATATTGCTAACATATGACCTCTGGAAACACAGAAATAATGCATGTTTCCTCAACTCCATTGGTCGTTAATCCCGGCTTATTGGGCCAGCCTTTTAACTTTACAAACTCAGTTCAAAATCTGATGTAGATTTATCACTAAACAGTTGCAAAATACACCAAAGCAAGTTAAAAAATATTCTGCTAAATCGTTACAAAATGAGTTCCTGTCAAAACAACTCCAAATCATGGTGACTACATCTGTTACTGAACAAAACCATGCCTTAGGGATCTTCTGGTGTTCACCTACAAAAGCAGATGTCACTGGGTGAGTTTGAATGCCCATCTTTAGGTTAGTATTACAGTGTAAACCACTCATGTCATTCATTGGATCTTAATGATATTAAATACAATATCAAATATCTAAAAATAGTATATAAAGTTCAAAAGAAAGTTTAATTCTATCAATGTGACCTTTAAAACTAATCTTATTGAATAACATTCTGAAATTATGCAAATAGTTGCAAGGTATTTATTTCATCAGCTGTGCATCAATTTACTAATGAAGCTAATAAATTCAGAGATTGGGGACTTCTTTATGGAATTAGCTAATTAGTCTTCCATCAACATCCTGGTTCAATTAAAAAAATAGCTTCTTTTAAGGATGGAATTTCAAAACTTTAGATCTTCAAAAAGTCACTCAATTCCGCAATCATTCCATTTGTTCTACAGGGACCTACTAGACACTGAGGCAAACCCAAGCTCCTCACAGAAGTTTGATTCCATGACTGGGATGATACTGGATATTTTCTTGCCTTCCAAGGCTTCCAAGAGCAGTACCCACTCAAAATGTCCCAAAACCCACTCATCTATTGCCTTGGAGTCCATTCTAATTTATACTTGTCCCTCCAGCAGGTTTTTCAGGCATAAACCTTACTAGGAAGAAATTGTCTTTGTCCTGTAAAGCTGCTGCTGGATTCAACTACAAAAGACTTGCAAACTTTTGATAAACCACTTAAAGTGCTAAGAACTATACCACTGTAGTTCCTCCACTATTCCTCATGGCCTTTTAAATGTCAATAAGAGCTATAGTGTGAAGATAAATTACATGCAATTGGTATTTAATCCAATTTCATTCTCATAACAATTCTATAAGGTAAATATCATTATACTATTTATATAGGAGGAGAGACTAAAAAGTTTTAAGTATATAACTTAGATTTGACAGTTCATTGGTCAAATGAGAATTCTAACAGTGACAGTGTAATACACAAGTTGCATTAGTTCATTCCTAGGCCTCAATTTCTCTTGAATTAAATATATTCTAACAGAGTTTTGTGTTTTGTTTTTTTCATTATTATTATGTTGTGTATGTGTGTCTGTGTACCGTCAGATCAGATCTGACTGGTACAGGAGAAGATTGTCCCTCCTTTCCCAGCAGAGCATCTGGTGGATTAGAACCATGCATCTCTGGGATTGCAGTGCAGCTTCTTGCCACTAGGCCACCAGAGCTCCCCTTCTAACAGAGTTTTTAATAGGGAGCTCTGGTGGCCTAGTCCATAGGAGCTGCTCTGCTAGCCAAAGATGGTGTTTCTATGGGGTTTTGAATCCACCAGCAGGTGTACAGGACAAAGATGAATAATCCCTTGCAATTTAAAGCCTCTGAAAACTTGAAGGAGGTTCACTTATGACTTGGTTCTTTTCTTTTTCCTTTTTTATTTTTTTATGATTATACTAGTTTATTTACAAAATTAAAATACATTATTTTCCAGAACAGATTCCTCTGATTTCCTTGGTTCTAACAGGACACAAGGAGTGAAGTGAGGGAGTGAGTGAGTGAGTGAATGAGTGGCTATGGAATTGTAGAAGGGACAGAGATATAAAGGAGAATGACAGGCCTTTATATTTGTATCCACACTTTCCACATGCTGAATTCTAATACCAACCTCTAAGATCACTATTGTTTCTCAACTTTCAGTCATTAGTCACTCCTAGAAAAGTCAGAGTGGCTTCTGTTGTATAACAATTGTTGCTGGGACCTCTAGGCAGCTGTGACTTTATTTGACTAGTGTTTGTAAAGAGGAGCCTGGGTGGATGGGTGTGTGGGAGTGTTGAGAAAGCACTGCAGATTTAAGTAGCCTGCTTTTTGCAGTCAGGAATATTTTCCCTTTTCATTAGTGCACATTTTCCCTTGAGATCAGTATTGAGGCAGATCGACAGTGATTTTCTTCACCATCTGCATTTTATTTGTGGAGTCTTAGGACTATCACCAGTATTACATATGATTTTGTGCAGCTCTGTATTCAAAAGAGGAAAGAAAAACACATAAAAGACAAAACCTCTTTGCTATAAATGTGTAGAGTTAGGGTGGAGAGGAAGGCAAAATTAAGATGACATTTGATACAGTAAGAGTATGTGTTTTTGTTGGGTTTTCTGGGACTTATATGTTGTTGGTGTTGTTGTCAGAACCAACCATAGCTGATTCTCCCTTGGGTTTTCAGAAACAATTATTTGCATGGGAGGAGATTGCCCATCCTTCTCCCACAGAGCAGCTGATGGCCTTGAACCATGTTCTTTCAAGATTGCAGATCAGCTTCCTGCCACTAGGTCACCAGAGCTCCATAATTAATATTTTTATCATTCCTATACATTGTGTTTCATGCATGTACATTGTTAATTAATCTTTCATTTACATTATATTTCATTCATATATGTTGAGGGGGTTTTTCCCCCCTTACAATCATCATACTAGTGACTAAATTCGTGAAAGCATGTAAGCTAGCTAGTTCATAGCTCATGTCCTAATATCCCCCTTCTAAATAATCAATTTCTAAATTGTCTATCTCTATCAAACTAGTTCTCTGGGGGGAACAAGTATGCCCCTTTTGCTGAAGAAGCCTATGTTCAACTTTAAAACTTTAAGCATCTGCATCCACAAGAAAAGAACTCCCTGATCTCAAAACCTACCTTACAGCCATGGCAACCAAAACAGCCTGGCACGGTACGATACAGACATATAGACCAATGCAGTAGAACTAAGAACCCAGAAATTAGTCCATCTACCTATGGTCAATTGATATTTGACGAGGAATCAAAATGAATCAAATTAAGGAAATGATAAGCTTCTCAACAAATGATGCTGGCAAAACTGGACATCTACCTACGGAAAACTGAAACAGGATCTACAGCTCACATCATAATTCAAGGTGGATCTGAAACCTAGGAATAAAGCCCAAAATCATAAGGTTTATAAAAGACAAAATGGGACCAAATTTAGAAGCATTAACGTACAGGATAAATAGGCTTACAAATAAAGTCAAAGTTCACTACCCAGAAAAGATAAAATCAATGAATGGGATCTTCTAAAAATCAAGTCCCTGTGTGCAAAAACTCTTTCTAATAGGATGAAAATAAAACCTACAGACTGGGGGAAAAAAATTTGGCAATGACATCTCAGATAGAGGCCTCATAACAAAAGTTTACAGTATACTACAGGGTCTCCAAGAGAAAAATATTGATATCCAAGAACAGAATGAGCAAAAGACTTTTCACAAAGGAAGACATTCAGATGGCCAACAGACCAGTAAGAGTTTGTTTTTGTATGCATAGGTACTGGAGCGCTGGTGGCTTATTGGCAAGAAGCTGTGCTGCAATACCCAAGGCACACAGTTCAAATCCACCAGCTGCTCCTCAGAAGAACTGGCAGTCTCCTCAGACATGATTAACTACCTCTGAAAACCTGCCGGAGGGTCAGCCACGGGTCAGTTCTGACTCTATGGTATACAACAACAGCAACAAAAGGTACTGGTGAGACAAACGTGATGCGTGCTGGGTGGTAACAAAGTGATGTGGCACCTTAGTTTGGCTGATGGGGGAAAAAAATCATCACAGTGGGCTTTCAAATTTCCCACCAAAGTTGTAGAAAAGCACAGTACATAGAACTTACAGGGTATGAAGAAACACCTTTTTTTTAAAGTTTCTTTTATTGATGTATCTATGTTTAAGTATAAAGAGATATTATAAAATGTTTTTATTATTTGTGTGTGTGTGTGTGTGTACTGTCAAATCGAATCTGACTGATACAGGAGGAGATCATCCCTCCTTCACCAGGAGAGCATCTGGTGGGTTCGAACAATATACCTCTGGGATTGCAGTACAGCTTCTTGCCACTAGGCTACCAAAGCTCACCTAAAGAGAGAAATATATTTTTAAAAGTTTCTTTTGTTGATGCATTAGTGTTTAAAATATAAAGATAATGCTTTTCTACCAAATGTTTAAGTACTAGTTGTCTTCAGATTTAATCCTTAGTCTGGCACTTAATTTACCTCTTTGCATACCTTATATAAGTGCATCCTACTTTGCTTAGAATAGAAAGGAGCCTTGAATTTGATTGCTTAAACACTCAGCTGCTAACCCAAAAGAGCAGTGGTTTAAACCAGCAGCCACTCCATGGAAAATGATATGGCAGCCTGATCAACCCTACGTGGCTTATTTACTTTGATCTGTAGAGTTTAGTATGATGGTAATGGGGTTTTGCCTTGGTGTGACAAGCATGTTATTTACTATGATAAGCAGATATGTGAGAGGTAAAATCTAACATCTCTATTTTCTTCTATAAGTACAACTTAAATGCTCATGTTCATCTCTTGATAATTTTTATATATAGGATCTAGGTCTCATCAAGTGTAAAAATTCAAGTTAGAGAATTAATTGTTCAAATATACTTCATTTCCAATTCATTAGCACATGATTACAATATGAGGAAGCATGTGGTATGGTATTAGGATTGGAGAGACTCAACAGTAAGTTGCAGATGGAAACGTTGCATGTTGAAAGTGAGGAGGACTTGAAGCACACTGAAGAAGATCAGCCTTCAATATGGATTACATTTCAATGTAAAGAAAACAAGATCCTCACAAATGGACAAATAAACAACACTAAGACAAACGGAAGAAAGGTCATAGTCATCCATGATTTCATTTTATATGGATCAATACTTAACATCCCTAGAAGAAGGAGTCAAGAAAACAAAAGACCAGTAGCACTGGGAAAATCTGCTACCAAGGAACCTCTCCAAAGTGCTGGAGAGCAAGGATGTCACTTTAGAGAGTAAAGAGTACCTGGCCCATTCAGGTTTTTTTCTATGCATGAGAAAGTTGGACAGTAAATAAGGATTTGGGGATGGTGGAATGTTAACTTAAGGTCCTAGTTTCCTGAGACAATATTATAGCCATTTCTAGGGGCATGATATCCAGTCAGAGTTACTTAGAAACTATGTTTATCCATAAGTGTTTCTGAGCTTTAGTTTATTCATCTACAAAAGTACATTGAAAACTGTTGTTGTTAGAATTCAATTACATAATGCAAGCAAAGTTTGGAGGACTTGCCCTTTGGAATGCTTTATAAATATACTTAGCATTTTATTCTTTTATTTGTTAGATTTATTGTAATTCTGAGCTATAGGACCTGGGGTAGGGGGAAGCTTGATGTCAAGGATGTCAACTGCTCTATCCCATTATTCTTGGCAATCCTTAACAAATTTTCAAAAAGATTCTGAAAAGTATTAAGAAAATAAAATGTTAAGTTAAATATAACTTGGTCACGTTACCTCAAAATAGACAGCCTTATATCGTTTACACTGAAAATTTAATACACAAAGATAACCTAGCACAGTGTGTGCTTATAGAAAGTGATGTTGATCAATCAATCACATATGCTTAGTGGTTAGACAGCTGACTCACCCTGACAGCTAAAGACAAAACAGTTTGTAAAAGACACAGAAAAGTTTTTCTCTGCCAATAACCTACAAATAAAGGATTCATACTCTGTATTTCTATGTTCTTACATAATGCCATTTCAGTCTCCACGAATGCCTATAACGAGTCTGGAAAAGACATTGTTCATAGAATTTATACCCATTAATTTATTTTTAAAACAAAGAAATCTTATATATGTGGCATCTGAAGCCATCCTTATGTCATTTTAGACTATCCACTCTTAACTTAGATAATTTAATATTGAATTGACTTTTAAACATAGTTGTAGTCACTAGTGGGAAGTAAGGATAATGTATTTCCTATTAAGGTGGTTGTTATTGTTGCTGGTTTTGTGTACCATCAAGTCAGAAGCAACCCAGAGCTGAACCTCTGAAAGGGTTTTCAGAGGCAGTTAATTGCACATAAGAGAATTGATGATCCTTCTCCCACTGAGCAGCTGGTGGATTCGAACCAAGCACCTACAGGACTGCAACGCAGCTTGTTGCCACTAGACCACATGGTCTAAAATATATACTTGTCACACTGTTTGGTCTTCAAAAATCTGTGGGGTTTTGATGCTAATGATTTTATTTAATGAATGATATGTACACAATATAGGAGGGGGAAAATGTCCACCTTTGTTGGTAGGAACATGCTTCTGGGTGTTCTGAATAAGATCTTTTCTTAAAAGTGAAAACGTGTATACCTATGTTTATCACAGCTTTTTTCACAATAGCAAAGACTTGGAAACAACTTAAGTGTGCATCAACAAATGAATGGATGGGGAGGCTCTGGTATATTCACACAATGGTGCATTGAAAAACAAGGAACTCATGAAATATACAAAATGGGCGACCCTGGAGGACATTATGCTGAGTGAAATATCTCAGTCACAAAAGGACAAATATTGCATAGTGCTACGGTTGTAAAAGAGGACTGACACTGGGGTAGGGGAAAACGGAAAAAGATGGGATAAATTACATATACTGCATTGAAACAGATGAGGGAGATATCTGTTTAAAAGGGATATTGTTGTTGTTGTTATGTGCCGTCGAGTTGCTTACGACTCATAGCCACCTTATGTACAACAACCCTAAACCCTGCTCTATCCTGTGCCAATCACACTGCCTCTGACACACCCATCCCGATTACCCCAGTCACTGAATCAACCCATCTCATAGAGGGCCTTCCCCTCTTGAGCCGTCCCTCCACACTCCCAAGCATGATGTCCCTCTCTAAGGATCTGTCCCTCCTTGCAACATGCCCAAAGTATGTCAGACGAAGCCCCAGAATACTTGCCTCCAAGGAGTTGCTTGGTTTAATCCTCTCCAGGATGAATCTGTTTGTTTTCTTGGCAGTCATGGTACATTCAATACTCTTCTCCAGCACCACAGCTCAAAGGCATCAATTCCCCTTCTGTCCTCCCTAGTCATTGTCCAACTCTCTGATGCATAACAAGTGATTGCAAAGAGCATGGCCTGTATCAGGTGCACCTTAGTCTCCAGAGAGACACCGTTGCTCTTGAGTACTTTAGAGAGGTCCCTAACCACAGACTTTCTCATCGCAATACGTTTTTTGATTTCCTGGCTGCTGGTGCCAAGAGTGTTGACCGTGGAGCCGAGCAAACTGAAGCTGTGAACAATCTCAATCTCTTTGCCATCCATCCTGATGTTGCCATTTGGTCCAGTGGTGAGAATCTTTGTCTTCTTGACATTGAGCCTCAGTCCATTCTGAAGGCTGCAGTCCTTGACCCTCTGCAGCAAGTGCATGAGGTCCTCCTCAGTTTCAGTAAGCAGGGTTGTGTCATCTGCATAACACAGATTGTTAATAGATCTTCCACCAATCCTGATGCCACAATGATTGGGTATTATTGTCATGACAGGATTCCAGAACGAAGGCTGCACAATGAAGTGGACTTGACGGGAGGGATTGTATAACAATTAAAGAATTTTTCTTTTACTTTTCAAAGAGAAGAGCAAACTGGAATGAGGGGTGAGCAGGGAGAAAAGTACAACAATGAATGAATGGAAATCCAAAGTCTCCATAAACTTTCATTAAAATTGATAATAAAAAAATTTTCCTAAATAAATAAAAATGTCAAAAACAAGACACAAACAAACAAACAAAAAAATAGTGAGAGCTAGAAGTAAATGAGGAAAATTGAGAACTCTGTGAGTGCTAACTAGCAAACATTCAGAATAGAAAACCTAGGCAAAAGATGAGTAGCCAGTTGTTGCTGCTTCAGTGAATGATGAATGCAGCCTCTAATACCATTCGCTGATTATTTGAGTTTACTATTAAAGACTGAAAATCCCTGGAGGTAGCATCTGATGGCCAATCAAGCTCCATCTGATGTCATTAGGATAAACATTAGTTGGACAATGTGAGCCTATCTCCACTTAACATATGGTAGACATGATACCTATGGTAGACATGATGCTTGGAAAGGTGGAGGGTCATGAAGGAGAGGAAGACCATCCATGAGATGGATAGGTACAGTGATTATCAATGAGCTCAAGTATATCAGCTAAGATGAGGATAGCATAGGACAGGACAAGGTTCAGATCTGCTATTCATAGGATCACTATGAGTGGTGCTTAACTCAATGGCACCACACAACAACAAAAGATTACACACAATAGAGCATTCTCTCCTAAGCATTCACTCTATCAGTATTGAAGGTGATATAGTGCTGGATTCTGGATACCCTCAAATGTGGACTACTTCCTACAAATAGTAATAGCGATGGTAACAGTGATCTACTCTATTTAGGATTTTATTTATACCTTGAGTGATTTATAAATCACTTCCACATAATTAATCTCATTTTGTCATATTTACAAACCTAAGACCTACATAGCTTTGCATCCACTTTACAAAATAAGAACAAATGATACTCAAGGAGACTAAGGGATGTGCCCAAGTTTGCATTGCTTTGATGAGACTGAGTCGAAACCAATGCAATGCAAATTATGTTCTCCCTTACTATGTACCAGTTGCATACAAAAGTGACAATGTTCACTTGTATGCATGGTATTTTCAATTGTTTCCTATGTATTTCAAAGTTGGACAATGAATAAGGAAGACCGAAGAAGATGTAACGCCTATGAATTGTGGTGTTGGCAAAGAGCCTTGAATCTCCCATGGAATGCCAAAAGATTAAACAAATATGTCTCTAAACAAGTGCAACCAATGTGTTCCTTAGGGGCAAGGATGCTGAAACTTCATTTTGTATAACTATGGACATGTTGTCAATGACCCCAGTCCCCAGAGAAGGACATCATGCTTGGAAAGGTGAAGGGTCAGGGAAATCTAACAAAAACTACTTGGGAAGAGTTTTACAAATCAAAGAGTCATCTAGAATATTTAGTCAATAATTTCCTTTTTCAAATCAGAAAATCAGAAAATGAAATGATTCACCTAAGGAAAAACAAACAACACTGGAATACAGACATTGTGAAATTCAAGATCTTGCTCTTATTCCAATATCCTAATGTCCTGTCCAAGTCTTCTTCTTGTAAGCTCTCTCTTTGCATTCATAGTGGATCATTACTTTTACTACAAAAAAAAAAAAAAAAAAGAAAATGAGAAGTATAGCAAAGCTCCACACCTATGTATTATTGTTGTGGCTGGCTAGTCAAATCAGATTCCTAGCTAATTCTCCAGAGGGTTTTCAGAGATGGCAAATTGCACTGGTGGAGATTGTCCGTCTTTCTCCTGAGGAGCAACAAGTGAATTCGGAAGTGGAAATATAACTTCTTACCCAGTAGGCCACCAGATCTCCCTAGAAATATGCAAAACAACATATTTGTATGCTTATGGGCATCTTGGAAGCCAGTCTTTTTTATGCTGACGTGTCTAATTATGTCTGGGCCAATGTAAACACTTGAGCGCTGGCTGCTAACCGAAAGACTGACGATTTCAGTCAATGCAGATGATGTGCTTCAGAAGAAAAGCCTGAACAAATACCCAAACATTAAAAATTTACAGAGTTCTACTGACACACATAGGACTCTCATTAGTTAAAATCGATGTGACAGCAACTGGTACAGCTATATAGCACAAATACCACAAGTGAGTGAGTGAATTTAGTGATACTAAATTTCTTTTATTACAGTTACAGAGGCTGAAAATCTGAACCAGGGTCATTTTACTTGGACCTACAATCAACATTCATGCAAGCAAAGGTGAAGAATTCAAACCTACTGCATTGGGAAAATCCGTTGCGAAGGATCTCTTTAAAATGTTACATGTTAGGTTGTTTACCTTCATTTTGTTGAGGGGCTGGAGTGTTCTATAAATTTTAGGTATGAGTCCCTTATTAGACATGTCATTACCAAATAGTTTTTCCCAGTCTGTGGCTTTTCTTTTTACTCTGTTGGAGAAGATTTTTGATGTCCATAGGAATTTGATTCTTAGAAGGTAGAAATACCATTTAACCTAGCAATTTTACTCCTGGGAATATACCCTAAAAAAAAACTAGAGCTGCCACCCAAACAGATATATGCACACCCATGTTTATTGCTGCATTGTTCACAATAGCAAAGAGATGGAAACAAGCCAAGTGTCCATCAACAAATGCATGCACAGAGAAGTTGTGGTATATTCACACAATGTTATAATACAAAGCACTGAAAATACAAGAAACTGTTAAAATATTATACAACATGGGTGACCCTGAAGGATATAATGCTGAGTGAAATATCTCTGTCACAAAAGAACAAATGTTGCATAACAACATGGGGTTTGGGGGAAACCAAGAAAAGGGAATACATAATGAACATTGCATTGGAACAGATCAAGGAAAGAACTGTTTAAAAGGAATATATGATTAGTCATCATTTTCATGACAACAGTCCAGAATAGGAGGTGCATAGCAAAGTAGTCTGGGGTAATAGGAGGGGGGAAATTAGGTGACAATGAATATTTTTTTTCAAATGGGAGGATCTGGGAGGGGGTAGGAAGGAAAATGTGCAACAATGACTGAATGGAAATCTAATTTTTTTGTAAACTTTGATAACTAAAGTGTGACTGACACAAACATGATATTTTAAATTTCTTCATATGCATGTGAGAATTAGATAATAAATAAGGAAGATGGAAGAATTGATAGCTTTGAATTGTGTTGGCCAGTAATGTTGAATACTGAAATGGGGACAAGAAGGGTTAGTGGTAGGAGGCTGCACTGCACGAGGTTTGAATCCACCAGGTGCTCTGTGGCAGGAGGAGCAATCTCTTCCCATGCAATTTACTGCCTTTGAAAACCTGCTAGAGGGTCAGCTGAGAGAGAAGGCTCCAGTTCCGTGGTACACAACAATAGGGCCTCACCCATCAGCCCCTCCTGACATCGCTTCAAGGTCATTAACTACTAACATCTAGTGTGCACTGACCTTCATTTAAGGTGCTGTTTTCTACGGAAATTGGTGCCTGAGACAAACCAGCTGAAATATAACCAGTTTCCAAGGCATGAGCAGACGCTCTACTCTTGACCAGGCCTTAAACTTTGCCAAAAGTTACATGATGAGCAGCTGGGATTCAAACTCAGAAATAGGATCAACTATGCCCAATTACCAGAATCTTTCCTGTGGGGCCAGTTCCTGAAACTCTCACCTTCTGCCACAAATAAACAAGGCATCCTTTTCTTGCCTCAGAACTGTGAAAACTTCCGCCTTCTCTTGTCTTTGGAGAGGTATGTGTATGTATATTGCTGAGAACCCTCCCTGTCTTCTTTCTTATCAGGGTCATCTCTAATATACTCTTTTCTTACATGGGAAATTCTAGTCTCTCACTGAATAATTCCTGCAACTAGGAGAAAGGACCTGCAATATAGAAAGCAGATGCACTACAACAACCCCATGAAATACCTAAAAAGCAAACAAAATGCTTCAGGAGAAGCCAGAGTGTCCCCATGAGGCAAGGATTGGGAGACTTTGTCTCACATCCTTCAGTCATGTTATCAGAAGGGACTTGTTCCTGAAGACAAACATAATGATTGGAAGAGTAAAAAAGACACTGAAAAAGAAGATATATCCTGGGAAATTCATTAACACAGTGACTAAAGGAATTTAACAAGCAGTGTTTACTCCTGTTGTTCATGGGTACAACATTAGTACATTATTAGTAGCTGAGTGGTAACTTTTTTTTATTCTTCTCATTTTTCATTAGTTATCCTTTATTATTGCACTTTAAATTAATTTATATAAGTTACAAATATTATTTATCACAATGCTGCTGTTGTTGTTGTTATGTGCCTTTGAGTCTCTTGCAACTCATAGTGAACCTATGTACAACAGTCCCAAACCCTGCTCTATCCTGTGCCAACCTCACTATCTCTGATACACCTACTCCCATTACCCCAGTCACTAAATCAATCCATCTCATCGAGGGTCTTTCTCTCCTGCACTATCCCTCCAGCCTCCCAAGCATGATGTCCATTTGTAAGGACTGATCCCACCTCACAACATATCTAAAGTATGTCAGATGGAGCTTCAGAATCCTTGCCTCCAAGGAGCAGCCTGGCTTCACCCTCTTCAGGACAAACTTGTTTGCTCTCCTAGCAGTCCATGGTGTATTCAATACTCTTCTCTAGCACCAGTGCTCAAAGGCATGAACTCTCCTTCTATCATCCCTAGTCATTGTCCAGCTCTCTGATGCATAGCAAGTAATGGCAAAGACCGTGGCCTGTATCAGGTGCACCTTAGTCTCCAAACTGACATTGTTGCTCCTCAGTGCCTCGGAGAGGTCTCTGACAGTAGACTTTCCCAATGCAATTATTCTTTTAATTTCCTGGCTGCAGGTACAAAGAGTGTTGATTGTAAAGCCAAGCAAACTGATTTTGGCTAAAACACCGGAATTTTATAAAAATAATGATTGTGTAAACACCAGAGGCAACTGCAGTTCAGACAGACCAAACCATGTAACTTAAAGTATTGTAATTGGATGAGCATTGTTATTGGATCCACAATGAACACACTTGGGACAAGAAGTTGGGAAATCAGAAGATGAGTTTCATAGGGAAAATTTGCTGTCATGGATCTCTCCAGAGGGCTAAAAAGCAACTACATCAGTCTAAAGACAAACGTGTGCCTGGACCATGTCATGGTCTTCTCAATTGCTTGCTGTGCATCTGTGAGCTGGACAGTAACTACGAATGACAGAGAAAGAATAAATGCCTTTGTGTTGTGGCTTGGAGAAGACTACTGAACCTACCATGGACTGCCATGAACAAACAGGTTCATCCAGGAGAAGGTGAAACCAGGTTATTCCTTGGAGGCAAGATTTTGAAGCTCTGTCTCACATACTTTGGACCTGTTGCCAGGAAGGACCAGTCCTTAGAAAAGGACATCATGCTTGGAAGGATAGAGGGTCAGCACAGGAGAGGGAGACCCTGAATGAGATGGATTGACACAATAACTGTGGCAGTAGGCTCAAGTGTCTCAGAAACGGTGAGGTTAGCTCAGGACAGGGCAAGATTCATAATTGTTGTTTTGGGGGGGGGGAACAATGAGTCATAGTCAATTCGATGGCATGTAACAGCAACAACAATTTGGTAATCTTATTGGAGCACATTAAAAGGTTCAAAAGTAAAATAGCACAGAATTTCATCTTCATCCATCTGTAGATACATGTAAGGTAGATTTATAAAATGTTTTTGTTAGAACTAACAGGGATCTTTGGGGGCGGAAAGGTCATATGTTTCTGATAAAAAATTGACCCCAAGATTGTGCAAAGTTATTTCAGTGTTCCTTTTTCTTACAGTGTCACATGGTGTGATCCATATTTCTTCCACCACTTCCCCTCCAATAGCTATCACTTGGGAAGATCACCAAATATCTATCCCCCATCACCTGTAACTATCAGGCCATAGAGAGTACGGAGTCCCATCTGAGTGAGAGAGGTGTGAACAGGCCTTTATAATGAGACATACATTCCTACAAGGAATACATTCCTCTTCCAGCAAACATCTATCTCCACATCTTTTCAATCTATATGCAGAACAGATTATCTGGAAGGCTGGGCTCTGTGAGGAGAAGTGTAGCATCAGTATTGGAGATAGCTTGCTGAAACTAAGGAGGACCTGCAGCACTTGCTGAAGGTCAAGGATTGCAGTCTTCAATATGGATTGAAGCTCAACATCAAAAAAAACCCCAAAGATTCTCACCTCCAGGCTGATGGGAAGCAATGTCATGATAGATGGTGAAGAGATTGAGACAGCTTCCATTTGCTTGGCTCTAAAATCAACACTGTTTGTACCAGCAGCCAGGAAATTAAAAGAATAATTGCATTGGGAAAGTCTACTGTCGGAGACCTCTCCGAGGCACTGAGGAGCAACAATGTCAGTTTGGAGACTAAGGTGCACCTGATACAGGCCACAGTCTTTGCCATTACTTGATATGCATCAGAGAGCTGGACAATGACTAGGGATGATAGAAGGAGAGTTCATGCCTTTGAGCATTGGTGCTGGAGAAGAGTATTGAACATACTATGGATTGCTAGGAGAACAAACAAGTTCATTCTGGAGAGGGTGAAGCCAGGATGCTCGTTGTAGGCAAGGATTCTGAAGCTCCATCTGACATACTTTGGACATGTTGCAAGGCAGGTATCAGTCCTTGGAGAGGGATGTCATGTTTGGGAATGTGGAGCGACAGCACAGGAGAGGAAGACCCTAGATGAGATGGATTGACTCTATCACTGAGGTATTAGGGATAGGTGTAATAATAATAAAATTGGCACAGAATAGAGCAGGATTTAAGGCTGTTGTACATAGGGTCACTATGAATCACTAGCAACTCGATGGCACATAACAACAACAACAGCAGCAACAAGAATCAGCAAACATCTATGGTAATTAAGAATCACATAGCCTCCATTTGAATAATATACGATTACATATACATCCATTGTCCCAATTCCTGAACCAATTTATTATTAAAAATTTGGAGTACAAACAAATAAGTTAACAATATTTTATGATGTACACCAAAGCTTTAATGTTGTTAGACACTACTGAGTATACTATCACTTATGATGAAAATCTTTTTCTATCCCACACCATCCTTACAATCTCCATCATACTCAAGTCTACCTTTGTAGTTAGTGTGTCAATTTATCTGAGGATCTTCTTCTCTCACTGATCCTCTACTTTTCAAAGCATATCTTTTTCCAAGGACTAACATTTACTGACAATATGTCTAAAGTATGTGAGATGAAGTTTGACCATATTTTCCTCTAAGGAGTAACTTGTTTGTTTTTCCTTCAAGACAGAACTATACTATCTGTTGTTTCAGTAGCCAAAACATATCCAATATTCTTCACCAACACCACAATTCAAAGACATCTATTTCTTTTCAGTCTATCCATTGCCCAACTTTCACAAGCAAATAAAACAATTGAAAATACAGTGTTTGGGATCTGGAACATCTTAGTCTTTAAGCTAACATCCTAACTCTTTGGCACTTTAGTGAGGTTTCCCTAACAAAATATGTCTTTTGGTTTCTGCTTTGGACTGCTTCTTCCACAGGAGTTTATTATGGATCCAAGCAAAATTAAATCATGATAACTTCAATCTTCTCACCATCTATCACAATGTTGCTTATTGGTCCAGGGGTAAGGGGTTTTTTTGTTTTCTTTAAGTTTAGATGTGACCTATATTGAAGACTGCGCTCTTTGAACTTGTTCTGTCAGTGTTTCAACTCTTCTTCAATTTCTGCAAGCAAGTTGGTAACATCTGCATAAAGAAAGTTATTAATGAATCTTCTTCCAAACCAAATACCACATTCTTCTTATAGTAGATTTCTCAAAATATTTAGCCAGCATACAGACTGAATAGGTATGAAAAGATCCAACACTGACATACACCTTCCTTGATTTTCAGCCATGCAGTACCCCCTTGTTCAGATCTAATAACTGCTTCTTGTACAGATTTCTCATGAGCACTTTGGAGTTTTCATTCTTCTCAGTTTTCCTCATAATTCATTATGATTCATATAATTGAATTATTTTACATAATCAAGAAAATAAAAATAAACATCTTTCTGATATTTTCTACTTTCAACCAAGTTCCTTTTGATGTCAGTGACTATATCTCATTTCTCTGCTTCTTCCAAAGGCAGTTTGACTTTCTGGCAATTCTCTGTAGATGTATTGTACAAGTCATTTTGGAATTGTCTTCGGCAAGATTTTACTTGCTTGAGAAATAATTGCGTTGTTCAAGATCTTTGGCTCAGCTTCATCATATAGTCAAGAAGAATCTATTGTGCATCTATTATCTAGCTGTCTGCTCTAGAAAATAGGAAATAATGCAACATTACTTCTTTTAACTACCTGCATTCCTCTACTACTCACAGGATTTTCAGAGGCCTGTCATTTAAGAAGTGGATGGCCAATCCTACTCCCTAGTCTGTCTTAATCTGGGAGTTCTACTAAAAACCTCTCTACTATGGGTAACCTTTATAGCATTTGACACGCCAGTGGCATTAGCTTGCAGTGTCACAGCAACCTACAAGTTATCTCAGTACACCAAAGGCATAGACAAGTGCTATCCCAATTAGAAAAATCTTCTTCCCAGTTTTTTTGGAGAAAAGATTGAAACTGTCAGCATCTTAGTTGGATTCACAATTAATACCCTTGGTACCAGCACTCTAGAAACCAAGACATGTATTATACTGGGAAAGTTTGCAGTTGGGGACCTTTCCAAATTAATGAGAAATAATAATGGCAGTTTGAGGAATAAGGTGCATCTGATTCAGGCCATGATTTTCCAATCACTTGCTATGCATCAGAGAGCTATACAATGAACAAAAATGACCGAAAAATTGATGCCTTTGAGCTGTGATGTTGGAGAAGAGAGCTGAACATCCCATGGACTACCAAAAGAACAAACATATATATCTTGGATAGAGTG
Source organism: Elephantulus edwardii (assembly GCF_000299155.1). Lineage (NCBI taxonomy): Eukaryota > Metazoa > Chordata > Mammalia > Macroscelidea > Macroscelididae > Elephantulus > Elephantulus edwardii. The sequence goes on along the minus strand of NW_006399812.1, from coordinate 4,159,526 downwards.
CAGCCAGAGTGCTCTTTGGAGGTAAAGATGGTGAGGCTTTGTCTCACACATTTTCCTAGAAGGGGCTATTCCTTGGAGAAGGACATGATTATAGGAAAGGGAGAGGGTCAGTTAAGAAGAGGAAGACCCTCGACTAGGTGAATTGACACAGCAACTGCAGCAATGGGCTTTAGTGTGTAAGGAGGTGTGAAGATGAAACAGGATAGGACAAGATTCAGATCTGTTGTTCATAGGGTCATTATGGGTCACACTCGACCTGACAGCACCTAACAACAATGACAACAACAACAACAACAACTTTTCTTAACCTACACAGTTCAAATTCACAAGCTAAAGATGGGCAGTCTCCTTGTATGTGATTTATAACTCAATGGCCCCTAATAACAACTTCAACAACATTGTATGTGGGGGAGAGACTATATGCCTTCAATATCTAAAATAATATCTAAAATAGTCTAAATATTTTCCTATTATTTGATAATTTCCACATTTGTTGGATCAGGTCAATTGTATTATTTTAACTATTATTATGTTAAAGATGAATTGGTGTTATTTGAATATGTTTCCTTAATGGTTCTTCTCCTCCCGTGCAATTTACTGCCTCTGAAAACATGCTGGAGGGTCATTGCTGTCAAGTTATCACTGACTCATAGCTTATCCTCCAGGGGTTTTTTAGAGGCTGTATGGGAGATAGCTCAACTTTCTTTCGTGGAGCATTTGGTAGATTTAAACAATCTGGTGATTTTGCAGAGCAACTCTCCCTCTATTAGGCCATCAACTATCTTCTAAAGTTAGAATTTGACAATGATTTGACTAGGTACTATAATAAATTAGTTCTATTAATCAGCTTTAATTAATATTATAAAATAAATGCCTCCCCTGGAGGATAAGCTATGAGTCAGTGATAACTTGGCAGCAATGATAGAGAGTGACAAATGGTTGGAGTGCTTGGCATTGATGAAAAATTTGGAGGTTCCAATCCGCATAAAGATAACTCAAAAGAAAGTCTTTGAAATCTACTTGTTGTTGTTGAGTACTATGGAGTCAGAACCAACCCACAGCTGACCCTCCAGCATGTTTTCAGAGGCAGTAAATTGCACGGGAGGAGACTGCCAATCTTTGTTCTACAAGACAGCCAGTGAATTTTAACCATATGCCTCTGGGTTTGCAGCACAACTCCTTTCTACTAGCTCTGGAAAACTAAACTTGAAAAAACCTACAGAGCACAATTTTACTCTGACACATGTGATATTACCACATGCCAGCATGTCAGAGTTGACTTGATGGCCACAGATTCTGACTATCACAAAGAGCTTTCCATCATTCACATCTTGCTAATAGGAATCATGAAATTGTGATGGAAAACAGGGGCTAGGCCTGTTTATCGAGCAATGTACAAATCCATCACCCATGCAACATTTATCACCACCAGGAACACAATTTAATGTAAGAATAAATTCCTCTTTTATTGACGTAATTAGATTTCAAAGAAAAGGCCGTTCTTTGAAAGTCAACATTATGCAAAAATAGACATTGATAATATCAGAACACAAATGACAGATGACTATGTAATTACATAACTGTAACAGGACATCATTACATAGCTAGTAAATCAATGAAAATCATGGATCAGATAAGTTAATACCTAATTTCACAGTCAAAATTGCTCTTACATAGCACCTCAATCATTAGTTTTATTATTTCCAGACAAAGTCATTAACAAGCAAGATTATTTTATAGATTTGTAATGCAAAATGTTGTGACGATGATTGAGGAGTAGGTGTACTGAACTTTCAAAGCACTGCTTACATACGAGTTGGATCTCATCTTTGTCCTTGACTGTCTCTTGGAGGGTTTTCGGGGGCTAATTTCCTGCAAGACTTATGGAGAAAAGTGAATTGGATGGGGGAAGGGAAAGAAAATGAGTGAATGAATCCAAGTTTTCTATAAACTTTCATTCAACTCTCAATAAAAACTTCTAAAAGTGCAGATCTATGCCTATCAGTCAGTCAGACCATTATTCCCCTCTCCCTTGGGAGAAGAGTTAACAGCTTCTCTTTTCTGTCAGAATCATTTCGCTTTTTAAGTCATTTGGATTCTTGACAATTTCTGATAGCTTTTAAAAGAAATTTCTTATAGTTTCTGATTATAATTAGAAACTGGAGAGATCTGCTTGTCTTGAGGTTAATCATATGCCTGGTAATTGGGTATCAGCATGCACTATCAGTTACATCCTTTGCTAACGCCCATTAAATTTGTACCTTTCCTGCTTTTTAAGTAAAACGAGCACATGAAGATACCAAAACATATTTTTAAATTTGTGTTTGATATTGTGGGCGCTACTATGGACTAAATGACTGAAAATTCTACTGCTAGTTGAAATCTTGCCAATAATTAGCTGTAAGCCATTGAAGGGGCCCTTTAAATTTGCAACCTTGGTTTCCATAGCTCTGAAATGAAAAATGATTTTTAAGTCCTTTCAGGCCAAAAGTTAAGTAATTCAAATGGATATTACTATTAGTTGCCTTCAAATTTATTTTGACTTTTGACAACTTTAGGTATAACAGAACTAAACATTACCCAATACTGTGCTATTTTCATAATCATTGGTATGTTTAGGCCCATTGGTATAAAAATTGTGTTGTTACTATTATTAGATGCCATCTAGACAACTTCAACTCATAGTGACCCTATGTAAACCAAGATGAAACTCAGCCCAACCCAGCACCATTTTCGTTATCTCAACCATGCTAAGCCCATTGCTGCGATTACTGTCTCAATCTAGCTCGTGAAGAGTGTTTCACTGATTTTCCAGTCATCCAAGAATGATGTCTTTTTCCATGGACTGTAATCTCATAACATGTGCAAGATATGTAAGAAAATGACTCACCATCCTTTTCTCTAAGAAGTACTCATGCTGCACTTCTTCAAAGATAGATTTGTTCATTCTTTTGGCAGTCCATCGTATAGTCAATATTCTTCACCAATACCTCAAAAGCATTAATAATTTTTCATCGCCTTTTTTCACTGTCTAACTTTCATATGTATATGAACCAATTGAAAATACAGTGGCATCAATCAAATCCAAGCCACGTCATTGTTTTGAGTAGCAAATTTGCCCAATGCATTCTATTCTTTCACTTCTTGACTGCTGTTTCTGTAAGTATCCAAATCATCGACTACTTACAACTTTTACCCATTTATTATGCTGATACAGATGTAAAAAACAGATGGGCAGACTAATTAACCCACTGTCACCAAGTCAATTCTGATTTATAACAGTCTTACAGAACAGATTCAGTTTCATAGAATTTTCAGCTTAAAAAAGGACTAGAGAGGAAATACCTCAACATAATTAAAAGTATATACATAAAACCAACAACCAAAATTATTCTCAATAGAGAGAAACTAAAGGCATTTCCCTGTGAATAGGGATGAGTTAAGGATACCCACAATAAAAGTCATCCTGAGCCAGTCACACCAATCACCTTTACCTCAGTTACCATGTCAATCTGTCTTGTCCAAGTTCTTCCTCTCCTGTGCCACTCCTCAACCCTTCCAAGCATGATGTCCTTCTCCCAGACCTGGCCCTCCTTGGCCACATTCCCAAAGTATATGAGATGGAGCTTCAAAATCCTTGCCTCCAAGAATCCCTATTATAATCTTTCAGCCAATCCCATCTTGAGTCCTAAATAAAGCATCCCTGGCAGAAAGTGCTTTTAAACTGAAGATCTCCTATTCCATCTCCCCATACCATCTGTAGAAATGGAAAGGTAATCCTATACACACCTCTTCTTTCCTCAAGCCTATGCAACCAGTGACCATAATTGGAAGTATTGTTTTTCCTTCCTCTTCCCTTGGCTTCTATCCTGTATATACCATGCAAATATGCACACAGAACTTTTCTCAATGTTTGAAATAAAGAGAAGGGTAGTCAGAATTGGACATATTTGATCACTGATGACCTTCATTGGATATAATGAGTAATTATCTATTGTGGTTTTTCTATGGAGGTCATTCAAGATCTAGGCAAGTAAAAAGTCTCCTTAGTTTTCTGTTGTTAGAAGAGAAGGAAGCTTTTTGCAAACAGAGTGTCAGAAGCAGGATATAGAGACCTCACTATGTGGGATAGAGAAAATGCAAACCTCAAGATCTTTCAGTTTTCTTTCTTTTAATACTGACACTTACTTTGGAAATGTCTCTTAATTTATTGGCCTACTTTGCTTAGTGTGTAGACTATAAAACAAATGTATATTCTTTCATGATGGGAAATAGTGCTGGTGATGGGGTTGTTCTAAACTTCAGCTGTCAGAGTTCTCAATTCTATCTGGAGCTGTAGAGATAATTACATCTAAGTTTTATCACTGCTAGGTTTTTCTTAGAATTCTTGTTTGCACTGAACCACTTTTTTGATATTTCATTTTGTACTCTATAAGAGACGTACACCAGGAACTCAATTAATTAAGATTTCACTATACAACCTGATTTCCCCAAAGTGCAAATAATGACCTTTGACTTAGTCCCCTTGAGTGTATTTAAATAAAAATATACAGTAAAGTTCTTCAGTTTCGTTTCAGCATCAAATCAATGCACACAGTTTTAAGGTAGACTTGCTTGTTCCACTTTTATCAGTGCTTCCAAAAACTCCCTTTCCTGATTTAGGATTTGTAAACAAAATCTTAAGTGCTGTGTGCCCTTGCTATCTAGTTAAAATCACAGGGAAAAAACAGAATCTACTTATGGCTGTCTTATTTTAGTATTTGCCTACTACAGAAAAATAGCTCAGAAACTACAAACTCAGTGGAGACATTTCTTTTACAATATAGCCTCCTATTTTTAATGGAAAAGCCTGCACTGCTTTATAATCCAAGCATCTAAAATAGCATTTAGGTAAATCAGAAGTTAAGGTTGAAGACAGATGCTGGGGAGATATATTGTGCCTTACTCCCTTTCTACACCAATCTCTTCCTTCTTGAGCCCTGTATTTAATTCCTATAAAGCCCTATCTTTAACTACTTTCATTCTTCCTACAGTTGTTGTTGTAAAGTGCCTTCAATTTGAATATGACCTGGAACAACACTATGAACAACAGATCTGAACCCTGTCCTATTCTGTGCCCTGCTCATACTTCCAGATACATTAGAGGCCACTGTTGCAGTCACCAGGTCAATCCACTTGGTGAAGGGTCTTCCTTTCCTTCGGCAACCTTCTACCTTCCCAAGCACCATGTCCCTCTCTAAGGAAGAGCCACTCCTAGCAACATGCCTGAAACATGTGAGGTGAAGCCTTATCATCTTTTCTTTCAAAGAGCACTCTGGCTCCACCCTCTCCAAGACATATTTGTTTGTTCTTTTGGCAGTCCATAGGATGTTCACTACTCTTCTCCACCCCACTTTGCTGAACACCATTGGCATCAAATCTTCTTCTGTCATCCTTATTGATTGTCCAGCTCTCAGATGCGTAGCAACTTACCAGAAAAATAATGGTCTAATTCAGATGTACCTTAGTCCTCGATTTGATATTACTCCTCAATAATTTGAAGAGGTCCCTAACTGCAGACTTTCCTAGGGCAAAACATCTCCTGATTTCCAGACTGCTGGTATCTAAAGTCTTAATTGTGAATCAAACTAAGATGATTTGTTGACAATTCTGTCTTTTCTCCATCTATAATAGTTAATCTCCATCTATAAACATTTTTACCACCAAACTAGTAGGCAACATCATGATAGATGGAGAAGTTGTTGTATTCCCACTGTACTACCATTTATTCACCCTAGGATCACAACACCCACCTCGCAGTATCTCTTGCTTCCAATATCTGCTCCTCACTGACTGTCTCACCCCACAGACAGGTTTATATTGTGGGCCTACTCGTTGAAGAGGCCAGCCTTTAATGATTGTCTTGTGTGCACATGTATCCACTCACACTCATACTTACTGCAAGTGTTCTGGGTTCCAACATACAGAGAAAGTATCCAGGTGGTTAGTGTAAATAGTCTGCACTCAACCATTGAGCAAAAGATGGGCAATTCAAACAGAGCCAGCAGCAGGAGCCCTGGAAGAAAGTCCTATGCTCTGTATCTGTGAAGAGGATAGCCAAGAAAACCTATGGAATGAGAGGATGGTCAGCTGTGGATGTTATGGGGCAAAATATGCATGCAAAACCAATAGTCTGTAAATTTTCATTCAAATTTAAATTTAAAAGAACAAAATAAAGGATAAGCCTTTAGCACAAGGGACTGGTATAGTAGGAATGGTCTTGATAGCAATGGGTCTGGTTTGGTTTTAAGATACAGAGTAATGCACTGTATCTTCAATTAATGCTTACAGCTTAAATATATTTGCTTTAAATATGAGAAAACAATCACTTGGAAAGGTTAAGTAACTTCCTACAATCACAGAGGTAGAAAGCAATAAGATCATATTCAAATATAGTTTTTAAAAGCAGTAATTGTCCTTGAAAATTTTCCACAAAGAGGCTACACATATGACACACAACGTGCTCCTCCAAGCTGGACTGGCTGTTGGCCAACAGTGTGGACCTAACCTACCTGAAAGTTTGACTTAGGGAAATTGCTGATCTAATTCATCCATCTTTTCTCTTAACTCTATTTCCAGTTGCTACAGGACATTTCACAATTAAACTTTAATCCTTTTGATTAAAGGCTTCTTAGGAAGAGCTGTTGTTATTGATGTTGTTGTTGCTATTGTTGTGTACCCTCAAGTTGAAACCAACTCATAACTGACCCTCCAGAGGGCTTTCAGAGGTAGTAGATTGCACAGGAGGATATTGCCCATCTTTCTCTTGTAGAGCAATTTGTGGATTTTAGGAGTTGTTGTTGTTTTAGGTGCCATCAAGTTGAGCACGATTCATAGCGACCCTATGAGCAAAGAGCTGAACCTTGTTCTATCCTGTGCCATCCTCACACTTCTCAATACATAAGAGCCCATTGCAGCAGTCACCACATCAGTCCACCGGATCAAGAATCTTCCTCTCCTTCACTGGCCCTCCACCCTTCCTAGCATCATGCCCTTCTCCAAGGAACAGATCCCCCTAGTAACATGCCCAAAGTATGTGAGACTAAGCCTCATCATTCTTGCCTCAAAAAAGCACATCAGCTTCACCCTCTCCAAGACACATTTGTTTGTTCTTTTGGCCATTTATGGGATGTTCCATATTCTCCAATGCCACAGCTCAAAGACATCTATTCTTCTGTCATCCTTATTCATTGTCCAGCTCTCAAATGCATAGCAAGTGATTGGACAAACTATGGCCTGAATAAGATGTACTTTAGTCCTCAAACTGACATCATTACTCCTCAATAATTTGGAGAGGTCCCTAACTGCAGGTTTTCCCAGTGCAATGCATCTCCTTATTTCCTGACTGATGTGATACTAAGGGTGTTTAATGTGGATCCAAGCAAGAAAAAATTGTTGACAGTTTCAATCTCTTCTCCATCCATTATGATGTTGTCTATCAGTCCAGTGGTAAGAATTTTTTTGTTTTCTTGACATAGAGATGTAGTCCATATGGAAGGCTGTATTCCTTGATCTTCTGCAACAAGAGTTTGAAGTCTGTCTCATTTTCAGCAAGCAAGGTTGTGTCATCTGCATAATGCAGGTTATTGATGAGTCTCCCTCTCATCTTGATGCCATATTTCTCTTCATAGAGCTCACTTTTTAAATAATTTGCTCAGCATACAGATTACATAGGAATGGAAAGAGAATGCAACTCTAATACACTCCCTTCTTAATTTTAAACTGTGCAATGTTCCCCTGTTCTGTTCATACGATGGCCTCCTGGTCCAAGTATACGTTCTACATGAGTGGAATTAAATGCTCTTGGGATCCCATTCCTCTTAATGTCAGCGACAACTTGTTATGATCCACAAAGTTAAATGCCTTTGCATAGTCAAGAAACAAATAGACATTCTTCTGGTATTCTTTACCTGCATCCAGGAGCCATCTGACATAGTTTTATACCAGTAGGCTACCTTCGGTATGGATTACATCTCAACATCAAGAAAAAAGTTCTCAACACAAGACCAACAGTCAAAATTATGGTAGATTGAGAAACTGTCACTGATTTCATTTTACTTGGATTAACAATCAACACCTGTGGTACCAGCAGTTAGGAAATCACAAGATGTATTGCATTGAGCATGTATAGTGTAAGGGACCTCTGCAAAATGATGAAGAGCAATTTGATGACTATAGTGCTTTTCATTCAGGCCATGGTCTTCTCAGTCACTGGCTATGCATTAGAGAGCTAGACAATGAATGAGGATGACAGAAGGAGAATTGATGCCTTTGTGTTGTGGTGCTGGAGGAAAGTATTGCATATCTTATGGACTATCAAAACAAACAGATATCTCTTTCAAAAAGTGCAGCCAGAGTGCTCCTAGTAGGCAAAGATGGGAAGTTTCAACTTTTAGACTTTGGACATGTTGCTAGGTGAAGCTAATTCTTGGAAAGAGACATCATACTTAGAAAGATAGAAAGTAAGCAAAAGAAAGGAAGACCCCCAATAAGATAGACTGTCTTCAGCAATGGGCTCTAGTGTGTCAGAAATGGTGAAAATGGCACAGGATAAGGCAAGATTCCGATCAGCTGTTGATAGGGTCACTATGAGTCATAATTGACTTGATAGCACCTAACAACAACAATTGGGTTCTAACGAGCTCAATGAATTATACTTAATGAACTATATATAGTTCATAGTGAGTTGTGTAGCTAACCCAAAGGTGGCCCCTCTTTTGTAGTTAGAATCCACCAGTCGCTCTAAGGGAGAAGAATGGACAATCTCCTCCCATGTGATTTACAGCTTCCCAAAAATTCCCTGGAAGGTTACCTATGAGTTGGTTCCCACTTGATGATGGTGAGTTATTTCCATCTCTACATGACCATGTTTATTAGACACTTCCCTGAATTAGCAATATGAGGAAGAGATGCAGAAGATTAAAAGAATATGTAGCCACTGAGTTAAAGAAGGCTCTGAGAAGGTCTTAGAAAGGGCAATCACGGATTTATTTAAGAAGGATAGACCAGCAGGCATATGCTCTTGAAGTTTTTGGCTTTACCTCAATTCTAAATTTGAATGTCACACTAAAAAATAAACTGAATTACATTAATTTAAGATTCTCCCACTCAAGAAATTCAATATGCAACTGAGATATAGCTGAGGTGTCTCTGGTTTATAAAAATAACCACTTGTAAACAGTTTGAGAAATGCTGAACGAGTTCTTCCCTTTTTATGTTCTAACTCTAGCTTTTTGCTCATTTTATTTTAATGCTTTACTTTCTCTTCTCAAAATGCCCTTTGAAATCTTCCATCCATCTCTTTTATGTCATCATTTCTTCCCTTTGCTTTTCTTTAGGCTCTAGTACAATTTTGAGAGTCTCATTTGATATCCACCTTGGTATTTTCTTTGTCCCCTGTCTTTGTAATGACACTTTGCTCTCTTCGTGGATGATATCCTTGCTGTCATCCACAACTCATTTGGTATATGAACATGAGTAGTGTTAAATGCCTCAAATCTAATCTTGAGATGATTTTTAACTCAAGGTGATATTTGGGTTTTGTGGATTTCCTTCAGTTTTTCTTAGCTTCCATTTAAACTTGCACAAGAATAATTGATAGTCTGTTCCAGTGTTAGTACATGGCATGGTTTTGACTTCTGATGCTGAACTTCTCCAACAATTTTTGCCACAGATGTATTCAGTCTAATTCTTCTGTAGTCCATCAGGTAAGGTTCATAGGTATTGTCACTATTCATGTTTTTTTAAAGTTATTTTCAATAAATAAACCATTGATTGTAAAAAATTTGATCTTCGATATCCAACTTTCCTTCTGTCACTAAGCTTATAATTTCTGAATACCAGTCCTCTTACTTTGCTTTCAACTTTTTTCATTCTCTCCAGCAATTAAATTATTAAAATGAAATGTTTAATGCAGTGTTAAGCATGGAGGATGTAATCAACAAGAATCTTCTTGTAGTAGTATTTAAGTTGCTAGATCATTCTACTTCACTTCATGTTCAAGGCCTTTAGAAACAGAAAGACCAATAAGGCCAATGAATTTTGTATTTATACACACACCCATGCCTTGTCCTATGGAATTATTTCATCATAACTTTTGAAATTCTTTTTTCATGTTGGATGGAATCTGAGTTTTTGAAAGACATTATATGTGCAGAGAATATCAACAAACTAAAAATGCTGATTGCCCTGATTCTTAATTTCTTAAGTTTGGGCCTTTTAACAAATAGAAATTTATTTTTTTCATAGTTTAAAAGCCTAAAATCATTGATAAATGTTTCTTCTCAGTCATTTTACTTTTTTTGAGAAATCTTTTGATGCATGCAGGCTTCAATTTCCAGAAGGGCTCATTCATCTATTAATCCTCTCCCGGTTGTACATTTTTCTTTTCATGCTTGATAGTTGATTTATCCGTAGTTTAAGACTTCTAAATTTGACCCCAGTTTTTCCTTTGATGATATTTATCACTTTTAGTTTTACCCTTAATCCCTTGATCACATTTAAATTAGTTTTTGTAATTTTTTTAAAGACACATTAAATCCATGAACATAGTTTTAAATGCTATAAGGGGTGCAAGTTAAGTAGATCTGAGATAATCTTCAGCTATATTTTTAATTGTTTGATGTCTCTTCCTACTTAGAGTCTGTTCACGTCCAGAAGTGAATGCTTTATTATACAATTTTGGACACCACTTCTACAATAAAAGGAACTGTCTTACACAACTACAGAATATCTGTCATTCAATGGCAGGATGTAAGCAATTATTAGAGTCTCTAGGAAGAGGGTTTTCTATGAGGCCTTAAGATAATAAACGTTTTTATAGTATTACCCTGTATCAGTAAATACCTCTCAATACCAGGATTTAAAAATATGCTGGGAGCAAGAAGGATAAGCCAATGAAGTATAGTACAAAAATTCCCCAAACCCAGAAAATAAATACTTTAATGTCAGTTATACATAACCTCATTTACTTCCCATCCTGTGGAGTATACACAGAAAAACACTCATCAATTCAATAGTTTCTATACATATAATACAACAACATTAATGGTATTCTCTCGGTTCTGTAAACTTTCTCATTTTTTTTTCTGAACTATTTCCCATTAATATGAACCCACTGCATGCTAAGTTTTCCTTAAAAACATTCAAGCTGCTGTTGTCAACTTTTTTCTTTTTGGTTTTGTGTACAACTGAGTAGGAACTAACCAATAACTGGTGCTCCAGTGGGTTTTCAAAGGCTAGTAAATGACATGGAAGAGATTGTCCATCTTCTCTCATGAAACAGCTATTGGATTCAAACTGGATACCTCTGGATTAGCAGCAAAATCTCTTATCACTAAGCCACTAGACAGTTCTTTTAAAAAGCATAATGGCTGGGCTCCGGGGTCCTTCATGTTGTGTAATGTTTTATGAGTTCATTGTTTTTTCAATGCTGCATAGTGTTCCATTGTATCAATATGCCATAGTTTTCCTATCCATTCATTTGCTATAGTAAATAACGTAGCAACAATCATGGATGTGCTTATATCTGTTTGGATGGTGGTTATGGTTTCTCTAGGGTATATTCCCAGTAGTGGCATTGCTGAATCAAATGGACCTTGAAGCACATCATGCTGGGTGAAATATCTCAGTCACACAAGAAAAAAACACTGCATAGCTCCACTATTGTAAAGCAGGTCTGACATGGGGGTTTGGGAGGAGAATAGGGTAAGAGAGGATAGATAATGATCATTGCATTGTGACAGATGAAGGAAAGAACTGTTTAAAAAGAATATATGATTAGGAATATATAATATGTACAACAACAGCCCAAAATAAGAAGTACCTCATTGCAAAGAGAATGGGGGGAGGTAATTGTGCAACAATGAATTAATATTTTTTTAAGTGAACTGGGGGAGGGAGAAGGGAAGGAAAGCAGGCAAAATATGCAACAATGAATGAATGAAACTTTAACATCTCTGAAAACATTCATTAAAATCACAATTAAAGAGTTAACCGGGGCCGCCATATTGACCTGGCCTCTCAGGGGCTCGGTGTGATTCCGACACTTGTCCAGACAGCCTCTGAGACTCCCGAGAGAAGCAATATGCTAAGGATAACTGTAAAAAGGGCCTTAACTGGCCTTGCACAGGCTCCTAAAGGATGTGTTCGCACAGTGTCCACAGCAGCAAGCAACTTGATTGAAGTATTTGTGGATGGTCAGTCTGTCATGGTGGACTGTCCTCCAAGCTTGTGAGAAAGTTGGCATGCAGATCCCTCGATTCTGTTACCATGAAAGGTTGTCTGTTGCTGGTAACTGCAGGATGTGCCTTGTTGAAATTGAGAAAGCTCCTTAGGTTGTAGCTGCTTGTGCCATGCCTGTGATGAAAGGTTGGAATATTCTAACCAACTCAGAGAAGTCTAGGAAAGCCAGAGAAGGTATGATGGAGTTCTTATTAGCAAATCATCCACTGGACTGTCCTATTTGTGACCAGGGAGGTGAATGTGATCTCCAGGACCAGTCCATGATGTTTGGAAGTGATCGAAGCCGATTTTTAGAGGGGAAACATGCTGTGGAGGACAAGTACATTGGACCATTGTTAAAGACGATTATGACCAGATGTATACAGTGCACTCGTTGTATTAGGTTTGCAAGCGAGATTGCAGGAGTAGATGATTTGGGAACAACAGGCAGAGGAAATGATATGCAAGCTGGCATATATATTGAAAAGATGTTCATGTCTGAGCTGTCTGGGAATATCATTGATATCTGCCCTGTAGGTGCCCTGACCTGTAAGCCTTACGCCTTTACTGCAAGACCTTGGGAAACCAGGAAAACAGAATCCATTGATGTAATGGATGCAGTTGGAAGTAACATCGTGGTAAGCACAAGAACTGGAGAGGTGATGAGGATTTTGCCAAGGATGCATGAGGACATAAATGAAGAATGGATCTCTGATAAAACTAGATTTGCCTATGATGGGCTAAAATGTCAAAGGCTTACTGAGCTGATGGTCAGAAATGAAAAAGGGCTTTTAACGTATAACTCCTGGGAGGATGCCCTCTCTTGTGTGGCTGGAATGTTGCAGAGTTTTCATGGCAAGGATGAAGCAGCAATTGCAGGTGGCTTTGTGGATGCTGAGTCCCTCGTAGCGCTCAAGGATTTGCTAAATAAAGTGGACTCTGATACCTTATGCACAGAAGAGGTCTTCCCTGCTGCTGGAGCTGGCACCGACTTACGTTCCAACTATCTTCTTAATACTACAATTGCTGGTGTGGAAGATGCAGATCTTGTCCTTCTGGTCGGTACAAATCCACGGTTTGAAGCACCATTATTTAATGCTAGAATTCGAAAGAGCTGGCTTCATAATGACTTAAAAGTGGCACTTATAGGCAGTCCAGTGGATCTGACTTACAGATACGACCATCTAGGAGACACCCCCCAAATTCTTCAAGACATTGCTTCAGATAGACATCCATTCAACCCAGTCTTAAAGGAAGCTAAAAAGCCTATGGTGGTTTTAGGCAGTTCAGCACTTCAGAGAGATGATGGGGTGGCCATCCTTGCTGCTGTTTCCAGCATTGCCCATAAGATCCGGACAAGCAGTGGTGTTCCTGCTGATTGGAAAGTAATGAATATCCTTCACAGGATTGCAAGTCAAGTAGTGGCTCTGGACCTTGGCTATAAACCTGGGGTGGAAGCAACCAGGAAGAACTCTCCTAAAGTGCTGTTTCTCCTCGGAGCAGATGGAGGTTGTGAAACTCGACAGGATTTGCCAAAGGATTGTTTCATTATTTATCAAGGGCATCATGGTGATGTGGGAGCTCCTATGGCTTATGTGATTCTCCCAGGAGCCGCTTACACAGAGAAGTCTGCCACTTACGTCAACACGGAGGGCAGAGCACAACAGACAAAAGTAGCAGTGACACCACCTGGGTTAGCAAGAGAAGACTGGAAAATTATAAGAGCCCTCTCTGAGATTGCTGGTAGTACTCTTCCATATGATACTCTGGATCAAGTGAGGAACAGATTAGAAGATGTCTCTCCTAATCTCATTCGATATGATGATGTTGAAGGAGCCAATTACTTCCAACAATCAAATGAGCTCACAAAGCTAGTAAATCAACAACTGCTTGCTGATCCACTGGTCCCACCACAGCTAACAATGAAAGACTTCTACATGACAGATTCAATTAGCAGAGCCTCACAGACAATGGCCAAATGTGTCAAAGCTGTAACTGAGGGCGCCCAGACAGTAGAGGAACCATCCATATGCTGAAACACCTACTCGAAATCCAGCTTTGCTCCACAGATTTAATGGACAATAAGATTGGAGTGATCCTTTAGAGGTTAATCTCTTTAATAATAATAAAAAAAGAATGATGTGAAAAAATCACAATTAAAATAATAAATTCCCATTTAAAAAAAAAAAACACCATGCTCAAAGCAGACATTTTTATTTGTTCAGCTAAACTATTTGTTGGTTTTATGATGACTTTAGAGAACATTTTTAGTTTAAGGTCTAAATGTCGCAGAAAAACATTTTCAGGAGTTTATCCAGCTTCTATGGCTTCGGCAAATTTAGATTCCATAAAAATTTGGAGTTCTATTCTGCATTTCCTTCATTTAATTAGAATTATTCTACAGAATCTAGACACCACTCAGCTTGCATAATGATAAAGGAGGCAGTTGTTAAAGAAGGCAATTATTTTATTTCCTTCTACTATTTATTCTCCTTCTTATTTGTCTCCTCAGGTGAGAGTGTAAAGAAAGATCCTCAACCAAGTGGATTGACACAGTGACTGCAGTAATGTGCTCAAGTGTGTCAGAGATTGTGAGGATGGTACAAGACAGAACAGAGTTCATATGGTCACTATGAGTCACATTCAACACGAAGGCAGATAACAGTAACAAAAACATGGATTGCAATGGTCCGATGAGGCAAGGCCAGGAAACATTTAATTTGTGAATTTGTTGCCATGACTCTAAGACCAACTCAATAACAGTTAAGAACAACAACTATAACAAATGCACTGGTATATGTTTACACATTGTGTTTACACTTCCTTTTCTAATTAAAAAAAATTGTGAAAGAAATCCAAATATAGTGAGTGGGATGAGGACAGAGAATGAATGGGAGTTTAAGTATTGCAGTCTTGGTAAATAACCTTAAGAAGGTTAAATGCATTCTTAGGACACAGGAAGTTGCTTAATATCAGGTTATTGAGTGAATTCCAGATGGCTTTACTTCAATACACTTCGTGGGATTTAGTGATTTAGTCAAAACTCATTGAAACAGTAATCATTAACCATGTGGTATGTTGTATCGAGCACATCAGCTGTAACAACCTTTCTAAAATGCTAAGGAGCAAGGATGTCACTTTATAGACTAAAGTGCACAAGCCTCTAGTTATGGTACTTTCAATTGCTTCATATCTGTAAAATTTGAGCAATGAATATGATGCAAAAATAATTGATGCTTTTGAATTGTGATATTGATGAAGAATAGTGAATATTCCATAGTGTATCAAAAGAATGCGTGTAGCTAGAATGCTATGCTTTGCTTAAAAGTGAAGATGATGAGTCTTTATCTTACATACTTTGGGTATGTTATCAGGAGGAACCAGTGCTTTGAAATGGGTATTATTTTTTTAAAAGTAGAGGGTCAACAAAAGAGAGGAAGACCCCGAACAAGATGAATTGACACAGTAACCAGAATAATAGGCACAGAAATGGGCAGGTTTTGCTTTGCCCGTCTCTAGGGTCACTATGAGCTGGAGTCAACTTGACAGCATATAACAACAACAACACATATAAATACTTGTGTTCTCACAGTTTTCCTAGGATCAATTTTCTATTTCCATCTATACTTCTATGAATAGCAGCCTCAATCAATTTTCAATTAATTTATAGAAAAAGGAGTCTTAGAAACTTGAACAGAGTAAAATTAACTTTATGAAAGGATTCAATATTTTTGCATTTCCTTAAATAACTACAACTAAAGTAAAATATTTGGTAAAATAAGATTATTTCATTATTAAAACAAAATGTATGAATGGCTGAATGGTAAACCAATTTACTTTGTAAACTTTCTCTTAAATCACAGTAATAAATAAAAGGACTGTTTCATTATTAAAGTTTTCTAAGATTCATTTTTCTGCTTTGACCTTTGTACATTTATAGTCTCGCATCCTCATATGCTTCCTTCTATGAAGCTGCTTATGTCATTATTTTATTTTGCCATGAAGTGACATTTACAAAAGATCAGGAACAGAGATACCCAGAGCTTATGACACTAGAGAAGCAGTAAAAATGATTCTACAGCTTGCCTGCAAATATATTCACATAATATATTTTGTAAAGAAAGCAATCATCCTGTAAAGATTGTTTGCAACAGAAATGGTGATGTTTTACAGAGTCTTACTGATGGCAAAAGAGAATAATCTCTAAATAGCTTAAGTTATTCATTCTTATCCAATCTAAAGAAAATGAAATTCAATTTAAAAAAGTTAAAACATAATATGCAGTCATCAATGTACTATTCATGCCTTTCAGGAATTGAGAATTTTGAGGAAGAATTAAGGTGTGCAGTTTTAAGGAAAAGTTAGAAAGCCATAAAAGCATTTATGTATAATTAAGTACTGAAGTAAGAGAGAAAATAAACAAGTCCTAGCAATAGGGAAAAGGGAGCTAAGGGAAGGAGACCAAGAGTGTCACCATGATTAAATGTTAGAGAATGAACATAATCTATATATATTTAAGTAGATGGGCATTACAGACTTGAAAGACAGCTTCATGGTGTATTATTTAAAGACAATTCATCCGTGGAATTGAGGAAAGAAAATATATTCAAAAGCTGCTTGTAGAAAGTCATATATTTAGACTAACAGCAGGGTCTTCTTGGCCCTCTCATCCACAATTCTTAACAAAGGTCTGCTCAGCTTTAGCTTTTTTTACATCTTCAACATCACTCTTGCCATCCCATTGCTGGACTCCTGGACCCTTGATGCCCATCAAGTCTGTACTGACTCATAGCTGACCCTCCAGAGGCTGTATTTAAATCACACAGAAGGAGATTGCTTTCTCTAGAAGAGTCACTGGTGGATTCCAGCCACTAGAAAGCACCATTTTTGCATTAACAGTGAAGTATCCTACAGACTAGACCAACAAAGCTCAAGTGTATTCCTTCCTTGATTCTTATTCTTTTCCACAGAAATGAATATTTGCAGTTCTCAATGGGCCCTCTAATTTGCCCTGGGAATTGTAAATATATAGTTCTACTTCTGCCAACTACTCACTAACTCTGAGAAATTAAACCAAAAGGGCTTACAACCATTTCCATGAAAAGGATCATGGGAGATAATTAAGATTAATACTAAGAATTAGAAACTGCTCTTTATTTTCCTATCCTGTGTCGTCTATTACTTATCACATAAAAACAGCTTGTAGAAATCATCAAATTCTCCACTCAAAGAATAATAATAATAATAATAGACAGTAATATAAGTTACTCAGGATAAATGAAATCTACAAATAGTTTGCAGTCTTCTTCTGCCAATAATTTTTCACCTTCATTTCTAATAAACTTTATGTAATACTGCCGATAAGCAGAAAAATAAATTTATGTGACTTGCATGTTCTCCTGTCTCTGCAACTCTTTGTCCAGTGGAGGTGCTAATGAACTGGGAAATCAGAAAAAGACAGTCAGAGAGAGAAGAGAAGAAAAGGGAGGGGGAAAAAAGATCAAAAAACACTTAGTGGTTGACTAGATTGGTGAGCATGGACCACAACCCTTTTCAACATCCCTCAAGATCTCTGAGTTTCCATTTTCACTGATGAACTAAAAATACATGGATCAAAAGTCCTGTCAGTAGAATTTAGTTCTTGCAAACACACAAAAACTAGTATCTATACACATGGGTTTTCTACACACATGGCTTCCAGGAAGTAGCATTATTAGGTAAGTGATAAAACCAGAGTAGCATTCTAAAATGACGGTTATTTGCCACTACCCCACGATGAAAGGTATATTACTCATGTGTTTGTAAACTCCTTTCTTTCTATTTCTTCTGCTCCATGCGCTCAGCAGGCGGAAGATTAGTCTCCTCATATGATAACTTACAGCCTTGAAAACCTCTACTCTGTCTTTACGGGTCTGCTATGAGTCAGACTCAGCTTGCGAGCCATGACTTTGGTCTTCCTCAATATATAGCCTCATTAACCACGATCTCTGTCTCTGGGAGTCAAATTTCCAACTACTTTCTCTTGTTAGGAGACATGTATTTAGTGCTTCCCTGGATAATACAGGATCTTCTCAAGATATGTAACTTAATCACACTTGCAAAATTCCTTGTGCCAGATGAGGTAACATTCAAAAGTTCCTAGGATTAGGACCTGGATCTGTTTGAGGGCAATCATTTAGACTAGTATAGCTCTGTCACTGGACCAAACTTGAAATGCTGATGTAGTCTTTAAAGAGTTGTTCTACTAACCCAAAGATATCCCTTTTTTGGTACTTTAAAACCACTAGTGACTCTATAGGGAAAAGATGGGCTATCCCCTTTTGAGAGCTTCCCCTCATGTGAGATTTGCAGCCTCCAAAAACTCACTAGAGAGTCAGCTAGAAATCAGTTCAAATTCAAAGGCAAAGAATTGAATTCACACACACACACACACACACACACATGATCTGAGTAAAAGTTTGCCAAGCAAATTAGTTTTTTGTGTAACCGTTCATAAGGCTTTGTTTTATAACATTAGTTACTATACTCACTATGCAATTACATTTTCCCCACTTCTTCCCTGTAACTCTCATTTCTATTAATTCCATTTCTCCTACCCCTAATTGCCTTCTTGGGAAAATGTTATCCTAAGGAGTAAATGCCTCCTTGGTGTTAATAGTCATTTTGTAGATCTGTCTATTCTTTAGCTAAAAGTTGAACCATTCAGTGAATTTTTTTTCCCATGTTCAAATGGTGACTAAAGACCACAGTTTTAGTAGTTCCATTAATCTCTGTCAGATCAGTATGTGTGTCTAATTTTATGTTGTTTCGTTTTGTACACATTTCCTCATTCTACTCAAGATCTTCTGAGACCCCTTTTAAAGTGATCAGCAGTAGTGGCCAGGCACCATCTACATCTTCATGGTTCAATATCATGGGAGTTGAGATTCAGGTAGTCCATTTGTTCATTAGATTAATTGTTTCAATACATCGTTGCTTTTCTTTCCTCTTCATTGATCCACTAGTTGCACCTGAGATGGTAGTTTACCACCTTTTAAGATTTCACTCATCATTCACTAAAGTAAAATGTAGAAATAGAACAATGTCTTTCTGGTTACTTTTATGCCAATCGACTTTGGTGTATCCAAAAACTAAGGTTCTATGGCCCCAGAATCACAATTTATTCCCTCAGTTGTTTGAATATGATTAAAAAGTTTACATATCATTATTCTCTATCAGGCTTTCTATTAAACATGCATATATTTCCATTTTAAAATTTGCATATTATAATATGAATGTAGAAGTATCAGCTGTCAAACGTGTATATTTGGCTATGAATCTAGCCTTTTTCACCTATCCATAGCTGCTTATCTTATCTGCCAGCCTGTGTATCTGCTGTTAACTATATATCTTATGTTCCTTTCTGTACCTTCACTTTAGTGGTATTGTACTGATAATTCCCATTTTTGTATATTACGTTTCCTTTCTCGCATGAGATTTATGCCAAGATCTTGTAATAGTCATGGCTTTAATTTGAGCTTAAAATGTTACAATTGACTTTGGTCGGATGCTTTTTCAGATATTTCTTCACTTAACCTCAGATCATGCTGTTATTATTGTTAGATGTCATTGAATTGGTTCTGATGTGTAGTGACCCTATGCACAACAGAATGAAATATTGTCTGATCCTGGGTCATCTTCAGATTTGCTGCTGTGTTTTAGCCCATTCTTGAAGTCATTGTGTCAATTCATGTGATTAAGAGCTTTCTTTCTTTCTTTCTTTCTTTCTTTCTTTCTTTCTTTCTTTCTTTCTTTCTTTCTTTCTTTCTTCCTTTCTTCTTTTTTTTTTTATAGTCTATTTTACCTGCTAGGGCATATTTCTTCAAAGACTGGTCTCTCTTAATAACATGCTCAAAGTTGTCACTATCCTTGCTTCTAGGATCATCCTGGCTACACTTCTTCTAAAATAAATTTGTTCTTTGGTAATGCAAAGCATTTAGTATTTTTCACAATGCAACGATACAAAGGTATTAAGGGGTTTTTTTTCCAGTATCCATTATTCCAACTTATAAAAGTCTTATCCTTGCTTTTGGGCACTTTAATGAGGTCTTTTGAAATAAATTGGTCAATATATTTTTTGTTTTATTGATTGATGATTCCATAAGCAAAGTAGGAAGTACTAGAAAGATGTTTACTTGTATTTGATTGACCATGCAAATACATTTGACTCTGTGGATCATAACAAATTGTGAATAACACTGAGAGGAATAGAAATCTCAAAACCATTAATTGTGTTCATGCAAAACATATCTAAACCAAGAAGCTGTTGTCCAAATAGAAAAAAGAAAGGCAAATTGCATGCTTTGAAGTCAGGAAAGATGTGCATCAGAGTTGTACCCTTTCTTTATGCCTATTCAATGCATATGCTGAGCACATCACTCCAGAAACTGGAGGCTATGAAAAAGAATGTACCATCAGGATTGGAGAAAGACTGATAAACAACCTGTGCTACTCAAATGACTCAATCTAGCTTGCAGAAAATTAAGAGGTCTTGAAGAAGTTGCAGAAGATCAAAGGCTACAGCCTTCAGTATGGATTACATCATGAAAACAAACATCCTCACCCCCAGAAGAACAATAGGTAACATGATGAATGGAAAAAAGATTGAAATCAATGATTTAATTTTACTAGAATCCACAATCAGCACTCATTGTAACAGCAATCAGAATCAAAAGATGTGTTGCTTTGGGATAATCTGCTTTAAAATATCTCCAAAGTGCTAAAGAGCAATGATGTTGGTTTAAAGACTAAGACATATGATCCAAAATATACTCATTTCTATTACTTCCTATGTATCAGAAAGTTCGACAATGAATAAGGCTGTCAGAAAAAGAGTCAGTACCTTTCAATGGTAATATTGAAGGAATACAAAATATCCTAGGCACTGTCAAAATAATAAACAAGTCTGTCTTGAAGAAAGTATCAAGGGTGCTCCTTAGATGCAAGGATGATGAAACTTTTCTCACACACTTTGTGAAAGTTGTCAGGCAGATATCATGCTGGGAAAAGTGGAGTGTCAAAGAAAGAGTAAGACTATCATGCAGTAACTTTAACAGTGGATTTGAGCATATCAGGATGGATTTAACTTTGACAGAAGACTTGTTAGCATGAGTTTGTTAAAGTTATCATTTGCAGATAAGAGGTTAAAGAAAGCTATCATCATTTTCAGAACCAGAGACCATAACTCATTATTCTCTTGCTGCTTTTATTTCTCCTGCATCCACTTAAAATAGAACTTTATATTTTGTTGTCTTATCACTTTTTCCCTTTCATAAGGAAGCAGCTTGTGTATTTCAATGAGACCATTATCTATCACTAAGTGAAATTCTGCTGAACTCAACACTCTTATCCTTATCTTCAGCTCACTGCAATGTTTTCCAGTCCCACTGCAAGCAAGTTGATAACTATAATGTATTAAGCTTTATTGTTTCTTTTATTCTCATAGCATTGTCTCTGAGACTATTCAATGCAGAACTTGTTTACAGTCTATGGACTCTCATAATAACACATATTCTCTTGTTTCTTTCAAAACATCTTATTATTTTAAGCTTATCTTCAATAGAGAAAGTTTCTATATTTTATTTATTTGAATAGATGCTTATAGCTAGGATTCTTACTTCTATTTGAGACCTTGTATTAGTAATTTCCAAATTCAAGAGAAGAATATTATACACAGTTATAGGAGAAAGTGGATAAGAATTTGAGATAAGAGAGAAAAAGTGAGAGGAGAGTGTACGTTTTATGTATTCTATCTTATAATCTTTTGAGAAACAATTTTTACATACAGTGAGTAAAACTTTGTTACTTGTTAGATGTTATTGAGTCTACTACACTGATAGCAAATCTTAGCACTTAGGTCAGTCCCTATCTTGCACCATCCTCACCATCTCAGATATCCTCCAGTCCATTAGTATAGTCACTGTATCAATACCTTTCTTTTTCTGACACTCCACTTTTCCCAGGTCCTTTTCAAAGGACTGACTCTTCCGTATATCATGCCCAAAATTTGTTAGACAAAATTTCATCATACTTGTCTCTAAGGAGCATCCTACATGATCTTCCTCTAAGGCAGACTTGTTTGTTCTTTTGGAAGTCTATGGGATACTCACTACTCTTCTCCAACATCATCATTAAAAGTCATTAATTCTTTTCTGTCATCTATAACCATTGTTTAAAATACATAAGAAGTAACTGAAAAGACCACTGCTTTAAACAGGTTCACCTTAGTCCTTAAACTGACATTCTTGCTTTTTTAGCATTTTGGAAAGGCCCTTGAAAACAGATTTTCCCCATTTGACACATCGTTTGATTTCTTGCCTGGTAGTATCATGGATATTGATTGTGGATCCAAGTAAAATTAAATTACTGGTAACTTAACTCTTCTCTCCATCTATCATGATGTTGCCTGTGGGCCCAGTGGTGAAGATTTTGCAGGTTTTGATCCTGAGATGTAAACCATATTGAAGGTGGTAGTCTTTCATCTCCTTCAGCAAGTGTTTCAAGTACTCTTCACTTTTAGCAAGTAAAGCTGTGTCATTTTCATAATACATGGTGTTGGTGAATCTTCCTCTGATCCTGATGCCACATTTTTGTTCATAGAGTCCAGCTTCTAGAATTTGTTTAGCATGCAGATTGAATAGGTATGGAGAGAGAAAAAAATACAACCTAATGCAAACATTTTCTGATTTAAAACTATGCAGTATTCCCTTGTTCTGTTCTGACAAAAGCTTCTTAGTGTAGATATGCTTTGCATGAACACAATTGAGTATTTTGGAATTCCTAGTTTTCTAAATATAATCTATAATTTGTTTTAATATATACAGCCATATTTTTTATAGTCAGTAAAACACAGTTAAATATCATTTTAATATTCTCTGCATTCAGGAATCATCTGACATCAGCAATGATATTCCTCTTTCCATGGACTCTTCTGAATCCAGCTTGAATTCTAGGTAATTCCCTGTAGATGCACTGTTTCAACCACTTTTAAGTCATTTTCAGGATGATTTTATGTGAATGTGATGTTGAGTTAGTAACACAAGACATTCTTCTTAGAAAAAAAAATCATATTTTAATCAATGAAACTTTGCATGTCAATGATTATTACCCTTCCTTACATTCTTCAATATAGGCTACACTACAATAGGTGAAGGTTAAGATGACCTGAAAGGAACGGATGATTAGACATTATACGTATGACAATTAACAGTCTGGAACAAGACATGCATTCCAAAGTGAATATTTTTCTACAAATCAAAAAAGTAACTATGCTTTTTAGGCTCCTGTTACACATTAGCTTTACTTCATCTGTGGAAATCGTCAATGCGGAAGCTCAGTATTAACAGTCAAATCGGTCCAGGATCTGATTGTGGAACAGAGCATCGATTACTAATGTGTCTATTCAAATGTTAGATGAAGAAAATGAAAATAAGGCCACAAGAATCAAAATATGATTGTGTGTGTGTGTGTGTGTAAAAGAGAAAGAGAGAGAGAGTATTTGTGTATGTGTGTTTATCTGTAAAATGCCTTGAATTGTGATGTTGGGGAAGAGTATTGAATACACCATGGGCTACCAAGAGGACAAACAAATCTGTCTTTGAAGAAGTGTCAACAGAGTTCTCCCTAGAAGCAAAGATATTGAAACTTATCTCAATACTTCAAGCATGTGGTCAGGAAAAAAGACTAATTCTGGGAAATGTAAAGAGGGTCAATGAAAGAAAAGACTTCAATAGAAAAACTGAAACCGTGACTACCACATTGAGCATGACAGAGATAGTGAAGACAGTCCAGGGATAGGGAAGTTTCTGACCTGTTATTCATAGGGTTGGAATGTGTTACAGTCAATTTGAAAGCACCTAACAACAACAACCAAATATATGACTAATTTGAAAGACCAGCAGTAAATAAACATTCACTGAGGGTAATTGCAATATTTCAGCACCTCAGAACACTGAGGATAGACTGAAGAGGAAGGGGAAAAAAACCACCTGGGAAAGGTAAAGACATGCAAATGTCAGAAATAGAATTGGCTTCTGACTTTCCAGAACAACAAAGAAGCAAAAAGATAATGGAAAAGCCCAACAAGTTATAAAGGAAAATTACATCCACCCACATCAGGCAGGGAGGCAGTGGGGAACAGTTTCACAACCACCCTCCATTTTCATGATTTGCTAGGAAAACTCCCAGGTCTCAGCTGAAAGTTGCATTCCCAGCTATGACTTATTACAATTAAAATTACACAAAGCAAAATTACTGAAAGTATATGGAGCAAGATCCCAAAGAAACCAAGTTTAAATGTCCAAGAGTCTTCTTATTGAAACCACACAAGACAGTCTTAGTTCTTCCAGAAATTAATTGTGGTTATGTGAGCTTCGTTCTCTACTGGGGGAAGATCATTAGAGACTAAGTATTGAAGATGTTAAATGGAGGCTGATTGTGCTACTTTGCCTAACACTCACCAAAATTTCAGACTCTCAGAAGGAGAACAGGTGTTGAGTATAAACTATCGAGCTTGCACAACAAATTAGACATAGTAAATCACTCTTATCACTCTTACAATCATTCTCATAAACAGAAAGTTTATATCAATGAAGAGAACTGTTTACCATTCAAGTTCCCATTGGCCATTCTAGATCTCAGTGTTCCAAGCAGACTCCTCTCAGGACAGCAAGATCAGATGTGTCCTGTTAACTCTTTGTGTACATGAATCCATACTTCTTTATGTGTTAAACTCTTAATGAGATGTGAACACAGAGGAAAGAATTTTCAGATATTAAATACCTAAAAAGAGTTATGTTTTACTGAAGGTTAGTTGGGTTTGTTTGTGTTTGTGTTTGTTTTTTTGGAAACCAAACAATGTACTCCACCAAAACTGTTGCCGGAGAAAGTTTTCTGTTTGGCAAATGGGCAAAAACGTATCTCCCACTAGCAAGAATGACCTAGGGAAGACTAGAATTTCTCACAAAAGCAAAGTGTTAATTAAGAGGGGGAAAAGATTTTGTGAAGGGCGATGTGGTGGGACAGGAAGCAAGCCACATCAACACTCCTCAACAGAAAAAAACAAGATGGTTATAAACAGATGTCAGTGGGCAGAGGCCTCATGTTTATTCATAAAGGGAGTTGTATAATTCCTAGAAATGGGTTTGTATAGGTGGGGTTATGGTAATAAACTAAGCGTCCTTCAAGATAAAATTGCAGTAGAGGATTATAGGTTAAGAGGCATCCCTTATAATGGGATGGGGCCCATGCATTCTGGTTTGAATCCTTTCTCAAGTAGTTAGCTTGCTCGAAGCATATCAGACCTCAGACATGAGTAGGATTACGGTGCATGCTTCAGGAAGTTGATTGACACTTGGAGGGCAGACAGGAGGCTCAGATAAAACTGCAGGATATGATTGTGTTGTGTGTCTTCAAGTTGGAACCAACTCATAGCTGACCTTCCAGTAGGTTTTCAAAGGCAGTAATCCCACAGGATTTGATTGTCCATTTTTCCTCCATGGAGCAGGAGCAGCTAGTGGATTCAAGCCAAGTGCCTTTAGGTTGACAGAGCAATTCATTATGACTAGGTCACCAGATCAGATTCTAGTAGTAATTTATAAAACAACAAGCAACATTCAGCCTGTCTTAAGTCTTACTTAAATCTGGGATATAGCTCTGGGACCCTATCCTAACTCAAAATGATGGATCAAATCAACAAAGAGAAAGAGGAGAAACAGGAAACAGGGGTTCTCATACAGAAAAGTCAGTAACATCTCTAGAAGGATGGCAATGGGAGCTTCAGGATGACAGTGTGTACGAGGAGACAGGACAGCCAGTTCAACCACAAACAGATTCAAAGTCTGTTTACCAGGAGAAATCTTTCAAAAAAGTAATGTTGTCAGAATATTAAGAGAATATTTACATGTTGTACTAACAAGTCTAATTAGTAATAAATTAATAGCAAAATAATCAAACAACAAAATAATTATTATCTTAAGTAAAATAAAGTATGAACTGGAAAGAGAAGTAACTATGGAAGAAAATATATTCTTAAGTGGAAAATTCCAAAGTACAGGATCATGACGTACATATCATGCCATCATTTACATTTTTCTTAAAAAAGATATTCCAGCACAGACATATTTCTCCATGTATAAATTATCTTTAGAAAACTAATTAAAATATAGTTGTCTCTTGGGAAAGAAAATTAGAGAGCAGATCAAAAAGGGAATGAAACTTAACTTTTTACTAAGATTTCATTTAAAGTTTGTTGCTATAAGCAAGGATAACTTTTTCAGACAAACAAGGAATACAATGATCTCTCAAAACAAAATAATGAGAGGAGAAGAAGCGGCAGCAAATTGAGTGTCTCCTCCCAGATATTGACCTTCCTTTGACTTCACATCCTCATTGGCATGCTGGGAAGATGGCACATTTGACTGAGTATAACTCAAATTCATTGCCGTTAAGTTGCAACTGACTCATAGCTGACCCTCTGGTGGATTTCTACGATTGTAAATTGTACAGGAGGAGGGTAACCATTCTTCCATCCATGGCACTACTAATGGATTTGAACCACCAGAGAAGTTTGACCTTTCAGTTAGCAACACACTTCATTATACCACCAGAGCCTTGTTTGAATGAGTATGTGTTAAGTTATGTGTCCTCTTTACTGAACCAATCTTACTGTCTCTGACACACCTACCACCATTACCCCAGTTACTGTGTCAATCCATCCCGTCCAGAGTCTTCCTCTCTTGCCCTGTCCCTCCAAGCATGATGTCCCTCTCCAAGGACTAGTCCTTCCATGTAAATTACCCAAAGTGTGTCAGACAGAGCTTCAAAGTCCTTGCTTCTAAGAAGCAGCCTGGGAAAAAGATAAATATTTCTTGGTTTTCCATCAAGAAGAAATATATACAAAAATAAATTTTACTTTTAAAACAAACTTCTTTTTTATATAAAAGGTGAATTGATCACTCTTTCCTCTCTCATGTAATATTTTAAAAATATATTCTCTAAGCTCTAGTAGCCTAGTGGTTAGAAGCCGCACTGTAATGCCAAAGGAATGCAGTTTGAATCCATCAGCTGCTCCATGGGAGAATGACAGGCAATATCCTCTGGAGCCATTAACTACCTCTGAAAACCCATTGGACAGTCAGCTAGAAGTCTGTTCTGACTCGATGATACTCAACAACAACAATAACTTGCTCAAGAGTAGCAGTGATATTTCATTGTGAATAAACGTTTAGGCAAATGTTGATCGGGGTCAATCTTGAAGCAGAAAAAGATATTAATCTTCCCAGAAAATAAGTTGAAAAAAACTAAGCTCCTCTTTCTCTTTGTTGATATGATCCATCATCTTGAGTTAGACTAGGATCCCAGAGCTACCTCCCAGAGTTAATAAGATGTAAGACAGGCAAATGTTGCTTGTTGTTGTCTTATAAATTGCTGCTACACTCTGATCTGGTGACCTAGTCATAGTGAATCACTCAACAACAACTCAAAGACACTCGGCTTGAAGAAAGATGGAAAATCAAATCCTGTGGAACTTACTACCTTTGAAAACCTACTGGAAGATCAGCTATGAGTTGGTATAGGTTTTATATGAGCACAATTATATGTTGTGAGATTCCCGTTCTTCTCAGTATTGTTGTTATTGTTACATGCTGTCGAATTGCTTGCGACCCATAGCAACCCTATGTACAACAGCCTTAAACTCTGCTCTGTCCTGTGCCAATCGCACTGTCTCTGACACTCCCATCCCAATTATACCAGTCACTGAATCAATCCACCTCATAGAGGGCCTTCCCCTCCTGTGCTGTCCCTCCACCGTCCCAAGCATGATGTCCTTCTCCAAGGACCGGTCTCTCCTCACAACATGTCCAAAGTATGTTAGATGGAGCCTCAGAATCCTTGCCTCCAAGGAGCCACCCAGTTTAACCCTTTCCAGGAAAAATCTGTTTGTTTTCCTAGCAGTCCATGGTATTCTCAATACTCTTCTCCAGCACCACAGGTCAAAGGCATGAATTCTCCTTCTATCCTCCTTGGTCATTGTCCAACTCTCTGATGTATAACAAGTGATTGTGAAGACCATGGCCTGTATCAAATGCACCTTAGTCTCCAGAGAGACACCACTGCTCTTCAGTACTTTGGAGATGTCCCTAACAGCAAACTTTCCCATGGCAATGAGCCTTTTAATTTCCTGGCTACTGGTGCCAAGAGTTTTGACTGTGGAGCCAAGCAAACTAAAGCTGTGAACAAGTATTCTCAGTATTAGTCATAATTTATTATTATCCATACAGACACCTTTCCATGATCAATAAAACACAGATAAACATCCTTCCAGTATTCTGTATTCTTAACCAAGGTCCCTCAGATGTCACCAATGATATCCCTTGTCCTACAATATCTTCTGAATTCAGCTTGAAATGTTAGCAGTTCTCTGTTCCAGTAACTTTGAAATAATCTTAAGTACTCTACTTTTTATGTGGTATTAAAGTTATTGTTTGAAAATTTCCACATTCTTTTGGACCACCTTTCTTGAGAATGGCAGTAAATGTGGATCTCTTCCAGTTAGTTGCCAAGGTAAGGTGTCTTCCAGATTTTTTGTCACAGCCTGGTGCACATCTCTGGCTGCATCTCTTTGTTGAAACATGTAATTGGTGTCCCATCAATTCTTAATGCCTCATTTTTTTTTTTGCCAACGCCTTCTTTCAATGCAGCTTTAACTACTTTCTTCATTGGTTCTTGATCATATGCTACTTCCTAAAATGTTTCCAAGTCAGTCAATTCTTTTTCATATAGTGCTTCAGTACATTCCTTGTATGTTTTGCTTTTTGGTTTTTTTGGTGGTTTGGGGTTTTTTTTTTTCCTATGTTTTCTGGATCATTCAGAATTTTGTTTATAGCATTATTAAGTCTAGAATTATTTTTCAGTTCTTTCAGCTTGAGAAATGATAAGCAAGTCTTTCATTTTTTACTTCAGCCATTTGCACATTTCTTTATAATACTTTGTCTTGTCTCTTGAGCTACCCTTTGAAATCTTCCGTTCATCTCTTACCTCACATTTATTCCCTTTCGTTTGGCTTCTCAAACTTCTGTTGAAATTTTCAGAGTCTCTTCTGGCATCCATTTCGATCTTTTCCCTCTTCCTATTTCTATAATGATCTTTTGCTTTATTCCTTGTTAATATCCTTGATTCCATCCCACAACTCATCTAGCCTTTGATCATTAGCATTCATTGCCTCAAGCCTATTCTTGAGGTGGTTTTTAAATTTAAATTGGATAGACTTTAGATCACATTTTTGTTCTTGTGGACCTGTTTTCAGTTTCTTCATCTTCAATTTGAACTTTCACATGAGTAGTTAGAAGTCTGTTCCATACCTAGCAACTTAGGATAAGTCTTGAAATGGTCTTTTTGACTATGAATTCAACACCATTCTCCTTCAACTATTCTTTCCTAGCATAGTAGATCATACAATTGCCTGATTCAAAGTGGCCTATGTGAGCTCTTTTGGCTAGTGGGTAAGGAGTTGTGCAGCCAACCTAAATGCAGGTGGATCAAATCCTTGAGGGAGAAAGATGGACAATTTCATCTCATGTACTTTACTGCCTCTGAAAACCTATGAGAGAGTGAGCCATGAGTTGGGTCTGATTTTAGAGTACCTAACAGCAACAATTTTATATACTTACTTGGTCTTTGAAACACAGGCTAAAATTTTCCCTTTACACGATTGAATAAGAAGCTTTTAACCCACTTCTTGTGCCTGCTGGTATATGGTGGGGGGACAATATAAGAGTGTGAATCTGATTAATGAGTCTTAATTTCATCAATCTCAGAACCACTGTGTCCCACTAATTGAATCAAAATATATCTTCCTTTAAAAAGAGTTTTTTTAAAAATATTCATTCAAAGGGTCACCCTTTATTGAAAACACATGGTTTAAACAGAAATTAAAGCAGAAAATAATATTGTATTGAAGAATATGATGCATGAGACTTGAGCGTAGGGAGGACAAGGAGGAGGAAGAGGCATTGGCATTCTGATCAAGATGAATTCCAGAGAGAAGTTTATCCATCTGAACCCAGCATAACATGATGAGCTGCAAGTGTCCTCCCTGCAAAGGATGAAAGAGTGTGCTGAGGAAGTCCTGGAGCTAGACAGTCTTATACAAGTGCTGCAGGGAGGGTGTGTGTCTGTGTGGGTTGAAAAATATCATCAGCTCTTCTCTCAGTAGGATGGGAGAGAGCTAATGAGCATGAGCTGATAGTAAGAAATCGTGAAAAGAGAATGAGCAAACCACCCCTGCCAGGTTGCTGAAAAATTTAAGATTAGACACTGTCTTAGTTTCCTAGTGTTGCAGAACCAGAAATAACACAAGTGGGTGACTTTAAAGAACAGAAAATTATTTTCTTCTAGTCCCAGAGTCTAAAAGTCCAAAATAGGATCTCAGTCACGTCAATTCCTTCTTTTGTTAGATATTCCCAGTCATTACTTGGTGCCTTCACTTGTAACTTTTGTTTATATGGCATCTGCTTCATCATATTTTTTTTATTCCTCTCTCTGTGCATGTGTGTGTGTGTGTGTAATTGACTTTTTTTTGCAACTTATGAATGATTAGGTTTAGAGCCCCTATTAACTAAATATGATCTAGTTAACATAATAAAGAACTCTAATTTGCAAAAAGTATTATATCTACAGGTATGTTGTTTTTAGGCTCTGTGGAGTCACCCCATGCCCTATTCTGCACCATGGTCACGATCTCTGATATAGACAAGCCCATTGCTTTAGTCACCATGTCAATTCATCTTATTGAAAGTCTTCCTCTATTTCTCTTACCCTTTACTTTTCTCTATATGATGTCTTTTTCCAAGGACCAGTCCCTCTGACAACATGCCCATTGCATGTAAAACAAAGTTTCCATGGGTTAAGATTTCAGTATATATGTGGGAGAAGGGGTGCAAGGTCACAACTTTATTCATAAATGAATATTAATTATTAAGGTGAACTGATTAAGACAGTAAATAATTCAAAACCAAAGTCTTTAATAGGATCTAAAAACAAGTTTTACAGATAAAAAGAGTTATCAGAACATGGAACAATCAATTTCTAGAAACTGAGGATCCAAGAAAACTAATGTCTAATGACGTGGTTTCAATATTATTTTTGTTTTGAAGCCCAGCTGGTGCTGGAACATCTAGTTCAGGTAATAGAATTACTATTGTTTTGGGGAAACTTTGAACTTGCTTTTTATCTGTATAATTAATCTAACCAACAATTTTCTCTTGTGGTGATCCCTTTTCTAGATAACAAAAATACAGCATTAAATAGACTCTAGGGGAGCTCTGGTGGCCTAATGGTAAGGAGATGTACTGCCAACATTCATTTCAAATAGGAGTTCGTCTCCCACGTGATTTATAGTCTCTGAAAACTCACTGAAGGACCAAGTATGAGTTAGTTGCATCTCAATGACACAGAACAATGAGCAAAATACACATGTACCAGCCCTCACAATGTCATGCTTTCATCCTACTGCATCCACCTCTTCCCTGAGATTATCCAAAAGAAGTTTGGAGGTCACCACATAAGTGGTTATCAGATACCACTCAGGAAGTTGATTAAATAGCATGATGTTCACTATAAACTTGGGGTGGATTTCAGGCTACGTAAGTAACACACTTTCCTCCCATTGTAATCACACTTTAAGAATCTTATTTCAGAGGGATGGCATATAAAATACAAAACTTTTGTTATTCATGATCATTGCTGCTGTTGTTGGCTCCTCCGACTGAGACAATCCCTGACTCAACAGTGACATCATGCACAATGGAAAAAATACTGGCTGTACAGTGCCATCTCCATGCGCAGTTGTTAGTTGGACCATTGTGAATGTTGGAGTTTTCATTGCTGATATTTAGAGCCTTTCTGTCTAGCCAAGCCTTTCTATCTAGTCCAACTTAGCTTAAAAGTTCCACTGAAATCTGGTGAACACCACAGTAACATTCACACCTCTGCTGATGAACAGGTAGTGACTCTTTTTGAGGTGAACTGGTGACTAGATGTCAGTCTAGAGACTAAAGTGTGCCTAGCCTCCCATAACAATTATTTGCTATGGATCAGAGAGCTGGACTATGACTAAGGATGACAGAAGAAGAATTGATGCTTTTGTGTTGTGATGATGGAAAATAACATTGAACATATCATGGATTGCCAGGAGAACAAATTGTTCTTTCTTGGAGAGGATGAAATCAGGTTTCTCCTTGGAGACTAGGATTTTGAAGCTCCTTCTCACATACTTTGGGCATGTGGCTAGGAAGGACCACTCCTTGGAGAAGAACATCATGCTTGGAAGGGTGTAAAGACAACACAGGAGAGGAAGATCCCAGATGAGATGGATTGATACAGTAACTGGGGCAAGGGAGATAAGTGTGTCAGAATTAGTGAGACTGTCTCAGAGTAGGGTTCAGAGCTGCTATACATAGGGTCTCTGTGAGTCACAGGTGACTCGACAGCACATAACAACAACAACAAAACATTTCTATTTGCCCAGACATTGCCCTTCAATATTGTTCTATGAGCTTTAAGTACAAAATAATGGGTTCATCCATTTATCACATATTTAACAAGCATAACTGTTCCTGGCTTCCTGATGAGTACTAAGAAAACAAACATTAGATATACTTGTCTCTTCCCTCAACAAACATTAGACATACTTGTCTCTTCCCTCAACAAACATTTATGGGAATCACCTATGAGTATGTTAAAAGTAGAGGTGTTTAAACAGGGCCTGTAAGAGATGTTTTGCTCAAGTATTATAACTGCTATGGACAAAAGAGATTTCGGTGTATGGAGTAAAGATGGTAAGTTGTGCCCAAGTTATTAGCAAACTCTTCACAGAAGAAGTGGGAGGATATTTTCAGGCAAAGAAAGAGAATCATACTGCATGCCATCCATTGTGTTCAATGTCTTTTGTAATCTCAATTGTATAGTAGAAGAAGTGGTGGCTAGATAAGGAATGTGATTTTTTAAAGTATAGTATTCAGAAAGATGTTTATCTGTGTTTTTAATTGACTCTGAGGTTTCATTGACTACATGAATCATAACAAATTATGACTAACATTGAGAAGAATGGGAATTCCAGAAGACTTAATAGTATTCATTTAACACCTATACCTGGGACAAGAAGCTATTGTCCCAACAGAACAAGGAAAAACGACATTATAAAATCAGAAAGGGTGTGTATACATCTTTTTCCATGCCTATTCAATTTGTCCGCTGAACAAATTATTCAAGAAACTAGACCATAAGAAGAACAGCATGATATCGGAATTAGATGAAAACTCACCAACAACCTACATTATACAAGTTACAGTTGTTTATTGAAAGTGAAGAGGACTTGAAGCACTTATTGCAGAAGATAAAAAAACTACAAACTTCAGTATGGACTATACCTCAACATCAAGGAAACAAAAATTCTCTCCACTGGATCCATAGGCCACACGATGATAGATGGAAAGATGACTGAAGTTGTCAACAATTTCATGTTACTTGGATCCATAATCAACACCCAGGGTAACAGCAGTCAAGAAATCAAAAAACATATTGAATTGGAAAATCTGCTATTAAGGACCTCTTCAAAGTGCTAATAAGCCAAGATATCCGTTTAAAGACTATGATGCCCCTGATCTGATGAGCCATGATATTTTTAATTACTTTCTATGCATCTGAAAGTTGAAAATGAATAAGCATAACAGAAGAAAAATTTGAATTGAAGTATTAGAGAAGAGTACTGAATAGTCCATAGATTGGCAATAGGACAAACAAATCTATCTTGAAGGAAGTGTAACCACAGTACTCCTTGGAGGCAGGAATAGTGACATTTCATCTCACCTGCTTTAGTCATGTTGTCAGGAGGAAGCTGTTGGAAGGGGACATCATTTTGGTAAAGGTGGAAGATGAGAGAAAATAAAAATTTCCAATGAGACGGGTTGAAACAGTGATTATAGCAACAAGTTTGAGTATACCAGAGATAATGACAATGGTACAGGACAGGACATGGCTCAGATTTGCTGTTCATTGAGTTGTAATGAGTTATAGGAAACTCAATGACAGGTAACAACAACAGTATTTCACGGGTATAGTAACTGGCCAGGATGTCCTAGCCTGTTAACTACTCTGTCTCACCAGAACCTGAAAAAATACCATAAAAAAGAGCCGTAGGGCATGAACAACCCTGTTGTATGCACAGTTCTCACAGGGGTAAATAGGTCCAGAAAACGCATGAGATAGTAGTCAAAACATGGGGAAACACTTGATTCCACATAATCTCAAAACCAAACTCACTACTGTTGACTAGGTTCTGACTCAAAGCAACCCTCTATTAGGTTTACAAGGATGTTTATCTTTACAGAAGGAAGTTGTCCATCTTTCTCCCATGGAGTGCTTGATGAATCCTAATGACTGAACTTCCAGTGAGGAACATGACATGTTCTGTTCTATGGCACCAGGACTCCATTTTGATTCAGCAAGGCACCATAAAAAAACCAAAAGTCTCAAGACTTTACACTCTCATGTGGTTTACACAAATATTCATGAACCAATACAAGAATCCATTCAGGTGGGCAAAATGGGAATTAATATGGGAATTTTTCAGAAGTCATGTAATAATGATAACAAATGCCTTATGGATATTAATCATTTCCATTTTCATGACAACCAAATGAGGAAGGTATTATTATTCTGCAGAGAAGAAAGGAGTCCTGGATTAAGCAATGAGATGTTATCTGAAAGATCATTGGTTCAAATCTACCAGCTACCTTTTGGGATAAAAATGAAGCAATCTCCATCTGAAAACATTTACAGCCTTGAAAAACTGTTATACTCCATTTCATAGGATCACTATGTGTCAAACAAACTCTCCTGAAGTGAGTGCCTGTACTTTTTTTACATAGGAGGAAACAAAACCACAAATATATCAATTAATTTCTCAGAGTTATGTAGATAATTAAGTGACAGATTCTGAAGTTAGGACTGAGGTTAAGCCCAGTTGACTGTATAAATACATCTTCCATTCTAACTTCCTAACTGAAAAAGTCCTGTACATTTCTAAAGACACATTTTTAATCCTTACATGATTCTTTGATAGAACTATTCTGATAAAAGGGTTAATTTGGGTTGTTTCTTTCTCCTTCATCATTTTTGTACATATTCGTAAAATGGTTCTTTACGTGTATGCCTATATCATGGTAAGGAAGTGTGCTGCTAATGCAAAGATATATCAAATATACCAGCCACTTCGTGGGGGAGGATGGGCAATCTCCTCTCATGAGATTAATGCCACTGAAAACACATTGGAAGGCCAGCTATGGGTTGGTTCTGACCTGATGGTACGTAACAACAACATATCGGGAAGTCTGTGGGTGGTACAACAGGATAATATTCTCAGCTATTAACTAAAAGGTTGTAGGTCTGCATACACCTAAAAGTATACGGAAGGAAAGGTCTGAACATTTATTTTCCAAAAAGCCACAGAAACTCCTATAGAGTAGAATTCTGCTACAACACATGAGACAGTTGTGAGTCAGAGTCAACTCAGCTGCAACTGTTTGATTATTCTCCAGTTCAAGTAATGCTTTCAGGAAAGATAGATAGCTAAGATAAATCTCCCTTGGACTTCTACGGAATCATTTCCCAACTTCCCACAAATCTAAAACTATTTCCAAGTAAAAAGAGTTTTTATGTATTGTCTAAAAAATCCATTCCAATTTTGGAAATCTCATGTTTCACTGAATTTACTTTGCACTGGAGCTTAGCACAGAATATTTGTGGATATTAAGTAAACCTCAGAGGACGGGATAGTGATGGTGCGATGACAATTCTTGCCATATGCCTAAGAATATCAAATTTCCACATGGTGAGATCTCAGGAAGTCTGAGATTATTTAAAGACATTGTACCAACTCTATATAGACATGATGACACTCAGAGAGGAAGGTTCAGGGGTTTAAACAAAATAATAAGGCTGAAACATTATTACCAATATGGGTATCAATTGTTTTAAAGAAGTTTCAACTGTTTGTACGGTTAACAGAGTCTCATGCCTCTAATTTATCTAAAGTGATTTTAAAGCAATGTTGGCAAAAGACAATTCATATACCTCACTGATGCACTATAGAATAACATCACCATGTAAAAGCCTAACCTGCTAATCTGAAACATAATATACATGATATGGGTGGCTGGGATTTCCTCAATTTAAAGGCATCAATCTATAAATCAAATCATTAAAAGCACTTGTTGGACTTATAATTACACCATTTAAAAAACAAAAACAAAAAACCCAAAACACAAAGACATTTGTTCATAGCTTGATTTCGCATTAGGATAGGATGGTGCTCCATTGGCTTTCAAATGGCTTATTTTTTCAGAAGCAGTCACCAGGCCTTTTTTTTCTGAGATACCTCTGGATAAAAACCACTAAACTTTCTATTAGCAACTTAGAGCTTTAATTATTCATTCTTCAAAACTCATTACAGGAAAGACGATTTTGATTCACAGTGACCCTCTACTGTATTTCCTTTTGAAAATCTCAGAGATATATGGAAGAAATAAAGGACATTCTGATAAGGTACTATTTGGCCAAAGCTCTAATGTCTCACATTTATTCAGAAAGAACGCTCTATTGGAGTTTTATTTGATTTTGTTTATGTTCTGCCTCCAGAGTCTCAGATCAAGTTGTCTTAGACTCAAATGACTGGGTAGCATTCACCTATTTGATAAAAATGATGTTATAATGAAATTTCAAAAGGTACAAGACATGTTACCAGGGAAAGCTCAGTTGGCTATATAAACAAGTCTCATAGAGTGACATTATTATTGTTATTAATTTGTTTTATTAATTATTAAATATTTGTTTTTATCTTTTCTTATGTATTACTTTTAGTTTTCAGTTCATCAATAAAATTTAGTTCATAAATTTTCATTTTGCTGTCTGGATTAAATCGCATTGGCCCTTGAGGGGAAATGTAGTTTTCAAAATTGTTTTGTACACAATCTATGTCTTTCACTAAACATTATTTGTATGATTAATTTTAGCCTAATGCTAGTATATTTGGAGATACTAAGGATTATATGTGAATTTTAGTCCTTTAGCTTTCTATAGGGATGATTTAATTTAAAATGGCTACAGAAAGCATGTTGTTATAGTTATACGCCATCTAGTCACCTGTGACTCATAGTGACCCTATGTACAGCACCTCTGAAGCCTGCCCTATCTTGAGCCAGTCTCATTGACTCAAACACCCCTACCCTCATTGCCCCAGTTACTGTATCAATTAATCTCATCCAAGGTCTTCCTCTCCTGTACCTTCCTATCACCTCTCTGAGCATGATGTCCTTCTCCAAGGACTGGTCCCTACTTGCCATTTGCCTAAAATATGTGAGATGGAGTTTCAAAACCTAGCCTCCAATGAGAAACTTTGTTTCACCCTCTCCAAGAAAGAACTAGTTGTTTTCTTCACAGGTATGTTCAAGAGTCATTTAACATTGGGGAATTTTCTCCAAGTAAAGGCTAATACAAAATATATTTCTACTAAACAGTGCATGGATTTTTTCCATTGATATGTTCGTTGTTGCTGAGTTCATGTCTAACTCATGGTAACCAGATGCACAACTGAGAGAAATGCTGCCTGAGCCTAACATCGCCATGATTGATTGTGGATTCGAGCAGTGGTATCCAGAGGGTTTTCACTGGATTACTCTCAGAATTATGTTCCAAGATCTTTTTTCCTAGTCTGCTTTAGACTGGCGCTTTAGCATCCTTGAAATATGCAGACCACCATTGATCAGTAAGTGAGTGCTATAGTTACACATGAGATAAATTCACTGGGAATTAAGCTCAGGTTTCCCTTCAATAAGGATTATATCTCAAGTTCAAGAAACCAAAATTTTTTACCATTGGCCGTTTGAGAAAAGGTTGAGGTTATCAACTAATTCGTTTTTCTTGGCTCGATGATTAATACTCATGGAAGAAGTAGTAATGAAATTAAAAAACATGTTGAAATGGGAAAATCTATGACTCAGACATTCAAGACAGAGGTTGAAAAT
This sequence comes from Elephantulus edwardii, assembly GCF_000299155.1. Lineage (NCBI taxonomy): Eukaryota > Metazoa > Chordata > Mammalia > Macroscelidea > Macroscelididae > Elephantulus > Elephantulus edwardii. The sequence goes on along the minus strand of NW_006399812.1, from coordinate 4,121,145 downwards.
GTCCTCCACCAAGAGGCCAAACCTCTATAATCCCATCTGTGAATGGATTTGAGTATCATCCTATTGTGGGCTTCATGGTGCACTGGGCCAGAAGAAGGCTACATCTTTAAAGCAAGGTTCACTGACCAGCATTAGACCTCAACTACCACCACCCACAACCTCTTAAACAACAACACTGCACACACAGAGAACAAACATCTACAAGGACACACCAGCACCTACCACATACACATGCCAAGAAGAAAAGGAAGGAGGGAAATGTAAAACAACAATGTTACCACAGTGTCCTGGAAGCAACAGACAATATCAAACTATATTCTCCCCCACCACTAATCTCTTGTTCTAAGCCAAGTCATTTTATATACATATATATATATATATATATATATATATAAATCAGATCACAGAACCAATTAATATTCCTGAGACAGGAAAACTAAAGGAATATTCTGAGGTGGAATAGTGGTTCTCAAGATATTACAAAGCATGGAAAAAAAGTCCCAAGCACAATTCCTTAATTAGTCCAGGCTCTGATTTTGGTACAGCAGTCAACTTTTAGTTCCAATTATCCAGCAACAAAACCTGCAACTGTGGCATTTATCTCAGGGCTCCTCTAGTTACACCTTGCCATAGTCTCTCCACAGCAATGCCACAGTGTCTCCACCACTATCACCAAAGTCATGCAACCAGGGTCTTCCTCTCACTAGGATCTTGCTCCAGTTTCCCTTCAGTCTTGCTGCCCAGTGTGGGAAGCACTCTCTCTCCTCTCCTTAGCCTAGTCCCACAAGTTGTGATGATTTGCAAGACCTTGTGTCTTCAGTTAAGGTAGCTGAAGACCAGAGGGGACTAAGGTAATGGTTAAAAAAGCCAACTTTAAGGTAAGACCATAAATAATCCATTTCAACAAAACTCCATCTAGACTGGTAGGAAACAGGGTCTCATGAAAAATCCACTTTACCCTACAGCAAACAGGCTACTGCTATCTTGGCCCTTGCAAGGAAACAACCATGAGATTTAAAAAGCCATTTAGAGTAGTTGCCCTAAAAGAGATGATGTGTATGCAGAGAGTGAGAACCCGCTTATCGCTGTTCACTTAGACTGTGCTCAATGACATAATCAAGCCACACCTATCACAGTAAGTTAAGTTACCTCCCTGAGCACCTCCCAAAAGCAGACTCTAGCAAAGTTAATTTAAAAATACATTATCACAAGACTTCAGTAAAGAACACAGAGTTCTTATGAAGGTACAGTTATTATTAAGCACAGAAAGGCATTTTCTTTACAGATGCAAAGAATTGGAAACTCTGATAGCAGTTCCTGAAGCTGTGGATACTGTAGGGATGACTGCCTATCTTTCTTCCATGAAGCAGCTGAAGGATCATAGCATCATCCTGTGGTCTAACAGCATGACTCCTTGTTGCTGGTCCAACAAGAGCTTCCTACAGGTGTAATAATACAAGGTATTGCAAAACAGAATACATACTAAAATTCACAGAGATTTTATGGCCCTTAGAAAATCAGAAATTTGAAAATTCACTGACCCAGCAGGTTTGTTGAGTTCGCAGACAAACAGAAAGATTCCTTCTGGCAAGAAACAACGATGAAAGGCAGCACACTACCCACTCCTTGTCTGGGCTTATTCCTGCATTGCAGACTCTGTGACACCCCAGAATAGAGCACCTACATATTTGATCAGAGCAAGGTTAAGCACATACTCCAACCATTTAGCATTGCATATCTATCATTATCAACTACCCCCAAACCCCAAACAGAAGTACTGCACAGTTAGTGAACAAGTAATTATACAGACATCATATACATATACATCAGACATCACAGACACACTCAAGAAGAAAAGAGATTGAAAAACAATCTACAGTAACAACATCACCATAATGCCCCAGAAACTGGAGATAAACTCTACAAAACAAAAACAAACAAAAATTAAGACATCATCTTCCCCTCAAAAAAATTATCAAAACACAGAGCAAGTGGCTCTCCTAGAGGAGGAAAGACTGAGAGAATTTTCTGAGAGGGAATTACGAAAAACAATGATCAAACATTTTTTATAATTCGGAAGAAATGAAGAAATAAAGTCCAGAAATAATTTTTTTTAAAAAATCAGTACAAGAAAATGCAGATAAAATCAATAAAATATTAGCAGTCATAAAAAAACAAACTGCAATCCATAATAATAATAATATAAAAATTTCAGAAACTGTCAACATGTTGGAGGTACAGAAAAACCCAATTGAAGAGATGGAACACAGAATCAATGAAGAAGATAGAATCCTTAGAGGAAATATCAGAAACAAGAAGAGAAGAAAATAAAGAAAGTGCAAGAATTACATAAGATACCATTCCAAGGAAGATCATACAACTAATTGGAATGTTAGAAAAGGAAAAAACATAAAAAAACGACAGGAGAAAATTGTAGAAGAGTTACTAAAAGAAAAATTTCCAAATATCATTAAAAAGGAGAAAATACTCATAGAATAAGGTGGGTGAACCCTTACATAGGATAGAACAACAACAAACTCTTTAGATGTATTATACTCAGATCCTTCAAAATCCAAGACAAGTAGAGAATTCTGAAATCAGTTAAAGAAAATTGAAGAACTACACAGGAAAGAGAACCAACAAGATTAAGTGCAGATTTCCCAGCAGAAACTGTTATCAGCAAGGAGAAAATGGGATGGCATATTCAAAACCCTAATAAAATACTGCCAACTGAGAATCTTGTACCTAGCAAAACTCTCCAGAAAATATGATGGAGAAATTAGGATAATTTCAGAAAAGTAGAAACTAAAGGAATTTGTGAAATGAAGACCAATCTTGCAAAAAATAAAATACTAAAGACTTTCGCAAGTTGGAGGTTCAAACCTCCCTAGAGGTTTCTTGGTAGATTGGCCTGGCAATCCGCTTCCAAATGGCACACACAACAACAACAAAGACTTTCACAGAGACAACAAAGAAAAGTAAGTGGATTAAAGTAACCAACAACACAGAAGATAATCCAACAAATTAATAGCAATAAAACCTTGCTTACTGATAACCACGCTGTATGTGTAAGGATTAAATGCACCTGTAAAGAGAAAAATAGTAGAAAATTGAAAAAAGAAAGCCTACCAAATGCTGTCTGCAAGAGAGATGCCTGAGAAGTAAAGATAAAGATAGAATAAAGAAATAAATATCAAACGTAGAAAAATGTATACTAAGAAGATGGCAACAAAAAAGAATAAAAATCTTAATTTTTTATAACATAGACTTCAGGGTAAAAGTCAGAATAAAGGACAAGGAAGGACCCTTATATAATGCTTTAAGGGTCAACAGAACTATCATTAATCACTATCTATGAACCAAATGATTGTTGGTATTATTGTTGTTGTTGTTGTTGTTAGGTGCCATTGAGTCAAGTACAACTTACAGCAACCTTATGAACAACTGATCTGAACGCTGTCATATCTCATGCCACCTTCATAAACTCTGGCACACTCAAAGCCATTGCTGCAGTCACTGTGCCAACACACCTGGTTGAGAGTTTTCCTTTCTTTTGGCACCCCTCCACTTTCCCAAGCGCTATGTCCCTTTCTAAGGAATAACCTCTTAGGTTATTCTTACTAACCTCATTAGTATTAGGTGTCTTATTACTTAGGTGTCCAAAGATTGTGTGATTAAGCTTGGTCATCTTTGTCTCCCAGGATTACTCTGGCTGCACCTTCTCCAAGATATATCTGTTTGTTCTTTTGACAGATCATAGGATCTTCAGGACTCTTCTCCATTACTACAATTTAAAGGCATCAATTCTTCTTCTGTTATCATTGGTCATTGCTCAGCTCTTAGGTGAACAGCAAGTGACTGAAAAGGCCATGGTTTGAATCAGATACTCTTTAATCCTCAAACTAATATCATTATTCCTGAATAATTTTGGAGAAGTCCCTGACTACAGACTTTCTGAGTTCAATACATCTCCTGAGTGAGTGCTCATGTCAAGAAGTGTTCATTGTGGATCCAAGTAAGATGAAGACATTGACAGTCTCAATCTTTTCTCCATTCATCACAATGTTGCCTTTTGACCCAGAGGCAATGATTTTTGTTTTCTCGATGTTAAAAGCAGTTCATATGGGTGGCTGCAGTGTTTAACCATCTGTAGCAAATGCTTCAAGTCATCCTCACTTTCAAAAAAGCAAGATTGTACCATCCACTTAATGAGGTTATTGATGAGCCTTCCTCCAATCATGATGCCACATTTTTCTTCAGAGTCGAACTTCTTGAATAATTTTCTCAGCATATAGGTTAAATACGTATGGAAAAAGGATACAACACTGATACACAATGCTCCCTTGCTCCATTTGTATAAAAGTCTCTTGGTCTAGGTATATGTTCCAATAGAGCTGAAAAATACACAAATTAAACATCAACAGACTTGAAGAAAGAAATAGGCAGCACCGAAACAGTAGCTGTTGTTGTTGTTAAGTGCCATTGAGTCATAGACAACTCATAGTGACTCTATGAATGAAAGACCTGAACATTTGTATCTTTCATCACTTCTCCAAGTTCCTAGAGTTTCTGGAGGCAAGCTATTTCAGAAGTAGATGCCACTCCATCTTCCAAGTTTGTTTTAATTGGAGAGCTCCACCAAACAATGTCCACCATGGATAACCATTTTCACATTTGACACATCAGTGTCACAGTGTTTAGTATCACACCAAACATGCCACCTCTGTACAGCAAATGGATAGACCAGTGCTATACCACTTAAAATAATGTTTGACCAAAAACAATTAAAACCAGGCCTGAGGGCCACAGATTAAAATCACCTACGACTCGACGGCATTAAACAACAACAACAACAACTTTTGGCTTGGTAACATAACTTGTTATCCACTAGGCCAACAGAGCTCTCTCATTATTATTGTTGTTGTTAAGTGTTGTTGAGTTGTAGACAACTCATCTTACTTGAATCCGCAATCAACACTTTTAGTATCAGCAGTCAGGAGATTAAGAGACACATTGCACTGAGAAAGTCTACAATCAGGGACTTCTCCAAATTATTGAGGATCAATTATGTCAGTTAGAGGACTAAGGAGTGCCTGATTCAGGCCATGATCTTTTTTATAACTTGCTATGCATCAGAACAGTCACAATGGAATAGTTTCCCATTGGAGAGCAATGTTGTCAGTTTAGAGACTAAGGTGTACCTGATCAAAGCCATAGTCTTTGCAATTATTTCCTATGCATCAGAAAGCTGGACAATGACTAGGGATGATAGAAGGAGAAATGATGCCTTTGAGCTGTGGTCCTGGAAATGAGTACTGAATATACCATATAATACTAGGAGAACAAACAGGTTTGTCCTAGAGAGGGCGAAACCAGGCTGGTCCTTTGAGGTAAGTATTCTGAAGATTTTTCTGACATACTTTGGACATGTTGCAAGGAAGGACCAGTCCTCGGAGAGGGATGTCATGCTTGGGAGGTTAGAGGGATAGTGCAAGAGAGGAAGACCCTCGATGAGATGGATTGATTCAGAGACTGGAGTAATGGAAGTAGATGTATCAGAGACAGTAAGATTGGTACAGGATAGAGCAGAGTTTAGGGCTGTTGTACATAGGTTCACTATGAGCTGCAGGCAACTTGGCAGCACATAACAACAACATGCATCTGAGAGTTAGACAACAAATAAAGATTACAGAACAAGAATAGATATCTTTGAGCTATAGTATTGTATAAGAGTACTGAACATTAAATGGACTGCTAAAAAGAACAAACAGATATGTCTTGGAGAAGGTGCAGCCAGAGTATTCCTTGGGTACAAAGGTAATGAAGTTTCTTCTACATTTTGCGCTAGGAGTGATTTTCCTTGAGAAGGCCATTCTGCTTAGAAAGGTGAAGGGGTAGTAAAAGAGCGGGGGATCTTTAACAGATGGTTTAACACAGTGATTACAGCAATGGGCTCAAGTATGTCACAGAAATTGTGAGGATAGCATAGGATAGGACATGCATCAGATCTGAGGAACAACAGATCATAGTGTAACTTTGGGCCATTTGCAACTCAAGGGCTCCTAACAAAAAACAAGGGATCTATGGTGGCCTAGTGGTAAGGAGCTGTGCTTCCAATCTGAAGGCAGGTGGCTCAAATCTACCAGCTGTTCTGTGGGAGAAAGATGGACACTCTCCTCCTGTGAGATTTACTGCCTCTGAAAACTCACTGGAGAATTTTCTATGGGTCAGTTCTGACTCGATGGTGCATAATAACATAACATAACAACATATTGGCAAAGAGGTGATAAACCAATCATTACATGTAGATGACAGGATAGTATACATAGAAAACCCTAAAGACTCCGAAAGACAAAAAAATGTTAGACCTAGTAAACCAGTTCAACAGTGGCAGCATCCAAGATCAATATACAAAATTAATTTGGCTTCTGTATAGTAATAAAGAATACACTGAGAGGGGAAATAAGGAAAGCAATACCAATTACGATAGCCACACACAACATGAAATAGTTAGGAATAAACCTAAATAGAGAATAAAAACATCAGAAGGAAAACTACAAAATATTAACAAAAAATGCACAGAGGTCTAGATAAATGGAAGACGATATCATGTATATGGATAAGATTCAATACTGCAAAAATGACAATTCTACCAAAAACAATCTACATGTTCAATCCAATTGCAATCCAGATACTAATGCCATTCTTCAAGGAGATACAAAAGACAATTTCATTTCCAATTTAATATAAAAAGACACCAAATGAGCAAAATTCTACTGAAAAAAGAAAAACAAAGTAGGAGTCAACACAATCCCTAATCTCAGAACCTACTTCACAGCCATAGTAATTAAAGAAGCATAGTACTGGTACAATGACAGACACATACACCAATGAAATACAACTGAGAACCCAGAAATTGAACCATCAGCTGATGGTCAACTGATACTTGACAAGGGAACAAAACCCATTATTGAGGAAACGACAGCTCCTTTAACAAATGGTCCTGGCAAAACTGGAAATCCACAGAAAACTGAAACAAAAGACACACCTTTTACCAAAGCCTCACTCAAGATGGATGAGGACCTAGGTAGTGGTCAAACCAGAAACTATAAAGTTAATCAATGTAAAAACAGGAACAGATCTAGAAGCCGCAGTCTATGACATTAATAGGCCTTTAACATAAGCAAAATGCACAACCAGGAAAAGAGAAAATAGATAAATGGAATCTTCTCAAATTCAAATCCTTGTGTCCATTAAAAAATTTCTCCAAAAGAGTGAAAAGAGAACTCACAGACTGGAGAAAAAGACCAGTAATGATGTATAGGGGGGGGGGGGGGAATACACCTCAGAACTAAAATTTATATATAGTATTTCAACAAGAAAAAGACCCCCCTTTTTTTTTTATAAGAAATGACTCAATTACAAAATGGATGGCTGATAAGAAAAGACTTTTCACCAAAGAGGATCTTCAAGTGGCCAAGAAAAACATGAAGAAATGCTAAAAATCACTAGTTGTTGTTGTTGTTATATGCCATCAAGTCACTCGAGACTTATAGTGACCCTATGTACAACAGCCCTAAACCTTGCTCTATCCTGTGCCAATCTTATTGTCTCTGACACAACTACCCCCATTATCCCAGTCTCTGAATCAATCCATCTCATCAAGGGTCTTCCTTTCTTGTGCTGTCCCTCCACCCTCCCAAGTATGATGTTCCTCTCCAAGGACAGATCCCTCCTTGTGACATGTCCAAAGTATGTCAGACAAAACTTCAGAATCTTTGCCTCCAAGTAGCAGCCTGGTCTCACCTTACTAGGACAAACCTGTCTGTTCTCCTAGCAGTCCATGGTATATTTAATACTATTCTCCAGCACCACAGCTTAAATGCATCAATTCTCCTTCTATAATCCCTAGTCATTGTCCAGCTTTCTAATGCATAGAAAGTAATTGCAAAGACCATGGCCTGAATCATGTGCACCTTAGTCTCCAAACTGACATTGTTGCTCTTTAGTACTTTGGAGACGTTTCTGACAGCAGACTTACCCACAATTTGTCTTTTAATTTCCTGGCTGCTGGTACAAAAGTATTGATTGTGGAAATAAGCAAACTAAAACTGTTAACAATCTCAACCTTCACCATCTATCATGATGCTATCAATTGGCCCAAAGGTGAGAATCTTTGTTTACTTGATGTTAAGCTTCAATCCATATTGAAGACTGCAGTTCCTGACCTTCTGCAGCAAGTGCTTCAGATCCTCCTTAGTTTCAGCAAGCAGGGTTTTGTCATCTGCATAATGCAGATTGTTGATGAGTCTTCCTCCAATCCTGATGCCATATTTCTCCTGATAGAGCCCAGCCTCTTCAATAATCCCAGAAAAATCATTAGAGAGAAGCTAAAATGCTCAAAATTATTACAGAGATGCTAATCAAAACAATTATGAGATATTTCACCCCAGCAACTTTTAACAGTATAGTAAAAACTGAATGTTGGTAAAATACAGACAGATTAGAGTTCTTATGCACTTCTGGTAGGATTGTAAAATGGTCTAAAAGTATTACATTTTAGGGCATTCTTTTTATCGTAGGAGTATGCAATGAGGGTT